>NW_012108264.1:288874-374709 GCF_000951045.1 Mandrillus leucophaeus | reverse complement strand
GTGGCTGGATGGAATGCGTGCCGAGCAATGGGGAATCCCCTTATAAAACCATATAAAAAGAACTCACTATCATGAGAACAGCATGGGGGCACCCACCCCCATGATTCAATTATCTCCACCTGTTCCACCCTCGACACATGGGGGTTATAGGGGTTACAATTCAAGATGAGATTTGAGTGGGGACACAGAGACTGACCATGTCACTCCCATATTTTTTACATCATGCACGTCTCATCACACCTCACTGGCAAGTTCAAGGAAACCTGCTCCTCCAAGTATTCTACTCAGTAGGGAGGGAGATCAGTTATAGGCACAATCCTCTATACACCAGCCATTCCTGTTCTTACAGAGAGTTAACTATTTGCCCTTCAGCCTTAATTTAAAAGTTTTGAATTCATTAACAATGCAATTTTCAAAATGAGGTTTGGTACAAGATGCTTAATAACTAAAACCTAGATTCCATGCTGGGATTTCAGAGGACCAAGCTCAGACCCCGGAAGGCAGTAATTTGAACTCAGACACAAGAATACTGACACTACAGTCTTGGGTAACACTTTATGGTTTACAAAACATATCTCTATGCATCGTTTCACTGCAACTGGCAACACCCTTGTAGAGGACGTGGGTCTACCTTTAATTAATGAGAACTGTCGGTTGCTGTGCTCCCATCCCACCTTGAAGGTGGCAGCATTTGTCTCACCCAGACTGGGGCCTCTGGCCATGAACTGTACATTATGCAGCACTAATGATGCAATTAATCCCCTACATTAGCTGACACATCATTCCTTAAAGTAAAATTTTCCAAGTTGAAACCTTAAAAAAAAAAAAAAAAAATAGTTGAAAAGCCAAAGCTAAGGGCCAGCTAAAAAAGACTTGTACAAGGAGTCTTAATTCATTCTCAGCTTCTGCCTATTATATTGACAAATACACTACTTTAATCTCTCCCTACCAGGCCTTGGACACAGTGGTCAAGAGGCCACTTTATTAGAGTTTCTTTTTTTCATCCATTGGTTGGAAGAAAGGTTATGGGTACGAATACCTCACAGCCAGTATTAAAAGGACATACTGGCAGGAAAAAAAATTATATAGTCAGTCTTGCTAAATTAGTTTACCTAAAATTGTATGTGTGAGTGATTTTAATCAAAATCTAATTTCCCCTCTTTTTAGAGTAACTGAAATGAGATTTTTCTAATTTACTTTTTGCGGTTCAAGTTTCTCATAATTCTTCTATGGTAGTGACAGCACCGTGAACGCGTCTGCTGCT
Organism: Mandrillus leucophaeus; assembly: GCF_000951045.1. Lineage (NCBI taxonomy): Eukaryota > Metazoa > Chordata > Mammalia > Primates > Cercopithecidae > Mandrillus > Mandrillus leucophaeus. The sequence continues at coordinate 373,445 of NW_012108264.1, read as the reverse complement.
ACAAAGCATTAAAAAAAAATTAGATTTTCAAATTGATGTGCTAAATTAAAAATGTTTAATGTTTCTCATCAAAAGGCACAGGAGTATGCAAGGGGCCTCCAGTATAGTTTAAAGCGCAATATTTTTTTTCATCTGTTTCTTTAATTCACGACCCAGGGCCACTGTACTGTGAAAATTAACAAGCTATAAGTAAAGGAGTCCTTGTAAGCACTGTCCTCTGAGAAGTTTCCTTTTAATTTCCTCCCATCCCTTGACATGGTGACCTTAAGGATGTCATACTAAAAAAGGATGTGAATGCCTTGGGTTTGTTTTTTGTTTATTTGCTTGTTGTTGGGTATGTGGGGGGCGAGGGGGGTGTGCATGTGCATGTGTATGTGTTTCTTTCTGCCCCTGTTGGAGTTTGCCAGATGTTATTAGGATTTGTGAGCCTCTGAGTGATTGTTAACTCCCAGGCTTGACTAGCTAATTCCAATAATTTAGAAAATTCCAATAATTTAGAAAATCATATTGCTTCTGTAACTTGCCTCCAGTTGCTATGTTAAAATCCAAGCTTCTGCCCTGACTGGATGCCTGCTGCCTAGCTCAAGGCAAGGCTGGACATATCCCAAGAGCCACATATCCAGACTTTGGCAGATGATTCAGCAGGTGAAGAAGGCTTGGAAGGGGATTTGCAGTCTTGTACTCAGCTTTTATGTGCATTAGATTCCCCCCAAGTAGCATGTGAGTGTTCAGAACCATCTCCTGCTGAAATTGAATTTTATTTCTGAGATACTGGTGAATATAAGATCCAGTTCTCAGATACCACAGCATTTTCTGCTTTTATAAAGTAGGGTATAAAGTTCCATTAGAATTGAGGCAGCTAATCCTATATGGTCCCTCTCTCCACCATTCCTGGCATGGTGTGGTTAAAGAAAATGGGTCTCTAGAAAGAAAAACAAACTTGCCTGTGGCCACACAGTAATTCCCAGCAGAGCTAGGCCAAGAACCTAGGTAATCTGGTACTCATTTCAATGATATCTTAAATCCATGGATTTAACCCATCCCAGTGAAGTATCTCTTGGTGCCTGGTTTGACTCATAGCAAAACCATCAGCCCCCATCCCACAAGCAAGCATGAAAAGACATATTACCATTTAATGCTAAGTAACATCAGCCATACATATTGATCAGAAAAGGGTAAAGAAGAGAGAAGGCAGAGACTATGGCCCCTTCCACCCCTCAATGGTCAAAGCCTTTGACACATTTTTCTAAAGTCACTGAGTCTTTAGAGCAGCTCTAGTTTGTTTTTCTCTCCTTTTTCTGCCATCCACACTTCATTCATGAAACCACATCACTTTCTTATTTTTTGCCAGTTCATATCTCTCTCTTAGATCAAAGTGATCCTTAATGGACTCTAGATCACCAAAGCTCTGCTATATGGAAGTTCCAACAAAGCATGTGTTGGAAACAGTCTCCAACGCAACAATATTGATAGACTGGACCTTTAAGAGGTAATTAGACCATGAGGGCTTTGACCTCATTAATAGATTAATGTCATTGCTGCAGGAATATGTTCTTTATTGCAAGAGTAAGTTTGTTATAAAAGCAAGTTTAGTCGTTTCATGTTTTCATGCCCTCTCTTTGCCCTTCCATCACGGGATGACACAGCAAGAAGACCCTCACCAGATGCAGCTTTTGGTCTTGGACCTCCCACCGTCTGGAACCTTGACCAATAAGTTTCTGTTTATTATAAATTACCCACTCTCAAGTATTCTGTTATAGCAGTGGAAAACAGACTAAGACATTACCCAAGACATTAGACTTCTAAATAAATAATAAGGTCTTGATCTATCCACAGAGTACACATTTCTAGAAAGCACCTACATAAAAATTCTAATGGTGGGAATTTTGGTTGCTGTGGGTTAAGGGAAAGAACTATTGGAAGTCATCTTGGCTTTGAGGTATCCTGGGTCACACCACACAAAGAGCAGGTCTGGCTTTGCTTCTCCATCACCAGATAAAGCAAGCTTTTGTGCTATTACTTTCCAACACTATTAGAAGCATTGAAGTAATACGGAGAGGTCAGCAAAGATTCCGTCTTGATGGAGGATGGTAGAAAGATCCTAGTTCATTATTTTTTCTGCCTTCACATGTTCTATCAGTTCATGCTGACCTAGGCCAAAATCCTCACCCACCCCAACCTACCCCCAAAAACTCAGTTTAATTTTTGTTTTGAAAAAAATTCCATATTCTTTCTCCCTATTCACTTGTTCTGGGATTTTCAATATGTCATTAGGCTGCTTTGTGGTTTCACATAATTGTGCATATTATTTGTTTTATGGAAGCTGCAATTAAGCCAAGTAATAATGTGTTGATGTCATCTTCTCCCTTGGCATAGTGTAAGCATAATGAAAAAGGTGACCGCACCAGTGCTGAGAAGGTGATACTTTCTGCATAGTGCTGTGGATATTAAAGCCTGAGGACAAAAAAAAAATCCACTCTCCTAGAAATTAGAAATACAATTATGATGAAATTAGCCTCCTCTACCAAGTTGCAAACAAGTTTCCTGAGACTGCGGCTGTATCTTATTCATCTTTGTATAGCTTATTCATGGCAGGTATTCAACAGTTACTGACTTTATAGAGAATTTAAAGACTTTGATGGGAACCCTGGTTGTCAGTGACCATCAGTTATCATTTCCTAAACTGCGATGCTTTACCCCATAGGAACTGATATTTCCTGAACTGTACTTAGGAGCCTTGGAGTCAGCAGGTCCAATGGGGCAGTAAGACAAGAAGGGGTCTAAGGTTCTACTAGGTACTAGGACATGTAAGACAAAGGGTAAGAGGGTAGGAGCAGGAGAGATAGCCAGTGGCTCACTGAGTCAAAGAGCTTGAACCTCAAAGAATCTCTTTTATTTTTCAGCATCAACTTGTACCTCAGGCTAGAACAAACTGAGGAAGCAAAACTTCTGAAACAATGGGGTAACTGTGAAGACTGTGAAGACAAAGCCTGCAAAGACTTCATGGTTTCAAGGCTTAGTGATGAATGCTTACTTGAAAGAAATGTGTATCTAGGGCTATGTTGTAATCCCAACTCATCATCATTCAAAACATCCTAAACATCACTTATCTTGAAGTTTTAATAATAAGAAAATGTAAGTTTTAACCTTTGCACCAACAAATTTTACATAGAATGAATGAGTCGGAGTTCTCCAGAGAAACAGACTAATAAGATATAGATATATATTATATATAAAGGGAGATTTATTGTAGGAACTAGCTCAAACAGTTATGGAGGCTGAAAAATTCCATTATCTGCCACCTGCAAGATGGAGAAATAAGAAAGTCAATGATGAAATTCAATCCAAGTCCCAAAGCCTGAGAACCAGGAATGCGGATGTCCAAGAGCAGAAGAAGACAGATGCCCCAGCTCAAACAGATAGAGTAAACTCGCCCTTCCTCTGCCATTTTGTTCTATTGAGGCCCTTTAACAGGTTAGATGATGCCCACCCACATTGGTGAGGGCCATTTTCTTTACTCAGTCTACCAATTCAAATGCTCATCTCTTCCAGAAATACCCTCACAGATACACCCAGAAATAATGTTTTCACAGCCGTCTGGCCATTCCCTAGCCTAGTCAAGTTGACACATAAAATTAACCATCTTATAGGGCATCATGTAAATAAAAGTCTGGCAATGAAGGTACTCACAAAACCATTTAAGGCAACAAACTGTTTTTAAGCACTTTAAAAGCTCACACTGATGTATAAACAATAAAAGTTAATTACATATCATTCTGATACATTCACAAAAAGATCTATATTTGGCAAAACATCCTGGCAACGTTTTCTTAGCCCAGCATATTTACTGCACCCATTTGAAAGTAATAAAGATGGCATTTCTGAAAAAGTATCCCATAATTCAAACTATTCACTGCCCCCTCTGTAAGCACAAACCACAGAGATTTCACTGTAAATCTTGAGAAAATGCTCTGCCTTATAAAATGCTACCAATTCGCACTTTAGGTTGCTTAAGTACAGAGTCAAGAAGCGTCAACTAGTCACAGAATCTTAGACTACTGGAACTAAATAAGTAAATTCTAAGATTACTTGGCCTCACCACCACATTATACTGATAAAGCAGTCTTAGGAAAGTTAAAAATTTTGCCCAAAGTAAAGCAATGATATGTAGAATTAGGACTTGAACCTTTGTGCCTCCTACCTCCCAAACTATACTAATTCAAAAGATTGCAGATCGAGCACCTTATGTTGCTTTTATTCTGTAACAAATAATTTTGGAATTACAGAGGAAGCTGCTGTGGAACAGGGACTCCAACTGACTGCAGGATTCTAACTGCACAATGATTTTGTATGCTCCTCTTCTCATCTTCCATATAACAGCAGACATAGTGTATTTCTGCTTTTCTAAGGTATAGTATGTGCTTCTAGACTCTCCATGGGCCTGTTTTGTGGATGGGTCTAATCACACAGAGGACACTTCTTACTTGATAGTTACATGGAGAGATAATGTATTTTTTTCCAGCTTAGCCCCAAAGCAATCAGTTGACAAGTCCAGAGAAGACCCCTGCGGTAAAGTGAAATATAAAGACTCTCTGGGTAGCAGGTGTTTCCCTTTTAATGACAGCTTAACTGGTGAAGTGTTGAGCAGAACACTGCTGTTTATCCCCGCTGTTTGCAGTGGGCTGGAAGCCAGCCCAAACCTGCCTTGGTGACATTTCAGGTCAGACTATTATATCAGGAAATTCCCACATAGCCAGTGGACAGTGGCGGGCTGCAGCCTGCACACTTGTAACTAGATCCAGAAAAGCAGAAATTCAAGGAAAGATGGGCACCCTAGGTCTGTGGTGCACAATGAAGGTTTTAAGGGGCAGAAGAGAACGAAGTACAAGCTTTGCCTGAAATCTACATGTCTCTGGTTAAAGAAGAAAATTACATAGTAGATGATGACATGAATGGAGAACAAATGAAATCATGTTTAAGACTGCAGTGACTCATCTTCTCATTCTTTCACATGGTAGATTTATGTCATTAAGCTCCTCGAATGGTAAAGTACCCATTAGTCCGTGGATGAGTATTTGAAAGCTAATATTCTTCAACCTTCATTAAATGTATAATCTGGCAGAGTAGGACAAATGTATACAAATAACTTTTAAGTACAGTAAAATTGACCTAAAAACAAAGTTCTTTCCTAATTTGAAGGCTGCAAAGGATACTTTTCTGATCAAGGGTACTAGAAAAGACTTAAAGAAAACATGAATTTGCATAAGGAGTAGGACTTCCATCTATTAGGAGAAATAAAATAACTTTATAAGTTTAGCAATCAATATGAATTGAAGATTGGGAAAAGGGATGCAGACATGTTAGGGAATACTAGGAAAAACCAAGGACCCCTATGTTAAATGGAACAAGGCTCTTTGTAGGAAAATAATAAATATTAAGCCTGAAAGTACAAACTTGGCTAATATGGTTGAAGTGTTCATAAATGTGAATGAGAAATGTTTTCTTGCATTGAGAGATATTGAATGTTTTTGATATGAAAACACCAGCCATTTGGTCTAGGTCCCATTACTCACTGCACAGAAACCCAATCACAGACACAACAAGTATTGCCAAAGAAGAAGGCTTTATTTAAGTGCTTCAGCTGAAGAGATGGGAGATCAGTCTGAAAAGCATCTCTCAAACCAACTAAAATTTGGGGTTTACATAGCAGAGAAGGAATGTAGTATGTGTGAGAAAACAGGAATTAGGAGGGTAAGAAAGAGGAGTTGGTCAACAGAAAGCAGGCAGTCAGTTGGTAAAACAGGAATTAGGGAGATGTAAGGAAGATGAGTTTCACTTCCTTAATAACATCTGGGAGGCCTGAGAGTCAGTTTCCTAAGAAGGAATTCAGATAAGACAAATGTAAATTTCAAGCTTTAAGACCAGGAGGATCCATTTTTATTTGTCTCAAAAACTGCCTTCTATGGGCTGGTTTCATTTTGGCCAAGGGAGTGATGGCATTGTTTCAGTCTCCACCCAAGGCAGGCAGAGAATAGAAGGAATAAGACAGGATGGAAGGGAATGGTAAATGAGGAAAGCAAGGGAAAAGGAGGTCAAATGCGGCTGGATTCATGATGAAAAAAGAAGAAAAACATAGAAGAGGAGAGTGGTAGGAAGGGTAGGAATGAAATACGGCTAACTTGGGGCAACAGGAAGAGGAGTATAGATACATGGCAGCTCAGAAAAAGGTCTAAAGGAAATAGTCAACCAAAGAAAGAAATGACACACAAAACCAAAGCTTTAGGCTGTCTTAGACTGTTCAGGCTGCTATAACAAAATGTCACAGACTGGGTGGTTTATAAACAACAGAAATTTATTTCCCACAAGTCTAGAGACTGGGAAGTTCAAGATCAAATCACCAACAGATTCAGTGTCTGGTGAGGACCTGCTTCCTATTCATAGATGTCCATCTTTTGGCAGTTTCCTCACATGGTAGAAGAGGCAAGGGATCTTTCTAGGGCCTCTTTTATGGGGCACCAATCACCCCCCAAAGGCCTCACCTCCTGATACCATCATCTTAAGGGTTAGGACTTTAACACAGACACTTTGATTCAGTCCATTGCAAGTGGTGTTGAGGCAGAATGTGGTTGGGACCCAAAATTTCAAACAGAAGGAGCCCAGAGAAGTTCCCTGAGACAACGGCAAGAAAAAAGAATGATCCACTGCCAAAGAAACTTAAAGTACAACACACACCAATGTCAGTGTCTAATGATACATGTCACTAGTTGGTTGGACATATCGAAAATAAGCAGACAAATGAAAGAAAGAGTTTGGTTTACAAAATGCTTTTCATCCAATTTGTCAACTCATTGACATGACACTGGGTGCAGGAAAAATGGGAGTAGAACTAAAATATGGAATGGCTGGACGATGCTGATTTTATTCATTTAAAACACAATTTTAAATGCAGATTTTTAAAAAAATAAAAGCTGGTTTGTTAGAAGAAAATGGCAGGTTTGATGTGAGTCATTGAGTTTGAGAAGCTAGAAAAATGTCCAGACAGTGACATTTAGCCAATTGAAATTCATGGATTCAGCTTAGGAGAGCAAATGTGTTGTACAAAGGATCTAGACTTTTAAAATATTCACACATTGGTTACAGTTGAAATGAGGGTTTGTGGAGAAAGACAAAAATGAATAATAGTCACACAAATTCAAAAATACATGTTCTAAGTCAGTACATGGGAACCACAGTGAGGTCACCATCAAGACCTCATAAATGAGTTTCTCCTTAGAGGTGATAGATAGATAGATAGATAGATAGATAGATAGATAGATAGATAGATATAGACAGATAGACAATCTCAACATAAAATGGATCCAAAAAAAGACAAGAAGAGATACTTCAAAATTTTAAAAAGACAGAATGATTCCTGAAATGAGCTCTATCCCATACTCATAGAACAGTCTTGGCACATGATAGATGATCAACAAATATTGGGTTACTGAAGATGAATATGAATTGATTGTAATTAGAAGATCTATGTCTAAGGAACAAAGACATCAGTGAGAAGTTGGGTTGATCAGAGCTACAGCAGCAGAAAGGAAGACACTTCATAATTCTCTGTGACCCCTGGGCAGACTAAATCATACTGTGGAAATGAACAAATGAGGATATTTCAGGCACAAACTTCCAGGAGTTAGTTTTATGATTGAATGTTTAAAGGCTTCAGGCTATTAAAATCAGAGAACTCTCCCAGTTATGTTTCTAGGCATACCTAGAAACCTTCTAATTATAATTTGGCTCCCATGAAGTTTTTCTACAGGAAGATGTGCTGTCAAATATAAATGAATATTTGTTCCCTTTGGTCATTATATTTCTCACAGTAAATTAATAAATTTCCATTTTGTTTAACATATCATTGTCTTGTAAACTTTATCTCTTACGTCCTCCAGCATGACTGGAGTTCAGTCATTTCTTGGATAACAAAAGGATTACATTTCTAGGTTTGCAGGGCTGAGAGCAAGACTTTGAACCACAGGGAGCCCAACAAGTTACAGCATTCTGAAAGATCTCTCAGGAGCCGGCCTACTGACATCCTTCAACTAGCTGACAGGAATAGTTCTAGATGGAGCCACACTGCACATGTTTGGCAAATTAATTTGAGACTCAATAAATTTTAGCTAACTTTCCAAGAGTAGAAATGATGAACTTTCAAGTTTTCACTGGAATTATAGCAAGCCTTTCTTTCCTGTATTGACAGAAAGAGAAGTATAGTATAGTATATTAAGAATGTATATTCTGGCCTTAGGTTGTTTGGGTACCAATTCAGCTCTACCACTTACAGACTGTGTGAATTTGAGACAGGAATCTGATGTCCATATCAATTTTTTCATTCATAAAATTGAGACAGTAATACTATTCATCTCACAGAGTTAAATGAATTAATATTTATAAATATTTAAATGAAGCTGCTACATTAAAAAAATCTCTGACAATGCAAAATGTTGTCAAGGAGACAGAGGAACTGGAACTCTCATACATTACTGGCAAGAATGCAAAATAGCACAGCCCCTTTGGAAAACACTGTGGCAGTTTCTTACAAAGTTAAAGACATACTAACAATACGATCCAGCAATTTCACTCCTAGGTATTTACTCAAGGGAAATGAAAACAATGTTCACCTAAGAACTATATGTAAATATTCAACCTACTTTATGCATTATTACAAAACACTGAACATAACCCAAATGTCCTTCAGCTGATGAATGGATAAACAAACTGTACTATATCCATGTAATTGAATACTAGTCAGCAACAAAAAGGAACAAGCTCTTGATATACTTAACATGAATAAGTTTCAAGTGCATTATGCTAAATAAAATAAGCTAGACTCTGAAGGTTACATACTGCATAATTGCAATTATATAACACTTAAGTAAAACAAGAAGAGAAAAGAGATCGGTGGTTGCCCAGGGCTAGGATAATAAGTGTTTACTACAAAGGAATTTAAAGGAATTGGGAGGTGGAGGGGTGCAGTCAATATGCTATACTATTATATGTATTTAACAAAATTCATAGACCTATACACCAAAAATGCTACATTTTACCACAATAAAAATTATATAAAGGAGGAAAGGGAGAGGAAGAAATTAAGTAACAGGAGGAAAAAGAGAAAGGAAGAACGAAAGGGAGAATGGGAAGGAAAAATCAGAGAGAAACAATGTCTGGAACATAGTAAGTACTATAAAAATGTCTGTTAAATAAAATTTTTTTAATGTGGCATGTTTTACATAATCATAAGACTCTATTGTCTAAAAAATATTGGTGAAATTATTTCCTAACTCCTTACAGGAATAATACCTAGAGTAGATAAGGAATTTATTTTCCTTATGGGAAAACAACAGAAGATACAGACGAGTAAAAAATCACCCATAATTCCACCATTGAAACATGACCACAACTGAAAACTAATTCACCACCTGCCAGCTTTTTACTATAGGTGAACAAACCATTTTTTAAGTTAGAAAAATGTTTTATACTATATATTTTGTTTTGGAACTACTTTCCACTTAGCAATATGTTCTAAAAATACATAGATCTGCATCGTCACTTTTGAGGACTGCTCATTTATGCTACCAAGACGGTTGCTGAACATTTCATTTGGCTCTATTTCTTCGGTAATATAAACCAGACTGTGTTAAATATTCTTGGTATACATATCTGTGCATACAACATTATTTCTTTATGGTAAATTTCTAGAATGGGAATTGCAGTATTGAAAAAATATATGTCATATAATTTTCATTCATAATACCAAATTACTCCCCAGAAGATTATATAATTTACTTTCAGCAGCTGTGAATGACATTTAGGGCTGTATTTCAGTGGTTCTTTTCCTTCAAAATCTGACAATCTTTTATTTAAAACTACTTTGCATACTATAAATGTTGGGTTTTTTAATGAAATGATTATTAAATGAACCTTGAACACTAGGAAAATTATCGGGCATCAAATGATATAAAATATGATTAGGGTTCTTTCCCATCTTGCAAGATGGCAGGTGAAAAAGTTGAGAAGCCAATACTAAAGAGAAGAAACCTGAAGCTGATGCTGGTGGCAAGGTGGAAAAGGGTAACCTCAAGGCTAAAATGCCCAAGAAGGGGAAGCCCCACTGCAGCCACAATCGTGTCCCTGTCAGAGGAATTGGCAAGTATTCTCGATCTGCTATATATTCCAGAAAGGCCATGTACAAGAGGAAGTACTCAGCCACTAAATCCAAGGTTGAAAAGAAAACAAAGGAGCAAGTTCTTGCAACTGTTACAAAACCAGTTGGTGGTGACAAGAATGGTGGTACCCAGGTGGTTAAACTTCATGAAACGCCCAGATATTATTCTACTGAAGATGTGCCTGGAAAGCTGTTGAATCATGGCATAAAATCCTTCAATCAGCAGCGTGAGAAAACTGTGAGCCAGCATTGCCCCCAGGACCCTTCTGATTATCCTCACTGGACACCACAGCGTCAAGAGTGTGGTTTTCCTGAAGCAGCTGGCTAGTGGCTTGTTATTTGTGACTGGACCTCTGGTCCTCAGTTGAGTTCCACTACAAAGAACACACTGGAAATTTATCATTGCCACCTCAACCAAACTTGATATCAGCAATGTAAAAATCCCAAAACATCTTACTGAGGCCTAACTTCAGGAAGAAGCAGCTGCAGAAGCCCAGACACCAGGAAGGTGAGATCTTTGACACAGGAAAAGAGAAATACGAGATTACAGACAGCGCAAGATTGATCAGAAAGCTGTTGACTCCCAGATTTTACCAAAAATTAAAGCTATTCCTCAGCTTCAGGGCTACCTGCGATCTGTGTTTGTCCTTACAAATGGAATTTATCCTCACAAATTGGTGTTCTAGATGTCTTAAGAAGAACCTAATTAAATAACTGATTTTTTTTTTTAAAAAACCTGATTAGGAAAACAAATCAGTTCAGCATGTAAAATAATCTTTGTATTATTTGAGGGTGTCACCTACACTATTGTTGGCTACTTTTACTAGGCAGTTTGAGGAGAAGTCACTTCATTTTGTATAAAGTGACTTTATTTTGTACATAGGGACATTTCTTAGAACAATGATGATGTTCTAAATTTCTCTAGAACATGTAACCATGATACTTTGAAATTTTGTCTTATTGTTTAGCATATTTACAAATAGTCTTGAAGTACACTCACCAGAGTGGCCTCTGTCTTTGGAGCAGGATGCTAAATAAATGACCTTCTACTTTTCTATTAGATAGACAAATGGATATTGTCTCCATTTTCTTCATCCAGTTAAATCAAATGTTTTCAGAAGCCAATAAGCACCAACCTAGCCTGCTACAATTTCCCTGAACCCACAAACAAAAATCTGAATTTCATTCTGCCCCAAATATTTATACTTTGTAAAACATACCTATTTCATCCCCATACTGCAATCCCTCACAAAATCATATTATGATTTTAGAAACCACCTCTAGGTTTATTTCAAGAAAATCTTGGTCAAGAGAAGAGAAAGTCAATTGCAACCTCAATACTCAGAACTAGGAAGCAAAAGTGAATGTGTATTTAGCTCAGACAGGTAACTGGGTCAATTTGGGGACCTCAACATTCTTAAAGACAGAAGAACTCTAGTAACATATATATTCCCAGATAACTGCTAGCCTATGTGTGTTTCTAAGAATATATTGCTTTGAATTATTTTCCTTAATAATCTAAACTTTCTAAATAATTATATTCTAATTCATCTTATATGAGTATTATGGTGGATTTATTTTATTTGTTAATTGCCCCCATGAGACAGAAAGAGTAACAGCCTGATAAAAATGTTTGCGCAACATATTCAGTAATTACTTGACACATCATGATTGCTTTTAAATTAATATATATTAACATCTAATTACATGCTGGGTATTCCATTAGGCTGTAGGGAAAATTGATGCTCATGCAATAAGTCTTCATGGTCATGGAATGTGCGGTGCAGAACCTTTGTGACAGACAGCTTCGTGCTCAGATATAAGCGACTGGACTGAAAGGCGGTTGAGCTCCTGTCATCCTCAGCTTGTTGCTAGGCCCTGTCGTGTATTGATTATTGAAACATTTTCATTCCACAGGCTCTGAGAAGCTGACCTGAGCTCAAATATTTCAGTTGTTTGGAAAGCAGAGGTGCTAGCAGGAGCTCAACTGAGCAGGCAGAGAGAGCTGAGCCTCCAGGTGTTAGAGGAGCCGATTAAAGCAACAAGCCAAAAATGAAAGGATTAAACCTTCAATCACTTACTGCAATCACTTATAAGAGGCTAAAACCAGAGAAACCTGTACCAACTCCCCTTATTCCATCTTCCCCCAGAGAACAGCACACTGACAGTGGGTCAGATGAATCAACACAGACTGCGGGGCTGTCTCACTGTTGAGGGAGCCCCAAACAGCTGCATGGACTCTGAGGTTGGGGGAGGAGGGCAAGGAGGGAGGGCTAGGAGTGGACATGGACTGAGTCTTCAAGTCTTCCCCTTCCTCCCCGCATAGGGAGGCCTCAGCAGAGGAGCCTGAAGAAGCCCCCTGCCTAAGGCCTCAAATTTTGTTCTTAAGTTAGCTTGGTGTGGTGGCATGCACCTGCGGTCCCAGCTATTCTGGAGACTGAGGCAAGAGGATCACCTGAGCCCAGGAGTTTGAGGCTACAGTGAGCCATGATGACAACACTACAATCCAGCCTGGGAAAACTCAGGAATGAAGGTGCCAGCAACAGGAATGCAAATAGGGAAGAGCATGATCTGCCAGAGGGGCCTGAGGGCTTGAGTGCAGCTCCCTGCAGAGACTGGAATACACTGGCTGTGCAAGGAGTCTGGTGTGGGAAGAGCAGCTTCTCCCAAGAGCCTGCCAGGGAAAACCTTTGTAATTGCTGATAGTCAAGCCTCAAGAAAGAAAATCACCACTGGTTTTTAACCAAGAGCCAAGCTCCTCAGGTGTCAGTATGATTGAAATCTTAAACATAGACATCTCTGTCTAATAATGAGAATCAATGATTTCTCCTAATTGTTCAGATCTTTCCGGAGATGGGGGTGGGGGAAGCGGGAAAACTTTTGAGGGCTTCAGCACCTGGGAGAATTCCTATAAATCCCAACACTAGAATCTCTTTACACCTTGAAAACTTACCAGGATTCTTGTGCCTTCTACGAAGAGTTCTAAAGGAAGACAATACCTTAAACTGCTTTTCTAAATACCTTCATTGTAATCAATCCAGAAATCTGAAGCAATGCCCTTGGAATTGAAACTAGGATAAATAACTGAGGGGAGGGAAGAAACAGAGATAATTAAAATTAAATTAGCTGCCCAGGCACAGTGGCTCATGCCTATAATCCCAGCACTTTGAGAGGCTGAGCCAAGGCAGGAGGATTGCCTGAGCCCAAGAGTCGGAGACCAGCCTGGACAGCATAGTGAGACTCTGTCCCTACCAAAAATAAATAAATTTTTGTTTTTAAGTTAGCTGGGTGTTGTGGCATGTACCTGTGGTCCCAGCTACTCTGGAGGCTGAGGCGAGAGGATCACTTGAGCCCAGGAGTTTGAGGCTGTAGTGAGCTGTTATGACCCCACTGCAATCTAGCCTGGGAAACAGAGTGAGACCCTGTCTCAAAAAAATAAATAAATACATAAATTCGCCATAATTTTCCTAAGGCCAAGCTTTGGGAGAAAAATTATTATTTCTTCATAATTACCTTTTCCAATAGTTCACGATTTTTATCCCAGCCTGCTGTTTTATTTTCATCACAATATTTTTCTCCAAGAAATGTACTCACAACATGATTTCTTAAGACTCATGGTGTCTTCAAGCTCATATAACTTAAACCACTCATTTTTCAGGTGTTCTGTGGCATACCCCAACTCATACAGCCCAGTTACTGAAGGAAAGAGGCAGCCCCTCATTCTCCTGAACCCCCATCTGGGGCTCTTCCGACAGCACACAGGAGCTCTTCTCCACTGTTTCCTTTTTCAAATCTGTTGTGACTTCAAGTCTTAGAGGAGCTAAGCTTTAACTTCTTCAAAGAGTGTCATCTATGTCTAATAACAGAATCAGGTTTTCTGTTACTATCAGAGAGATCACTTTGAATTCCTACATCAAATCTTCGGTGTTCTTCAAAAAGCAAGTTGTTAATAGTCATATTAGGATAAAAGAAACATTTTCAGGGGAAGGAGAGGGTTCAAAAACCTGCATCAAAAATGCTTACTCCATAGATCAGTAATCCTGGGGTCTAATAATTAATATAGCCTACAAATGCTTAAATTTAACAAAGGAAATATCAACAGGTACATTCATTCTAGTTTTTATTGTACTGTGAAATTCAATAATAACTACTTGGAAATAATCTAAAAATGTGTAAATCATGGCACTTGCCTCCAGGAATTTATAAGCCAATAGAGAAAATATATATAAAAATATATGTAGTACAAGAGTAGAGTTTCCAAGAAGCAAAAGGAGCCTCTTGACTAAGAAAATGGAGCCCTTAAATAATGAGTGAGGTCTGGACAGGAGACATGTTGATGGATGGGTCATTTCAGATAAAGGGAAGAAAGAATCTGGTAGCAGGAAATTACAGGCAATGTTTAACAAAAGATGAGTATCCTTGATGACTAAGTATAGGATACATAAAAGTGCACAGTAGAAGGAAAGGCTCCAGTTAATATTGAAGACACTTTGTAGAGGGTATTAAAGGCCAAGCTTTGGTGTTCTTTCCTTTTTACCTGATGTGGTGGTCACTGCAGGCTACACAAAGGGTACAATACATTCATGGAACCACTCATTCCATTTACAAAACCTTGCCTCAGTGGGGTGTGCATCCTGTGTGTAGTTTTGTTGCTTTATCGATTAGCTAGCAATTACCTCAGTATGTTTGGGTAGACAGGAATCAGAGAGTTGGCATCCTATCTTTTGGAGTCATTAGAAGTTGATTCTGGCTGGGCACTGTGGCTCACACCTACAATCCCAGCACTTGGGAAGACCGAGGCAGGTGGATTGCTTGAGCCCAGGAGCTCAAGACCCTATCTCTATTTTTTAAAATGATCCTTTGATCCTTTCTATGGTTTCCAATTATAAATGTTCAGCAGCTTAGCTACCAGTGAAGCTGGCCATCCTTACCTGGCAGAAAAACTTTCAGAGTCAATAGATTGAGTTTCACTATTTAGTTGAGCTTCATTTTTATAACATTCCAAATAGTATTGTGGCTGTCACTTTCACAACTATAAACAATGAGAATATAATATTTCAAGCCCAGGATATCTAGAATCTCAGTCTAGAGTATCAGAAGGGACTGTTCTCTGCCTGAGGACCTCTACGACTCTATCGAAAAGACAAGCTTTCCTGGACATTTCTGGGATCCCATCCTGCTTGGGATTTATCTCTTCTTCAGGGAGCTGACAGTCAGAGAATAATCACTTTTGTGGGTCGTGAAGGTCTGGTAAATACCCCAGTGTCTTATCACCAATTCCTTGCCATGTTCATGAAATCCATGAAATGACTCTGCTAAGCTACTGGCACCATGCATTCTCTCTGTAAGGAACCATAGGAAATTCACCCACATCTCATTCTCCCAGTATCAATCCCATCTCTACTTGAACATGGGCAGAATCTTTTGTCTTTCTTTAGATTTGGTCTTAGACTGTAAACCCCTGTGCTGGCCAAAAGATGATATAAGGTCTTCACCCATTACATGGTAATTCTAGTCATTTTCCTCCTCCCCAGTGGAGTGTTCTTACCTCTCCAGTATAGTGTGCTTCCAATGAAGCTAACATATATTTTTTAAAATGAAAACAAAAACAAAACAAACAAAAGATACTTCTGAGGGGAGCTAAGCAAATGATAGTTTATACCCTTGCTAAAGAAAGCATTGACCAACTCAAGTTCAACTAGCATAAAACTATTTAAGCTATATCTCCACAGGAAAAGCAGCATTTTCTACTATGCTCTAATTTGTTTTTAATCAAAGTACATTCCTCCTCATGAATATCTGCTTTCACCTGCTTAGTTATATATGATTTAACTTAAATGTTGGCAATTTCAGAATACCAGGTAGAATGCTTAAATTCTTCCTGCACCAACTGCATTACATATTAAATATCTCTCATATCAATTAGTACGGTCCCAAATACTGAGCAGATTAGAAGCAAAGGTTACATTATTTCTGGATCCTAATCTAGAGGGAAGATCTTATATTGGTTCCTCTCCAAACTGATGCTAGAATAATCTAGCTAGTTATTTTCAACTCCAGGATACAAAGTAATAGCAGTTCTCTTTATGGTTATGTGATGTGAACTATTGACAAAATTACACTGTAATTACTATATAGAGTCAAGGAAATTACACAGCAATTGTCCTATAATTATTGGATTTTGTATCTGATTTATAAACTGCCATATGAATTATGTGGTAATTAATACTGGGTCTTCCTGGTGTAATTTAGTTATTATTCATTCATTTCTTTAGGAAATTCTGCATTCACAGAGATCAGTGTGTTTAAGCCGTAACAATCAGTGTTTAAATCTCTAAGGCTTAGGAGTCTGACTCATGCATTCAATAATTCAAAAACTAGTGTAAAGCTATTTATGGTTTGATGAAATTAACCAAAGTGATCAAACATGGTTCTAATCCAAATTATAATATTTAGGAAACATACATGTTTTTCAATGTTTAGGAGGTGTGTGACACATACTTTATTTTTTTCCAAACTACTACCAGTTCCATGTCCGTTCCTACCAAGCTGATAAATGTGGAGTGTTACATACTAAAATGCCAATAAGTACAAGGAAATCTGACCAAGCACTGCCCAAAAATGTTTTCATACAGTTATTCTCAATCTTGGCCACATATTGTAGTCACCTGGAAACCTTTCAGTACTGATGTTTAGTACTCTGGATCCTAACCCCAGAGTTTCTGATTTAATTGGTCTGGGGTGGAGCTGGATCACTGGAAGGTCTAAAAGTCCCCCAGGTGGCTACAATGTATAGCCTCGACCATTTTTATTTGCAACTCAGGTTGGGCACCACTGATTCTGAAGCATCATCGGAAATTAGACCTAAAGTT
The DNA here is from genome assembly GCF_000951045.1 of Mandrillus leucophaeus. NCBI lineage: Eukaryota > Metazoa > Chordata > Mammalia > Primates > Cercopithecidae > Mandrillus > Mandrillus leucophaeus. Next base: position 356,366 of record NW_012108264.1, on the reverse strand, counting down.
TGCTGGATGTTTGCAATTTCCAAAACTCTAAAGTTAATTTTTGCTCATATGTTTGGACAATAGAGTCAAGAATGTCAGTTTTCACACTCTTGGTAATGAAGCATATGTGGCTTGCTCCACCTTGCTAAATGTGTTCTATCACCTACATTAACTTCATTATTCAAGTTTTTAAATTTTATCAAAGAACACAGGAACATACTTGAAAACGTAAAATAGTTCTATGAGGCTTATAATGGAAATCTATAGTTCCCTGCTTTACTTTGCCCCAGTGTGAGGTTATAATCCCTAGAGATAATCAATATTAACTTTTCTATTTCTAAACAATATGCTTATACTGCTATGTCTTGATTTTATAATTCATACCCTATCATTTGATTTTCTATCCATCCAACTCATCCCCCTACTACGCACACACTTCAAATCCCTCTCCCAGCTTCCCAAAATACTTAAGCCACAAGTTGATTAAATCAATACTTAATGGTTATATAATTATGATGGTAAATATTTTTGACAGCTGAAACTTGTATATAATACAATTTGTAACTGTCTCAAGGAGGGGAATATTTAGTCAATATTCCATGTGCCTATCGATAAATTTTTCTGTTTTAAGCATGCTGTACATATTAATTTCACCCTCAAGACAACCCTATGTGGTAGCACTACCATTATTTCCACTTTGCAAAAATAAAAATAAAAGTGAGTTAAATGTATCTGCCTGGTTAGTAAGTAATGAAAACCAGGTATTCAGTGTTCTTGAAGCAGAGCTCTAAACCATCATCCAAGACAGTAAAATGAGTGATAAGCAGTCAGTCAGTCTTTTGTGCCCCTGCCTGGGACTGCTCTAGCCTGGAGCAGTTGCTTTCTCGCAGTCTACCCAGTTATCTGCTCGGAACATCCCCAATCTCATAGGACTTCCTCTCATCCCTGTCCTTTGGATCTCTTCTTTCCTGAACCTCACACTCTTCCTCATGCCTGATCCTTGTTTATTAAAACACCTTCCATAGTAAATTCTCTATATAAGGGAAAGGGAGGTAAAGTTTTGGGGGCATGAATATGTAAAATGTCTTTCCTTTGCCTGCACAATTAATATATTTGGTCAGTGTATTTTCTCTTGTGGCTGAAACAAATTACCACAGCCGTAGTGTCTTAAAATCTACATTTATTGGACAGTTCTTGAGATCAGACTCTAAAATATGTCTGCAAGGCTAAGTTCCTTCTGGACGATCCAGGGAGAATTCATTTCCTTGCCCATTTTTGAGAATGCTTTGAGAAAGCACCTACATTCTTTGGCTTATGGCCCTTTCCTCTATCAACCTGTTTCTAGTCCTCTTCTCCAGAGTTTGGAATTTTCGTTTGGAAACCATTCATATTGTCAACAAAAGTTCCCTGAAAAGAAATTTGGAGGAAAGAGATTTTATTCCAGTAAATAATTTGCAAACAGGAGTTCTACACATTCTTCATGTAAAACCAAAGTGAGTCCCAGAGAACAAAGGGAAGGCTCAGGTTTTACAGCAAAAGTTCCCACCCAGGTTCCTAATCAGGTCCATTTATGCAAATGAAGAATTCAAACTTGTTTAGGTCTGATTGGTCAATATAGCTGAGCCCTGGTTGGTTGGTACAGCTGAGCTCTGAAAGTTCTAAAGATAAAAAGTTTCTGGTTTTCAGGGAACTCAGAGTATGTGTGTGATCCCTAGTCAGCAAATGACCGCTTGGTTCTATTTTAAATTTAGGCCCAGTTATTCATTTAGGATCAATCTTGAAGAACTTAAAGAACTGGTTCTTTCAGATACACATTTTCTCACAGTCCTCAGAATTTTGAAGACATTTATTTACTGTGTTTTTACCATCCTGGGCTGCCCTGGAGGAGCATAGGGCCAATACGTTTCCTTATTTTGTGAATGTGACCTGATTTTTCACCTCTCAATGTAACTTTCAGAAACTTCAAGCTACAATGAATGTCTGGGTACAAGACTTTTACATTAATTATAATGAGTACTTAGCTCTTAATATATGAAAACTCATGCTTTTAATTGCAATTATAACAAAAATTGACAAGTGGGACCCAGTTAAACTAAAGAGCTTCTGCACAACAAAAGAAATTATCAACAACAACCTACAGAATGGGAGAAAATATTTGCAAACTGTGCATCTGACAGAGGTCTAATATCCAGAATCTATAAAGACATAAAACAATTGAACAAACAAAAAAACAAATAACCCCATCAATAAATGGGCAAAAAACATGAACACTTCTCAAAAGAAGACATACAAGTAGCCAAAAAACATGAAAAAATGCTCCACATCACTAAGCATCAAAGAAATGCAAATCAAAACCATGAGATGCCATCTCACGAGAGTCAGAATAGCTATTATTAAAAAGTCAAAAAGCAACAGATGCTGGTGAGGCTGTGGAGAAAAGGGAACATTTATGCATTGTTGGTAGGAATGTAAATTAGTTCAGCCACGACAGAATGCAGTTTTGAGATTTCTCGAAGAACTAAGAGTTGAACTACCATTCAACCCAGCGATCCCATTACTGGGTATATACCCAAAGGAAAATAAATTGTTCTACCAAAAGGACACATGCACTTGTCTGTTCATTGCAGAGCTATTCACAATAGCAAAGACATTTGTGTCCATCAACTGTGGACTGAATAAAGAAAATGTGATATATATATATACACATATAGGTATATAATATGGAACACTACACAGCCATAAAGAAGGACAATATCATGTCCTTTGCAACAACATGGATGAAGCTGGAGGCCATCATCATTAGTGAATTAATGCAGAAACAGAAAACCAAATACCACATGTTCTTACTTATAAGTGGGAGCTAAACAGTGGGTATTCATGGACATAAAGATGGCAACAATAGACACTGGACCTCCCAGAGAGGGGAAGGAGAGAAGGGAACAAGGGTTGAAAAACTAACCATTGGGTACTAAGCTCAGTACCTGAGTGAAGGGATCAATCATACCTCCAACCTCAGATTCATACAATATACTCAGGTAATAAACCGACACATGTATCCCCTCAATCTAAAATAAAAGTTGAAATTATTGAATAACAAAACCAAGAGAAAATGCATGCTTTTCCATTCTGAAAAGTTTTATTAAATTATTTCCCTGATGTCTCCTCCCATTGCCTCTTTTATTTCATTCTAAAATTCTCAAATTAAGAGTCAGGGCTCTTAAATTGAGTCTCCTCTCCAGTTTTACAACCTTTTGTCATTTCATTCTTTCTGGGAGATTTCTTCAACTTTAGCTTCCAACTTTTCACCTGATCTTCTTCTCATTTCTGCTGTATATTTTTGCATTTGGAGAGTTCTGCCCGGTTCTCTCATGTTGCTTTTTGTTTATTTGTTGTTGGCTTTTGTTGTTGGTTTTTATTATTCTTGCTTTTGATAAGGCTATCTTATTGTTTTATGGATACAATATCTGCTTTTGTAAAATAAGCATATGGATTATAGTTATTTTGTTGTTTTGTGTGTTTTGTTTTACTTTTAAATTTTCTATTGCTCTCTGTATTGTTTTGTATTGTCAAATTTGCTTTTTTATATCATGATCCCAGAAGGCAGCTCAAACTCGAGTCATTACCTCTGCATCCCAGCCTGTCAGATGAGGATGAAGAAGTAAAAGAACAAATCCTACAAACACTTCCCTTAAATGATATACACCTCTTCCATTTACTTTCCATTGTTCAGACTTAATAACATGATGGCCCCTAGTTGTAAATAAGGCTAAGAAATACACTTTTTTTTTTTTTTTTTTTTGAGATGGAGTCTCACTCTGTTGCCTAGGCTGGAGTGCAATGATGCAATCTTGGCTCACTGCAACCTCTGCCTCCCAGGTTCAATCAATTCTCCTACCTCAGCCTCCTGAGTAGCTGGGATTACAAGCGCATGCATCACACCCAGCTAATTTTTGCATTTTTTGTAGAGACAGGTTTCACCATGTTGGCCAGGCTGGTCTTGAACTCCTGACCTCAAGTGATCCACCCACCTCAGCCTCCCAAAGTGCTCAGGTTACAGGCGTGAGCCCCCATGCCTGGCCACAAACTTTATTTTATAAGGCCATGTGCCCAGTTGAAAACTGGGCGTCTAGTTGTATTGTAGATGGGTAGGGTAAGGGAAAAACGAAAACCAGATAATTGGGAACAACCAGTAAGTAGTCTCCGCCTCAACTTTTATTAACTAATGTGAATTATTCCTCCAAAACCCAACTTGCACAGTAATACTGTAACTGATAGATAGGCTACTTGATAGCCTATCTACGCCAACTCCACCTTGAAGTATTCACTGATGATCATATTGATGATTCTGAGCCTGTGAACAACTTCAGTTTGCAAAGATTCAATTTGTTTATGATACTGAACTTACTAAGGCAAGAACATAGACAAGAAGGGTTTTGTTTTGGGAAGAATGATTCAACAGGAAAGGCCTTCTATTTAACCCACCATAAACATTAGAGATGATGTAGCCCGCAAGTTATTGAATAGGGGTTTAAACTTTGCAGAAATGGATTTTTCTCGCAGATAAAACTCTAGCAGTATATAGTCCAAGATGTAAGGATGACTTCATAACAATATTATGAACCTAGGGACCTATTAATCCGAATTTTTTTCCCAGCAGCTGTCAGGAATCTTCATTTTCACAAGTTACTTTAATAAATAATTGTGAAGCTGCTGGTCTCCGGAAGAGTGAGAATGAGAAAAGGAAGGCAGCGCATAACTGGAGCTGTTACAAAGATGCTAATATACAAGAATTTGATTCATCGTCTTCAGATTTGTTTCTCTAAGAATGTAGAAACACTTTTGTTTGGCCTATGTGTTTATTTATTTCTCAGGAAAATACCAGCACAGCCTTGAGAGAGCAAGTGCAAACAAGTTACATTGCCCCTAGGGTGCCATTTACCCTCTGCTAAAGCACTGGTCTCCAGACCACACTTTAAGAAACACTGCCTTAAAATAAAAGTATAGTCATTTAACCTAATCTCATTGAGAACTCTGGCCAGGCACAGTAATTCACGTCTGTAATCCCAGCACTTTGGGAGGCCAAGGAAGATGGATCACCTCAGGTCAGGAGTTCGAGACCAGCCTGGCCCACAGGGTGAAACCAAGTCGCTACTAAAAACACAAAATTAGCCAGTCGTGGTGGTGGGCACCTGTAATCCGAGCCATTTGGGAGGTTGAGGCAGGAGAATCACTTGAACCTGGGAGACAGAGGCTACAGTGAGCTGAGAGCACACTACTGCACCCCAGACTGGGCAACACAGTGAGACTCTGTCTCAAAAAGAAAGAAAGAAAGAAAACTCTCTTTAAACAATCTCACCATTGACACTACTGGATTACTGATTTCTTAATTTACTGTGGGCGGTGGAGTCCCAGGATGGAGGTGAGAGAGTGTCAAGTGACAAGAAGGGGGAAGAGGTAATACTGTAATTTAAAATTTTTTTGTGAGCACAAAGAAGAGTCCTTCAGCTAATTATTTAAACATAAAGCCATTAAGTTCTCCTTTATATTCCTTCCCTGCAATGCTAGGGATCATTAAACCCCAAGGAACTTTTGACACAACAATGCACCAAGCAACCACATCTGTTTTCATCCCATTTGTGTTCCCATCACTTTCTGGGGAGGAAGAAAGCTGTCTAACCTGATGACTCTGAATGGGGCATTCAGCAAATGGTATTTTGCTTCACATAAATGATTTCTTCCTAAGAAATCATCCCTGTTATAACAGCAAGACAATTAGAGGAGCAGTGAGGAGGATTTGATTAATACTGCTTCTGATTTTTCCTATTTAACCAGAATGTGGATATTTATGCCAGAACAGTAAAGAAGTTTAGATCCCAAATGGGTGCACAGACACAGTGGTGGTATCTTTTTTTAAAATTATTTTTTCACAGATAGGGTGATGGAGTCTTGCTATGTTGCCCAGATGGGAATGCAGTGACTATTCACAGGCGTGGTAATAGCTTACCACAGCCTTGAACTCCTGGGCTCAAGCAATCCTCCTGCCTCAGCCTCCTGAGTAGCTAGGACTACAGGCATATACCACCATGCCCAGCTTTTGATATCTTTTAATAGTGTATGTGTATGTACATTTTAATTGCTTACTATAAATCAAAAGTAATCGGATATATATTTATACATAGTTTCCTCACTATTTTGCAGATCTGGGGAAAGTGTTTATCAGAAGAGGATTAATTTTGTTTCATTGCAAGTGGGTATTACATGCATACCCAGAAAGAAGTTATTCAGACAACAGCAGTAACCTATAGACTTCCCTACTACTCAGCTTCAGTGCCCTCAATGCCAGAATCACGGCCATAGAACCTCAGCTTGGAGAACTCCTTAGCACTCACACAAGTTAGAATGTATTAAATAAGGCTAAGCATTACTTGCCAAATGTAATTCTAATTGTGAATATCCTTTACCATACAGTCTTTTCCTATTCATTGGGAAATATATTTTTTGATGTTCTGTGTGGTTAAAAAAGCAATACAGACTATCATAAGACATTCCATAGGCAAGTTGGTATCAAAAGATTATTTGCTTTTTTAATATCCCTTTTTTCTCTGTGGCTTCAGTATTACATATTTAATTTGCAAAGAATTTCAAGCAATATAAAGAAAAAATACAAAAAAACCCTAGGAATGAATTCACTGGAACACCCATGTTTTTATTAATCTGATTCTTAATTATGAGCCAATGCATAGGCACCACATGTAGATTGTTTTAATGATTAGGTCTTCAACTTGGAAGTTAACATGTTTCTACCACCTGTGCTGTTTAGTACATCACCACCCACTGAGAACCATTTCCATTTAACTCGCTTTCCCTGATCATGTCCCTGATCTTTCTCTCTCAACCCATATGTGCGTATGTACACACATGCACACACATACATACACCACATCTCCTCTAGTTTCCCAATTATGCATTTTCTCCCACCCAGTTTCTGTAATCTCTTACCACCTGTAATTCTACAATACATGCACATCAACCCCTGAACATAGAACAGATAGATTCTGGGTAGGCCTTATGGAAAGCAGTCCCATTTCTGGATAATCATATCTTACTGTATATGCACAGGGATATTTACAGTTTTACACATAGTAATTTGTTGTGGAATATCACAATTGTCATCAAACAGATGCAAAAAATGAAATATGCAAACTACAAGATCCTGGCTTGTTTTAGTTATCTATCATTGTGCGACTTGCTTTTTAAAAAGTGACTTAATTTTCATGATCCTATAAGTTGACAGGGTAGTTCTTCTGGCACTCTCTCTAGGGACTACTCATGTTGCTGCATTCAGCTGGCAGGACGACTAACAGTCAGGCTCAGCTGAGATAACGGGGATGGTGCAGTTTCCCTCTTGTGACCTTTCATTCTGGGTGTTAACATGGCAACAGCTCAGGGTGACATTCCAAGAGGGAAGCCCCAATAGGGGAATGTTTAACAAGTCCCTATTGGCCACATTGGTGATGTTCCGTTAACCAAAGCAAGTCAGTGACCAAGGCCAGAGTCAAGGCGGGAGAGGAATATATAAGTGCTCAGATATTGGAAGGTGTGACTTACTGGAAGTCATTACTCTAACAACTTTCCATATGGCCCAATATCATACAGTCGTCCAAAGCTATCGGACATCGACTCTTCATATGAAGGATGAGGTATCTGAACGCAAACATCTAAAAACATTTCTTTGTATATGTGTTCTAGGGAATGATTTACCTTGAAGACAGGCTCTATAAATGAAAAACATCCCTGGGTTATTCAAAACAATTGATAGCCTCTTTAACACAAGACATGCATACTTCTTACCATGAACAAAAATGAGAGAGAACAGGAGAAATGTCACTGAGTCACTTCAGGGTGGATTCCTTTCTCTTTTCAGCAGACATTTCCTGTGCATGTGTGTTTCTGTGACCATGCATCATCAAGTCCAACTCAGTATAGACTGGTATTAGATTAGCAAGTGTCTTGCTTTAATTTTTTCTCTATATCCAGTGTCCTTACCCTGGAGTGTGGAACAAGTTGTTATTGAGAAGGAGAACCTCTGAGAACAAGAAAAACAGGCTAATGAAGCTCCAGTTTCTCAGGAAAGAGGAAACTAACCCTGAGAGAATCAAGTAATCTAGTGGTATCTGGGGGAGCTCTTGAAGAAGCAGGTGGGCATCTTATTAGATGATGTCTGCCTGAGCTATTCCTCAAGAGGTGTGTGTAAATTGCTTTGCACTTCTTGGTCCCTTTGGTTGTTCCCTGAGGACCAAGGGAAGTTCCATGGTCTCACAAGTTACTTGAATTTTATTCAAAAAAATAAACCTCATAAATAGAACCAAACACCTTCATTTTTATGCACATGTGGACATTCCTTATAAAATTTTTAGTACTAACCCCAGGAGGGGAAGTTTTCCTTGACTAAATTTTTGAGGTTACCTCATTAACAGGCTCCCTGCCATGACCTTCTCTGCAACTCATACAGAACACTGCTGTAGTTGTTCTGTAAAACCAAAATCCTACAGCTCTAGAGAGGGGACATCAAGGAAAACTGCCATGAATATATTTCAGTTGAAAGTTTCAGGAAACTGCCAGAAGGACCAAAACTTTCCTGCCTGCCAAATCTCAGATCCCAAACACAAGCCGCTAGAGCCAGGAGTTTGGTCTTAAAATCTGTTTTAACGGATTGGGCGATCTAATCTTATAACTAGATCCTATTCACTATTAATTATTAAAATAAAGTTAGACTCCTTTAGGGGCATAAATGCCTTCTATGGTATGAGACTAAATCTCTGTATCAGTAAGAAAACCAGATGGGAATGGAAAATTCTCAGGTGGTCCAGACTACCAAGGATAGCTTTGTTGGGCTTTGAGGTTTGGCATTATAGGAACTAAGGTGAATCAATCCAGTCAAATATTTTAGCCCTCCAATAGCAGTTATGGTGTATGGAGCCAAAGCTAGATAATGCCCTGAATGAAATCTAATCTATCCTTAAGCCTCATAATATTTACATATTGGAGTCCTTGCTGTCCATCCAAGCCTATCCCAGCCATGCCAAAGTATAGCTTCTAAAGACCTGAAAGCTATTGTCTCATACAATTTGGGTCCAGAAACAGCAACAAGCTCAGGCCATAGGTCTCCATTCTTACTTCCTACTCACTTGTAAATGCACTGTAATCTGGCTTCTGCCCTTATCACTTCTCCTTGGCAGCTCTCCCTAAATGAATTACAAAATTCGAAGATAGTCTTCATCTTCTTTGAGCTCTCAGTTGATCATTGTTCTCTTTTTCTTTTGGTTTTATAATGTTTTTTAATTAGCATATAATTTTTGTATTTGGTAACACAGAATATCATCTACCTCCCACTTCTTTTGTCTCAGTCTCCCTCTGATGCTCCTTTTCTGCAGAGCCCAACAGGAAGTCAGTCAACAAAAAACACCTGGGAATTGCAAAGTCCCAGCCCCAGCATCAGAAAGTAAAGCATAAAAAAATGAACTTAGAGGTGAGGCACATTAGCTTAATAACCCATAAAAAAGGCAAATTTGTGTTATGTCGGGCTTTTTAAGTATCTATTTGGTAGAAATCACAGATACAACAGTCTAGGCCAAGAATTTTCCTTGTGAATAATAGTGGACTTAAGTTTGTTTATAATCATAAAAATTCATACTTAATTCTTGTGTCTTGTCAGTTTTGACAAGTTCTATTTTTCAAAATATTAACTACTTATTTTAAAATATTTATTTATAACCTTATAATATCTTCATATTATTTTTGATGACTCTCAAATATGTAGCAGTGTCCTTTTTTTCATTCTTGACATTATCAGTTTTCTATTTTTTTCTTTTTATCCTTAATCGGCCTTCCCAGAATTATATTGATTTATTGATGTTTTCAAGGAAGCAATTTATTCATTTGATTCTGATGGTACACTCTTTTGTATGATTTGGCTAATTTTATTAATTCCTGCCCTTATCTTTATTTTACTTTCTATGGGCTTAATTTATTGTTTTTTCTAACTTCTTGACATGAGGACATACATCGTTTGTTTTTAGCTTTTCTATATACATACATACATACATACAAGCTATATACCTCCCTTAAACAGAATTTTAGCTATACCGCACACATTTTTATCTCTTACATATTCATCCTCTGTCAATTCAGAATATTTTCTCATTTTTATTGTGATTCTTGTTTGATCCAGGAATTACTTAAATGTTTACTTTATAATTTGAAAATATTTGAGACTTTTTCACTTATATTTTGCTGTTGATGTCTAGCTTAATTTTTGCAGTTCTGTGTGTAACTGAAAAAAATTGAAAATAGAAAAAATATTGTTGTGCAGTGTTCTGCAATGTAAATTAAGCCACTGTAATAATAATCTGTTAAATTTCACAGCTTTACTGACATTTTGTTTTTCTACTTGGTTTATCAGTTATTGAGGGAAGTGTATTAAAATTTCCTACTGTCTCCTATAGTTATAAATTTATCCTTTTAGTTCTATCAATTTTTGCTTATCTTACCATATATATTATTACTGATACAAGTTTATAATTATTACACATTTCTAGTGGAATGCTTCCTTTATTATCATGAAATGTTCCACTTTATATCTAGTAATGCTTTAAGCCTTACTGTTGTTTTTTCCAAGATAATATATCATTTTTCTCTGTCTGTTTTATGATCTCGTCTTTTGTTTTCAGCAGTTTCTGTGTGGTGTGTGTATGACTACCTGTGATTTTCTTTGCATTTATCCTGCTTGTATTTGTTGCTTGATGTCTTTAATTTTTGAGAAATTTAAGGTGGTTCTCTCTTCAAAGATTGCTTCTGACTGATTTCTTTCTTTTTCTGGGACTTTACATGTATGTTAGAAGTTTTCACCTTGTCCCATATACCTCTTATGTCTTTTCTGTATTTTCTTTCTTTTATCTCTCCTACTTTTCAGTTGTCAACCTTTCAGCCATTGCTTTTGATGTGGCAAATGCTTTGAGGGGAGCATTAATATCATGTGCAATTCCTCTCTCAGGGCTTTCCTCCTATCTAGGATCTAGGGTTTACAAGTCCTTAATGTCTCAATGGCTCTCCATTTTCAAACTGATTAATTTTAATTTTTTCTGACTTTTCCAGTTCTTGGCAGGAGGGTTAGATGAAACAACATAGTTTGTCATTACTTGCAGTAGAATTCTCACAGTACTAGTGTGTTATATTTTTGTTATTTTTCAGATTTAAGTATTTTGAGTTTTCATCAAAATTTTTCTGACATATAAGTTGTTTAGAAAAGTGTTTCTCAAAAATATAGAAATTAAGTCCGTATGTATATGGTCAACTGACATCAACAAGAGTACTAAGACCATTGAAAGGGGAAAGAAAAGTCTTCTCGACAAATGCTACTAGGACGAGTGAATATACACAACAAAAGAATGAAATGACATAAGTTGTTTACAAGAGTGTTTCTCAAAAATATAGAAATTAAGTCCACATGTATATGGTCAACTGACATCAACAAGAGTACTAAGACCATTGAAAGGGGAAAGAAAAATCTTCTCAACAAATGCTACTAGGAGGAGTGAATATCCACAACAAAAGAATGAAATTAGACCCTTACTGCATACCGTATACAAAAATTGGCTCAAAATGGATCAAAGATCTAAATATTAAGAGCTAAAACTATAAAACTCTCATAAATCTTCCAAAAAAAGTATAAATCTTCATACGGATTTGGCAATGGATTCTTAGATATGACACAAAAAGCATGAGCAACAAAAGAAAAAAAATGAATTGGACTTCATTAAAATTAAACACTTTGGTGTATCAAAGGATGCCATCAAAAGAATGAAAAGACAACCCACAGTATGGGAAAAATATTTGCAAATCATATATCTGTTAAGAGTTTAGCATCCAGAATACTTAAAGAACTCTTACAACTTATCAGCAAAAAGACAACCGAATTAAAAAATGGACAAAGATCTTGAATAGATATTTTTCCAAAGAAAATATACTCACAATGGGCTGGGAGCAGTGGCTCATGGCTGTAATCCCAGCACTTTGGGAGGCTGAGACGGGTGGATCACGAGGTCAGGAGTTCAAGACCAGCCTGGCCAAGATGCTGAAACCCCATCTCTACTAAAAACACAAAAATTAGCCAGGTATGTGCCTGTAATCCCAGCTACTTGGGAGGCTGAGGCAAGAGAATTGTTTGAACCCAGAGGCAGAGGTTGCAGTGAGCTGAGATCATGCCACTGCACTATAGCCTGGGTGACAGAGCAAGACGCCGTCCCAAAAAATAAAATAAAAATAAAAAATAAAATAATGAAAATATACTAATGATCAATAAGCACATGAAAAAAATTATTCCCATCATTAGACATTAGAAAAATTCAAATCAAAATCACAATGACATAGCAAATACTACTTCGTACCCACTAGGATGATTATATTTTTAATGTAAAATAATATTGACAAGGATGTGGAGAAATTGGAACCTACATACATCACTGGTGGGAACGTAAAATGGTGCAGTCACTTCAAAAAAAAAAAAAATGTGGTGGCTTCTCAAAAAGTTAAACATAGAATTATCATGTGACCTAGCAATTCTGCTCTTAGGTATTTGCCTAAAAGAAATGAAAACATATGTTCACATTAAAACTGAATATATGACTGTTCATAGCAGCAGTATTTGTAATTGCTAAAAAGCAGAAACAACTCAAATGTTCATCAACTGATGAATGGATAAATAAAATATTGCATAGTCATACAATGGAATATTATTCTGCAACAAAAGAACAAATTACTGATACGTGCTAGTACCTGGATCAACCTTGAAAACATTATGCTAAGAGATAGAAGCCAGGCACAAAAGACCACACCTGGCATAATTCCATTCATGTGAATGTCCAGAATAGAAAAACCCATAGAGACAGAAAGTAGACTAGTGGCTTCCAGGGACTGTGGTTGGAGTGGAATGGAGAATACTTGTTAATGGATATGGAGTCTCTTTGGTGGAGGTAATGAAAATGTTCTGTAATTAGATATTGATGAAGGCTGTGCAACTGCGAATGTATTGTAAGTCATTAAATTATACACTTTAGCATGGTTAAAATGGTGAATTTTATGGTATGTTAGTTTTACCTCAAAAACAAAAAAAAATTTTAATAAATATATGGATTGGATTTTTGCTATAAATTAAAAAAAACTGTGATCAGAGAATGTGGTCTCTAGAATATTAAATCATTGAAATTTGCTGAGCCTTGCTTTGTGGTTTAATATATGGTCAATTTTTATAAATATTTCATGTGTGCTTAGGAAGAATGCATGCTTTCTTATTATTGCAAGCAGAGTTCTATATATGTCCAATGTATAAAGCATGTTAATTTTGTCATTGATGTATTTCATTTCTACACTAATAATTTGTTTCTTGGATCTATTAATAAGGGGAAAGATGTCAAAATTTCCTATTTGGGTGGTGTATTTGTTAATTTCTCCCTGAAGTTCTATCAAGTTTTGCTTCATATGTTATTGACTAGATTATTAGTTAGAAGCAAGTTTAGAACTATCATATTATCCTAATAAATTAAACTTTTAATCATTATGTAATAAACACCATTATACTTATACTTTTTACCCAAAAGTCAGTTTTTCACTAAACTCAGTTTCAGTTACCTTTGGTTTGGATTTGCCTATATTTTTTCTTTCCTTTATTTTCAACCTGATCACGGTTTATATGCTTTAGGTTGTCTTTAAAAGATTAGATAGCTGCATTTATTTTTGTTCTTAATCCAATTTGACAAACTGCATTTTAATCATCAAACTTGTTTCTTTTTAATTTACTGTGATCACAGATATATTTGGACTCGGTTTTATCTCACTTTTTGCTTTTGATTTTTTCTCTCTTTTTGTTCTCTTCACTTTCTTTGTATAGATTTTTCTTGTTTGAATAACTCTTTATTCCACATTTTTCTCTACCTGTTTGGAAATTATGCACTCTATTTCTATTGGTTTAAAAGTTACCTTTGAAATTTAGCATCTACGTGTAACAAACCTAAAATTAGGAGTTTTTCTCTCTTATCCATTCAAGAATTCTTAGAACATTTTAAGTCTGATCACCTCAATTCTGGCTTATATACTATTGCTCCTCAGTATTTTAATTGTGTCTTTATTAGCCATAACAAGTTATTCATTATCATTATATAGACATTGCTCACTTATCTACATTTAAGAATTTATTTGCTCACAATTTTATTCTGCATCTTAGGCCTTTTCAAAGCAATTTTACTTCCTCCTGAAGTACATGTTTCAGAAGTTTCTTTTGTGCAGATCTATTAGTGATTAACACTCAGTATGTAGTCAATATATAATTACGTGAAAATTCCTGTATATTTCTCCAATTTTTGAGATAGAGACAATTCTAGACTAATATTTTCTCTCTGAATTTAATATATATTTTATTAACATATGCAATTATTCTGACTTCCATTTTTTCAGGTTTTCAAAGGCCTATTCTAAGTCTTTTGGAGGGGAAAGAAGGTTATAATTTGTCTTTTCTACATGGCTACATCTTAGATCTCTTTGTCACTGATGTTCTGCAGTTGCTCAACCTTATAACTAGGGGTAGATTTCTTTTCACTTCATTCTTCTTGGTAAACATTATCCTGCTTATGAGCCCTCAGAAATAATACCACACATCTACAGCCATCTGATCTTTGACAAACCTGACAAAAACAAGAAATGGGGGAAGGATTCCCTATTTAATAAATGGTGCTGGGAAAATTGGCTAGCCATAAGTAGAAAGCTGAAACTGGATCCTTTCCTTACTCCTTATACCAAAATTAATTCAAGATGGATTAGAGACTTAAATGTTAGACCTAAGACCATAAAAACCCTAGAAGAAAACCTAGATAATACCATTCAGGACATAGGCATGGGTAAGGACTTCATGTCTAAAACACCAAAAGCAACGGCAACAAAAGCCAAAATTGACAAATGGGATCTAATTAAACTAAAGAGCTTCTGCACAGCAAAAGAAACTACCATCAGAGTGAACAGGCAACCTACAGAATGGGAGAACATTTTTGCAATCTACTTATCTGACAAAGGGCTAATACTCAGAACCTACAAAGAACTCAAACAAATTTACAAGAAAAAAACCAACAACCCCATCAAAAAGTGGGCAAAGGATATGAACAGACATTTCTCAAAAGAAGACATTCATACAGCCAACAGACACATGAAAAAATGCTCGTCATCTCTGGCCATCAGAGAAATGCAAATCAAAACCACAATGAGACACCATCTCACACCAGTGAGAATGGCAATCATTAAAAAGTCAGGAAACAACAGGTGCTGAAGAGGATGTGGAGAAATAGGAACACTTTTACACTGTTGGTGGGATTGTAAACTAGTTCAGCCATTGTGGAAAACATTACGGTGATTTCTCAAGGATCTAGAACTAGAAATACCATATGACCCAGCCATCCCATTACTGGGTATATACCCAAAGGATTATAAATCATGCTGCTATAAAGACACATGCACACGTATGTTTATTGCAGCACTATTCACAATAGCAAAGACTTGGAATCAACCCAAATGTCCATTAGTGACAGACTGGATTAAGAAAATGTGGCACATATACACCATGGAATACTATGCAACCATAAAAAAGGATAAGTTTGTGTCCTTTATAGGGACATGGATGCAGCTGGAAACCATCATTCTCAGCAAACTATCGCAAGAACAGAAAACCAAACACCACATGTTCTCACTCATAGGTGGGAATTGAACAGTGAGATCACTTGGACATGGAAAGGGGAACATCACACACTGGCCCCTATTATGGGGAGGGGGGAGGGGGGAGGGATGGCATTGGGAGTTATAACTGATGTAAATGATGAGTTGATGGGTGCTGACGAGTTGATGGGTACAGCACACCAACATGGCACATGTATACATATGTAACAAACCTGCAGATTGTACACATGTACCCTAGAACTTAAAGTATAATAAAAAAAAAATAGGCAAAAAAAAAATTATCCTGTTCGTATCTGTGGTTTACATAGTATTGGTTCCAGAAAATTCTCAAATTTATGCTTTCAAATATTGCCTCTCCTTCAACATTTTTATTTTTTCTTCCTAGGGCTTCAAATGGAAGTATGTTAGGCATTCTCATTCTCTTCTCCATATCTATTAACCTCTCTCACATTTTCCATTTCAGCTTTCTGTGTGACATTCTGAAAGTCTTCAGCTATTTCAGTTCACTAATTCTTTCTTTAGCCACATCTCCTCTGTTGTTTGGTCCATCCCTTAAGGTTTTTTTAATTGATTATTATACTTTATTTTAAATTTTTATCTGCTTCTTTTTACACCTATACGATTACTTGTATATAATGTCATCATGCTTGTCTTCTTTTTTTGCATTTAAAAAAAAATTCTTTAAACATTTATGCACAGAGTGGAAGACAAAATAATGCTTCCACCACCAATGATGTCCTCATTCAAATCCCCCAGAAATTTTAAATATGCTACCTTACATGGCAAAAGAGACTTTGTAGATGTCACTAAGGATCTTGAAATTGGAGACTATCCTGTATTATTTGGTATTACCTATATTTATATTCCAATATAATCATGAGGGTTCTTATAAGAAGGTAAGAAAGCAAATTCAGAATAAAGAAATGTGACAAGGGAGTCAGAAGTTTTAGTCATACATTTAGAAAATGGAGGAGGGAACCATAAACCAAGAAAAGTAAGTAGACTTTAGAAGCTAGAAGAGGCAAAGAAATACATTTTCCTCTAAAGCTTCCAGAAGGAATATATCCCATATAATTAATTTTAGACTTCTGAAGTCTAGAACTGTAAGAGAATAGATTGGTGGTGTTTTAACTCACTAAGTTTTGCAGTAATATCTTATAGCAGCAACAGAAAGCTAATATGTATAGTTATCTCACAGCCACATATAATAGTTTTATTATCTAAAATCCTTGAGGAATTAAATATGTTGTTTCTCTCCCTCAAGATGATTTGTGAGCTCATGACGATTGTTTATTCAGGATTCTCTAGAGAAACACAACCAATGGGATACAATGGGGCATATCTGTGTCTGTGAACACACACACACACACACATAAGGAATGTTATTATAGAAACTGGTTCACACAGTTTCTGCATTAGTCTGTTTTCACACTGCTATAAAGAACTGCCTGAGACTGGGTAATTTAAAAGGAAAGAGGTTTAATTGACTCACAGTTCTGCATGACTGGGAAGGCTACAGGAAACTTAAAATCATGGCAGAAGGCAAAGGAGAAGTAAGTACATTATTCACAAGGTGCCAGGAGAGAGCGAGAGAGAAGGGGAAGTTCTAGATACTTATCAAACAACCAGATCTCATGAAAACATACTCACTATTATGAGAATAGCATGGGGGAAAACCGCCCCCTTGATCCAATCACCTCTCACCAGCTCCCTCCCTTGACAGGTGGGGATTACAATTCAGATTATAATTCAAGATGAGATTTGGGTGGGGACAGAGCCAAAACATATTAGTTACAGATGCCAGAAAGTTCTACAATCTGCTGACTGCAAATTGAGAACCAGGAAAGCTAGTAGTGTAATTCAGTCCAACTCTGAAGGCCTGAAAATCAGGAGGCCAGTGGTGTAGATCCCAATCTATGTCTGAAAGCCCAAGAACCAGGAGCACTGGTGTCCAAGGGCAGGAGAAGATGGATTTCTCAGCTCAAGCCAACAAAAAATTTGCCCTTCCTCCACCTTTTTTGTTCTATTTGGGCTCCTAAAAGTTTGGATGATTCCTGCTCACATTAGTGAATGCAGATCTTCTTTACTTAGTCTACTGATTGACATGTCAATCTCCTGGAGATATCCTCACGGATGTATCCAGATAAAATGTTTTACCAACTACCTGGGTATCTTTTAGACCAGTCAAGTTGGGCTAAGGGGATTAACAATTACAATTACAATGGTTGATTTTAACTTGTGGAAAACCTGGAGTCTCCATTGAGAATATAATTTCTCTGGATAGTATTTCATTTTGCTTCTACTAAAGCCAAGGGTTCTACCTATCTGAGATCATTCCAGTTCATTCCCAATTTCATGGGTTACATCTGGAAGTCTTGAGTTCCATTCCCTTATTTTGTCACCTGCCTGAAGAACTTTTTCTACAAGCATAAGGATACATTAACATTTCTCAGGGAAACATATTTACAAAGAAAAGCTATACACGTTGTGTAAAAGCCCTGCGGGAGATCTTTTTAAATGTGTTCATTGTTCACCGTTTTTGTTTCAGCTTACATTGTTTTCTTCTTTTTCTTTTCTTTGAACCTTTAAGATTTCCTCACTTTATGAGAGTCCAACTATGGAACAAAACTTTTTTAATGAAAACTCTTATCTTTTTTAATTTGAAGGTACACTCTTGCAAAAAATATCTAATATGTCGAAATTACTGAAGCATAAGTTTCTACACCATCCTTCACAACATTTCCTTGACTTTCAAGACACAACATCTTCCTGGCTCTCCTTCTGCCTCTCTAGCCACTCTGACTGTACCTACTTTTCAAATTTATTCTTCTTTGTCTGGTAAAGAAGTTTTGGAATGTCTCAAGGATTTGTCATAGAGGATCTCATTTCTCCCAATATTCTTTTTCATAAATGATCTCATCCACTCAGCTACATCACATTTTCCCTCTTCCATGGAGATTAATATCTAGTATCAGTCTGTCAGGCAAAAAAGGCAAATAGTCAAAAGTACCCAAGAAAATATTTCAGGAATTGCTACACTTGAGACAGACATGCCACTCGCAAACAATTCAACACAGACTATTTTCTACAGAGGATTTGAAAGATTGCTGATTTCTTAGTTTATCTCCTGAAAGAGTTGGCTATGAGTGTTATAGGATAAAGCATTTAGAATAAGAATTAGACATTACATAATTAAAAGAGGGACTTATGTGAATTCTGGAAGTGGGTAATTGGAGGATTAAAAAAGAGTTATTGGCCAGGCATGGTGGCTCACACCCATAATCCTAGCACTTTGGGAGGCCGAGGCGGGAGGGTCATTTGAGGTCAGGAGTTTGAAACCAGCCTAGCCAACATGGTGAAACCCTGTCTCTACTAAAAATACAAAAATTAGCCAGGCATGGTGGCAGGTGCCTATAATCCCAGCTACTCGGGAGGCTGAGGCAAGAGAATCACTTGAACCCAGGAGGCGGAGGTTGAAGTGAGCCGAGATCACGCCATTGCACTCCAACCTGGGCGATAGAGTGAGACTCCATCTAAAAAAAGAAAAAAAAAAGTTATTAATTAGTTCCCCTTAAGCAATGGCATTGGTGAGAAAGAGCCTCCAAGGAAATCCAAGAAACCAAATAAGTTAAGCTGCTAAAGTGACAGCAAAGAGGAGCTTGCCTCTGTGGGCCCACGACCCACAGAGAAAAGAATTCTGGAAAAAATAATTTCCAGGTTAATCAAACTGACAATAGAACAATTCAACACAACATAGAACAGATTCAAATTTAGATTTCAGTTGAGAGATTACATATGAATGTCTTTCTCCTCCATTTGACATAAACATCATAAAAACAAGGACTATTTATTCATTATTTCAACAACTATTTATTGAGTAGCTACTGTGATCCAAGTGCTTTTCTGAGCAGAGTACACAGCAGTGAAGAAAAGAGATAAAAAGTTCTTATTCTCGCATTAGTGGGTTGGAGTTGGGCAATGGACAAAATAATAATGTAATATACATATACAGTAAGCCTTCACTTGTGGTCATCAATAGGTTCTTGGAACTTGCAATATAATATCATAAAACGTATCATAAAAATACCATAAAATGTAACCAACTTTCTTTCAACAACATTATAATGATACAACTTTGTACAGAACATTGAACAAAATGATGTTATTCCAGGCTCTCCTGGGTATCATTTTTAAAGCATGACCAAAAAACCTATAGCTTCTATGCCCTAAATGTATCTCATGTCTTCTGGCCATGGGCTTTACATAAGCTCAAATCAAACTGACACTTATCCCACAGGATGCTAGATATTCCACGGTTTAAATTCCAGTTTCAAGACATTTCCTATATGAAAGACTGTAAAAGTGTGGCACCCGAGAATTTAAATGACAATATTTGGCAGAATTTTATAACTTCATTTTCTATAAATTCGAAGGACTAATGAGCCCCCTTATCAGTAGAAAACGTGAGTTTTCCCAGTCTGGTGAGAGAACTGTCTGGCCATGCCTTGCTCAAATACCCTAAAACAACATTGCCTGTGTGGCAGCTGCCAACAAATGGATGGCAATCTTCCTTGTTCTCTACTCCTATCATATGTATGTTCCACTTAGCTGAAACACAGACTCAGTGTGGTCTACACAAAATAATATTAAGATACTAGAAATTCCTGGACATGATAAAGAGGGAGCAAATGTACAGAAATGGATTTATCACAAGTGACTCGCTTACCCATCCTAGTAGGGCCCCCAGGCTCTCCTTTCATCACAGTTTTTTTCCCCATAAGTTACTGGGGTACAGGTGGTGTTTCATTACATAAGTTCTTTAGTGGTGATCTGTGAGATTTTGGTCCACCCATCACCCAAGCAGTATCCACTCCACCCTATTTGTATTCTTTTATCCCGTGCCCCCTCCCTCCCTTCATGCCAAGTCCCCAGATTCCCTTGTACCATTCATGTGTATCATATATATATCATATATACATATATATGTGTATATATATATAATAGAGTTTCTTTATCCAGTTGTTGATTGACAGGCATTTGGGTTGGTTCCATGCTTCTAGAGCATTGGGCAGTGAGTCCCTTTTGCTCAGTAATACAAAGTAATACAACCAGACCTTTCAGAATTATTGCAGTTGTGAATTGTGCTGCTACAAACATGCATGTGCAAGTATCTTTTTTGTATAATGACTTATTTTCCTCTGTGTAGATACCCAATAGTTGGGATTGCTGGATCAAATGGTAGTTCTACTTTTAGTCCTTTAAGAATCTCCACACTGTTTCCCATAGTTGCTATACTAATTTACATTCTGTCCAGCAGTGTAGAAGTGTTTCCTGATCACTGCATCAATGCTAACATCTACTGTTTTTTGACTTTTTTATTATGGCCATTCTTGCAGGAGTAAGGTGGTATCATACTGGTTTTGATTTGCATTTCCCTGATCATTAGTGATGTTCAGCATTTTTTCATATGTTTGTTGGCCATTTGTATATCTTGAGAACTGTCTATTCACCTCAGTTTTGAGAAATACATAGTTGGGAAGCCCTGAGATTCCTGAAAAATGCTATGTTGGCTTCACTCCATTGGCCACGGATAAGGTTGAGAGATACTGGCATTGTAATGAGCTCTCTTATTTCTATGGAGATGATAGAATTGAGACCAGGCAGAGGATAAATATCACTACCTAACTGCCAGAAGTAGAGCAGACATAGTCATCATACCAGGCAGCAAGGCTCATGGTAATCAGAATGGTTTGACACATGGTATTTTGGCAGTGGATAACTGATTACAAGGTCCCTAGAGTCCAAATAAATGGCCTATCCTCTAACATCCTAATTGATTTCTAGAACTGAACTGAAACTGTAAACCAGGAAAATAGATGATTTGAGATCTTCATCTAATTCCAGAAGTAATCATTTCCCAGAGGCACATGAATAAAGAGAAGATTGCACCATAGAGGAAGGTCCATGCAATATTATGTTTTGTAAATTGTCTGGTCTTCCCCAAAGGAAAGTGCCACCACTTCCTGGAATGACTATACCCAGGAGAAAAGGGAATGACTGAAACTGTGCCCCAAAGAGTTAAAAAAAAAAAAAAAAAAAAAAACTAGTAGAAATTCTTGAGTTTGCAGGATAGCAGATAAGAAAAGAAACATCTTGCTGAAACACTGAAACTTCTCTCCTTTGTAAGATAACAAACTGGCTGAAATCAGTTGAAACCACTATAGCTGCATAAGTTTGCACAAAACAAACCTGCTGACATCATAGCCTGAATTTCCATGCTTCATACCAGCTCCCTCCAAATTTACACATGAGACCAATGAGGAGGCATGAAGAGATGGCTGTACATGCCTGAGGACTTTCTAGACCTTTTTCCTTCTACCAATCACCTGCTAATCCCAGAATCCAGCCCCTAAACCTTTTCTAATAAAATGACTGCCATGAAACCAGCACAGGGAGATAGATTTGAGCTTGACTCCTGTCTCTTTGTGAGTCGACTTGCAATAAAAAGCTTTTCTTTTCTCAAAAACGCGGTGTCAGAGTACAGGCTAGTACATCGAGCAGTGAGCCCCTTTTGCTAGGTAATACAACCAGACCTTTCAGGGATTACTGGACACTGGTTCAGAGCTATTTTGTATCCCCAAGAATATCCTGATGTCTACCAGTGCTTATGTAGGTTGTATAATAAATTTTTGCCTCAGTCAGCTTCATAAAGGGGTCACTTAGTCTGCAAATCCTTTCTGTGGTTATTTTCTCTGAGAATAGAGAGTTGAACTATATATGCCCAGCAACCACTGGAACATCAACATGGATTTCTACATGGGTTCCTGGCCTATGGCATGATGACTAGTGTGCAGGCAGAGCCTAAAGGAGGCCTGTGAAGCCCCATATCCCTATGACAATAGTAAGCTGGAACCAAAACCACATTCCTGGGGAGCTGCAGAGATTACCGCTATCGTCAAAAACTTGAAAGACGCAGAAATGATCATTCTTAGCATCCCCATTTGACTCTTGGGTTGGCTTTCACAAAAGACAGAAAGGTCTTGGCCAGACACAGTGGCTCACATCTGTAATCCCAGCACTTTGGGAGCCCAAGATAGGCAGATCACTTGAGATCAGGAGTTCCAGACCACCCTGGCCAGCATGGTGAAACTCTATCTCTACTAAAAAAAAAAAAAAAAAAATTAGCCAGGCATGGTGGCAGACACCTGTAATCCCAGCTACATGGGAGGCTGAGGCAGGAGAATCGCTTCAATCTGGGAGGCAGAGGTTGCAATGAGCCGAGATGGCACCACTACACTCCAGCCTGGGTGACAGAGCAAGACTGTGTCTCAAAAAAAAATAAAAAATAATAAAAGACAGAAAGGTCTTGAAGAAGAATGGTAAATTATCACAAACTCAAAATTTATATTTTATTCCAGATGTAGTCTCTTTTATATTTTTCTTTTTGAGATAGGGTCTCACTCTGTCACCCAGGCTGGAGCAGTGGTGTGATTATGGCTCACTGCAGTCTCAAACTGCTGAATTCAAGTGATCCTCCTACCCCAGCCTCCCAAGCAGCTGGCACCATAGACATGTGCCACTACACTCAGCTAAGTTTTTAATTTGTATTTATGGAGTGGATTTTGCTATGTTGCCCAGGCTGGTCTTGAACTCCTGGGCTCATGAGATCCTTCCACATTGGCCTTCCAAAGTGCTGGGATTAGAGGTAGGAACCACTACACTGGCCAGATGTAGTCTTTTTACTTGAACAAATCAATACATACGGAAGCACCTGGCATGCAGTGCTCATCTCGAAAATGTTTTGTTTTCTAAAGCATGAAGCAGAAATTGTCAGAAGTGGTTTCCTTGCACTTTTCAGTCAGGAGTATAATTTCACTCTCTTGCTTCAGGGCCACATCAGCTATTCAATCTTTGGCTATAATTTTGTTCACAGGGACCTCGGTTGTCTTACCATCTCATAGAATGTCATGCTGGACTGCTCCACTGATTACATAATACTAATAGAACCTGCTGAGCAAGAAGTAGCAGGCCGCCCAAATGCCTTGGTAAGACATAGTTGTAATAGAGGATGGGCAATAAACTCTAAGAAGATTCAACTCGGTGAACTTTCTGGAAATCCAGTAGTGTGGGCTGGATATCGTCTCCAAAGTGAAAGACAAGTTGTTCTACCATATACCCCCTATCAGTACAAAAGAGGCCCAAAACAAACATATGAAAAAATGCTCAACCTCACTAATAATCAGAGGAATGCAAATTAAAACCACAATGAGATACCATCTCATGCCAGTCAGAATGGCTATTATTAAAAAGACAAAAAAATAGCAGATACTAGCAAGAAAAGGGAACACTTAGACACTGCTAGTGCTAATGTAAATTAGTATAACCTATATGGAAAACAGTGTAGAGATTTCTCCAAGAACTAACAATAGAGCTACCATTTGATCCAGCAATCCCACTACTGGGTACTATCCAAAGGAAAATCAACTGTTATATCAAAAAGACACCTGCACTTGTATGTTTATCACAACACTATTCACAATAGCCAAGTCATGGAATCAACTCAAGTATCCATCAACAGTGGATTAAATAAAGAAAATACACCTTACATAATACACCATAGGATATGACACACCCATAAAAATTTAATCATGCCTTTTGTAGCAATATGGAGGGAACAGGAGGCCATTATCCTAAGTGAAATAACTCAGAAACAGAAAATCAAATATCGCACGTTCTCACTTGTAAGTGGGAGCTAAACATTGTGTGCACATGGATCTACAGAGGGAAATAATAGACACTGGGGACTCCAAAAGGGGATAAGATGGGAGGAGGGTGAGGGTTGAAAAATTACTTATTGGGTACAATGTTTACTATTCAGTTGATGAATACACTAGAAGCCCAAACCCCACCCCCGCTATGCAATATATCCATATAACAAACCTGCACATGTACCCCCTGAATCTATAAAAATGAAAGCATTTTTTTTTAATTTAATATAGAAGAGGCCTGATACTTGAGTGAGCCAATTTTGAAATCAGCAGACGACACATTTGAGTATGTTGCTCTGATTCATTCATCAGGGATGAAACTTTTCACTGGAGTCCAGAATTAAAGAACATCTGTAGCTGGTACAGGCTGCAGTGCTAGTGGCTCTGGTACTAGGTCTTATTACCCAGAAGATTCAATGATACTTGTAATACCTATAACAAGTTGGAATTCTGTGAGTAACGTTATTTTGTGAAAAGTCCTACGTTGACTTTTTAGGCCGAAGTGACAACAATCTGGGAGTTAAAGATATTTAATCATGATAAAATTAAAGTTCTTTTCATTCACATCCACAGATTCCTTTCATAAAATTGATCCCAATATGACATAGGTTAATGTTTTTAAATTATTTCTGAACCATCCATGAGAAATCTCAATTGTTCAGAGGTGCCAAGACTTGAGGATTCAGTCTACATCAATCTCTAGAAATATTTAGCATAAAAAATGGCTTGGCGGGGCACGGTGGCTCACACCTGTAATCCTAACACTTTGGGAGACCAAGGCAGGTGGATCACTTGAGGTCAGGAGTTCCAGACCAGCCTGACCAACATGGTGAAACCCCATCTCTACTAAAAATACAAAGATTAGCTAGGCATGGTGGCGCATGCCTGTAATCTCAGCTACTCGGAAGGCTGAGACTGGAGAATCACTTGAACCTGGGAGGCAGAAGTTGCAGTGAGCCAAGACCGCACCATTGCACTCCAGCCTGGGGAACAAGAACTAAACTTTATCTCAAAAAAAAAAAAATTATTAGATAGCATGAAGACATACAAAAGTAAGAGACAAAAAATGAGTTTGTTTTTTTTTTTTTTAATAGTAGTGACCCATGAGCTATCAAAAAGAATCTTAGAAGAGTTTCTCTCCCATGTAAACAATCTTCTCGGCCGGGCACGGTAGCTCATGCCTGTAATCCCAGCACTTTGGGAGGCCGAGGCGGGCAGATCACCTGAGATCAGGAGTTCAAGACCAGCGTGACCAGCATGGAGAAACCCCGTTTCTACTAAAAATACAAAATTAGCCAGGTGTGGTGGCGGGCGCCTATAACCTCAGCTACTCAGGAGGCTAAGGCAGGAGAATCACTTGAACACGGGAGGCAGAGGTTGCAGATAGGCGAGAATGCGCTACTGCACTCCAGCCTGGGCAACAAGAGCAAAACTCCATCTCTAAATAAATAAATACATAAAAACAATCTTCTCTAATTCTCATTCTATAATTAAGGTTTTTCTCTTGCACCCTGGGGGATTCTGTAACATCAACAGGCCAAAGTAAAAAAGCAAAGCCAAAAGAGTCTCTTAAAGTTTCGATGGTCTTTTTTTTTTCCAACTTTTATTTTAGATTTAGGGGGTACGTATGCCCATACTGCATGATGCTGAGGTTTGGGGTATAAATGATCCTGTCACCCAGGTACTGAGCATATTAACCAACTGTTTTTTAATACTCACCTCCCTTCCCACCATTAGGAGTCCCCAGTGTCTGTTGTTGCCATCTTTATGTTCATGAGTACCCAATGCTTAGCTCTCGGTTTTAAGTGAGGACATACAGTATTTTGTTTTCTGTTCCTGTGTTAATTCACTTAAGATAATGGCCTCCAGCTACATTCATGTTCCTGCAAAGAACATGATTTCATTCTTTTCTGTGACTACAAAGCATTCCATTGTGCATGCACCCCATTTTCTTTATCCAATCCACTGTTGATGGGTACCTAGGTTGATTCCATGACTTTGCTATTTGATGGTCTTCTAAGAAAAAGACAATGAGAAGAAATGCCCTGAGAGATGTAACATCTATAGCCTGTCTACAGTATTTCTCTGTAAAGTTCTCTTTAACCACAAGTGAGAATAAAATTACTTATCTTGAGACCAAGACTTAGCAGTCATGGTAAAATTATTTCTGTGTTTCTGAACACTGGTCAGTCTAGACTTCATCCCTTCTAGCTTCTTAACTCAAATGTAGCTCAAAATCAAGTTTCAAACACAAAATGACATCCCTAAAATCAATGTTTTATTTTAACAACCAGAAAATACAATTTTCTAGAGTTTTTATATATGATTTCCATAATGGTAATAACAGCAAATAATAAGAGAAAAAATAATTGTAATACTGGTAGTGTGTTTAATGAGATTTATTTAATGCATAGGGCCTTAAATAAAGAAATAATAGGTGCACAGAGCACTTAAAGCAGGAGTAACTAAAATCTTATTGAAACCATTACTTTGCCCTTAAGGAATATTTTAATTCATGGTTGAAAAATCATACTTTCAAAGGAAATCAAGGAGAAATACCTAAAAAAACCTCCGGTTTCTTTTAAGGATGAGTAATATTTTACTTCTCTATTCATGAAAATACCAGAACCCTTCCCCTTTTATAAGGCCAAGTGTTATCTCAGTGATGGTAGAACGGACAGCTGGCTGGGTTTGAGTCCTAGCTCTGCCCACTTCTGGTTGTGTGACTTCAGCCAATATCTAACTTTTCTAATCCCGTTTCCTCAACTGAAAGATGATCATAATAATATTATTATTATATTCACAAGACTATTTTGAGGATAATGTGTGCGATTTTATTCCTATTGCATCAATTAGATGCATAGAGTTTCATCTGGCAATTTTCATCTGGTCTTTTATATCTTAAAAGATATAAAAGTAGTATAGGAGAAAAATACAAAATTGTCTATTCCCTCTTTTTGCATCCTTTACTATGTTTTCCTATTCCAGGAGCATTTCTTACAATATTGCAAACAAATCAGAATTTGTTCTTCATACCCAAACCTCTACTTTCTTTGTCATTTTAACCTTAATAAAATATGTATGCAATGATGGGGTGTGGTGGAGAAAAAGAGCACCGAACTCAGCAGCCAAGAAATCTGGATTTGAGTCCCAGCTCTGCCGCAGTCTTGAAGCGAGGCCTTGAGCAAATCCCAGCCTTAGTGAGTAACATGTTGCAGGGTGTGTTCACTCCTTGGTAGTCATGTTCTCTACTCTTGGCAAACCCACACCAGAGTCTCTGAGCACTTGTTTAGAAGGCTGTGGACAATTCGAGAACTCTGGACAAGTGTTCCTCATTCTCACTTTCTTACAACTTACATCTATCTTGCTTGTACACCAGCTACCCCCTTGCCAATCTGTTTGACTTTCCAAACTGTCTTTTTTAATTTTTTAATTTTCAATATGATAATCATATACTAAACTGCTTATCAAGCTTCTAACACCAACTTTGGTGATAATAATAGTATTTATTGAGTCCTTACAAAGTACTAGGCATTGTGTTTTACAAACACGATTTCATTTCATTTCAATTAAGCCCCATAAAGAAGGTATATTTATTGTCTCCACTATATAGATAAGGAAACTGAGGCTTAGAGGGAATAAGTAAATGTACATTTTAAAATAGGCGTCTAATTAGCCACAGGAAAGCTAGTGTTTTTGTTTGGCGTTTAGAGCCTGCTTGTTTGAATTAGGATCTAAATGAGGTCCACATTTTCCAACTGGTTGATGTCTCTTGAATTTGTAAGTGCCCTCTTTCTCTGTTTTTTTTCTCATAATTTATTTTTAAGGAAACTAGGTTACTTGCCTTGTGCAATTTCCAATAGTCTGGATTCCACGGATTACATCTCCTTGCTGTTGTTAAATATATTCCTTCATCCTTTGAATTTCCTGTATTGCCAGGCAGTTGTAGGGAATTGATCAGACTCAGGCTTGATTTTTTAGCAAGACTACTTTAGAAGCAGTGGTGTGCTCTTCAGTTAGTGGTATGTAATGGCTGGTTATTTCTCTTTTTGTAATGTTAACTGCATTATGTTCAGTGCCTAGATCCAGCAGTTTATCAGGAGAGGCCATATGATAATATTCTAATTGCATCATTCTTGTTTTATTAGCAGATATATTTCTATAAAGATTGTTTACCTATATCTATTATTCAATTATCCAATGATACAGTTCATGGGAATGTCAAAATAAATATTGATCCTTTCCCTTTATGTATCAGTTCTCAAAGTGACAAGTGAATTCATTAGCATTCTTCTGTGGTGAACAGATGTGTTTGTTTTCTCAGAACTGTTATAAACAGTTTCATGTTAATTCACGGATTTCATTATATATGTATTTAAATTTATTACAGTTATCCTTGTTGATGTTCATGTGTTATATATTTGGCTAAACTTAAGTTGTCTCCTGAAACCTTCTGATAAACCCTTAGTGGTTTTTGTTCTCAATGACACCAGCAAGGAAAGAATCCACCGATCACACAGTCACTTTTTTAATTTACTCTACTCTATACATAAGAGTTACAAGAATGACAGTACCAAAACTATTGCTGATCATATGAGTATGATGATCACTTTAAGATTTTGTTGTTGTTGTTTTTGGTGGTTCTTTTTGTTCCTCCATTTGCTACTAGAAATGTAGAACCAAGCTGCTGTTTTAAGGTCTTTTGAAAGAGCTCAAATTCTAACTCAGGCAGTGGGACAGAAGAGTTGACTCCAAACTATGGTACCAAAGGTATCTATAATCCACTAGACAAGGCCTGCAATTCCTCACCCATTTGGGACAAGTGATCAGAGCTTTTAGACAGCACGACAGCACAACCTATGAGATCCCTGCTGCTTCTAACTTTATACACCCCTAAAACCACAAAACCACAAATACAGCTCCTGCAAAAGGTGTGCGGATCTATGCTGTGGAAGACTTAACATTTAAAATAAGTTGTTTACTTGAATTCTATAAATAAGCTCTTAGCACCAAAGATTTCTCAGCCATGATGAAGTTTCACATCTCCCTAAGAAACAAATTGATCCACGTAAAAATGCCAAGCTTCAGAGAAGCTATTGAGAATTCTCCCAGCAAAGAATGAACCCTGATATTCCTCTCTTCCTTCTCAGGACAGTCTGACTTCTACGAACATCTAATGATAATTCCAAGGACTTCCCTGCCATCTATTTCTATTGATAAAGAAAAAGCAATATTGTGCTTTTAAATTGATTAAGCAGTGTCACATTGTTTTGAACCAGTTTATACTCTACCAGAAGTGGATGAGAGATCCTGTTTTGTTTCTCCACAATTTTACAAAAGCTTGGTACAGGGAAACCTTCTATTAACTTTTGCCAATCTAGTAGAGATGAAATGAAGTCTCATCGTGATTTCAATTTGCATTTCACTAAATACTAAATTGAGCATCTTTTCTTTTCTTTTCAATAGTTTTTTTTGTTTTTTTTTTTTTTGTTTTTTTTTTTGTTTTTTTGAGACAGGGTCTGGCTCTGTCTCCCAGCCTGGAGTGCAGTGGCACGATCTCGGTTAACTGTAACCTCCACCTCCCAGGTTCAAGCAATTCTCCAGCCTCAGCTTCCTGAGTAGGTGGGACTACAGGCATGCACCACCACGCCCAAATAATTTTTGTATTTTTATAGAGACAAGGTTTCACCGTGTTGGCCAGGCCTGTCTCAACTCCTGACCTCAGGTGATCCGTGTGCCTTGGCCACCCAAAGTGCTGGGATTACAGGCATGAACCACCATGCCTGGCCTAAGCATCTTTTCATCTGTTATGGGTTATAGATTTCTTCTTTGAAATTTATATTCATGATTTTCACCCATCTTTAAATTGAGTTGTTTAACTTTTGCCTAATGATTTCTAGGAGGTGTTTATACGTTCAGGCTACTAAATCTTTGTTGATTACATTTTTTTGGCAGATATCTTTTCTCAGTTTATGGTTTGTCTTTTTACTCTCTTTATGGTGTCTTCCAACGAACAGAAGTTCTTATTTTTTAATGCAGTTGAATGTATTAACCTTTTCCTTTGTATTTGTCCTTTTTTATTAATCTTGTGGAAAAAGTCATTCACAACCAGACCTCATAAAGATATTCTCCTGTATTTTCTTCTCAAATGTTTATGGTTTTGACTTTCTTAACGTTCATATTTACCCTTAATTTAATAGGAATGTAGTCTTACATATAGTTTGAAGTAGAGATGCAATTTCATTTTCGTTCATATGAATAATGATTTCCTTGTTGTCTGCAATGCAGCTTCTGTTGTATATCAAGTTTCCATATAATTATGGCTCTGTTTCTGTTTCTGTTGTCCTCTGGGTCTTCTTGTCCATCTCTGCACCCAATGCTACAAGGTCTTAACTACTCTAGCTTTGCAATAAGTCTTGATATTCGGTAGGACAAGCTCCCCACACAACCCACACATATCTCATTTCACTTTTTCAAAAGTGACTTGGCTCTTTCTGGCCCTTTTCTATCTATATAAATTTTATAATCATATTTTCAAACTCCATAAAAATACTTGAGACTGTTTCTGAAACTTACTAAATCTCTAGTTTAATCTGGAAATAACTGACATCTTTATAATATTAAACCTTTCCATCCAAAAAAATTATCCTATACAATCTAGAAAACACTAAACAATACCTTATTTATTACCTATTCATAGATATATCCTTGTTAAAAGTAGAAATAATGTCTGTGAGCCTGGGAGAAGGGGCATGTGATGGGTTGTCTAAAGAGAAAGCATGAAGACGCTTCTATGGTAATCATTTATGTCTTATTCAGGGTGGTGGGAATATGGATGTTTATTTTATTATCATTCTTCAAACTGGACATATATAGTGTATATACTCTTTTGTTCACATGGCATGTTTCATAAGACAAAATGTAAGACATGCAATAAAGGAGATATTTGCCAAGCCAATTGATTTGGAACAATTGATTTAAATTTTTCTTCCCATCATAAAAACTTGGACATAATGAACTGTTAGTCCAATATTTCCAAGAATAACTATGTCCTTCTATGTATCATGGTGAAAGTCTTTGTTTAAAGAAAATGATTGTTTCATTCTATCATAAAGACATATGCACACATATGTTCACTGCAGCACCATGCATAATAGCAATGACTTGAAGTCAACCTAAATGCCCATGAATGATAGACTGGATAAAGAAAATGTGGCACATATACACCATGGAATACTATGCAGCCACAGAAAAGAATAAGATCGTGTCCTTTGCAGGAAAATGGGTGGAGCTGGAGGCCATCATCCTTAGCAAACTAACATAGGAACAGAAAACCGAATACCACATGTTCTCACTTATAAGTGGAAGCTAAATGATGAAAACACATGGACACAAAGAGGGAAACAAGACACTGGATCCTACCTGTAGGGGGAGGGTGGGAGGAGTAAAAGGAGCAGAAAAAACAACTACTGGGTACTAGGCTTAATACTGGGGTGACAAAATAATCTGCACAATGAACCCATGTGACACGAAATTAATTACCTATATAACTAACCTGCACATGTACCCCTGAACCTAAAATTTTTTTTTTAATTTTAATGATTTTTTAATTTTTAAATTTACTAGCATTCTTGAGTATACTGTTTCTTTATGAGCTGTGGTCATTCCTTTTGCTCTACATGCAGGGTACTATAGTTCAAATGGAACTGGGTATACATTCATTCATCTTTTTTGCAAAATATATGCATAATTTACCATATGGGGAATAGAAAATATAAGAAGATAAATATTAACATTCTTGCATACAAAAAGAATATATAAAGTAAAATGAAGACAAGTGCTCAAATAACTATACTGTCTGATTAAAAGAGTAGATGTAATAATGATAAGCACAAAATGACAAGGGAATTCCACAGCAGATGAGTTGACATGTGACTGAAGGAGGCAGAAGACTGGGGATAGTCACAAATCATCACCTCATGGTTTAAACACATGCAAGAAAATGTGTGTTTCAGCCTTTTTACTCATATTCTAGGTTTCTGTCTGGCTGAAAGAGGCTAACAACTGGATTCATGATCATTGAGCCCATTCTCTTTTGGCTCCATATTGTGTCAGTTTGGGGTTTTCAAAACCAAAAAGAATTTCATCTCTATTCCAACCCTCCCATGACAAAGTTGGGAATTATTTACTATATTTGCAATTATTAAGACTACATAATCTTAGGATTTGCAGATCCTAATTCTGCCAAGTGGGCAAAGAGACTGCTCTCTGCAATGTTTTTACCTGCCCAAAATCCTGCAGTGAACCCTGCATAATTTACATTTACCTCAGAGAACAAGCCTGAAAAGAAGCCAGTGCTAATTGACTCGAATCGACCATGTCAGTTGGCTGCTTTGGTTTCATAGAAACCTGTTGATACCACCAATAACTTCTCCGAGGAGAACACATTTTAAAACTTATGATCTGATATTGTGATGCCTATTTCCTGCTGTCCATTCCCTCCCAGCCCCCTCTCCTGGACTCTAAACAATTGTTTGACTAAACTTTTCTACTTTCAATTACTTTCACTGGTTCTATGTTTGCATAACCTGTTAATATCCTGCAGTCAATAGAAGGTGTGTTCAGTTGCCAGAGGAGCTTAAAATATTCCTAAGAGATATGGACATGAAGGCAGAAAGAGCATGCATGCTATACAAGGGGGCTTACACAGCTAATGTCATTTTTCTCACTTCAGATCCCTAAGCCAAAACCTTCCATGGGACACTCTAAGCAATCATTGACATTTCCAAAATGGCAACACTAATAATATGAAGAGTTCTTCATGTCTGAAGGAGCTGGTGATTTTTAAGCATGAGCACAGATTGAAGGCTGTATTCTTGGCTTGCCGGAGCTGCATTTGCACTTATTAATGCAAGAGTTTGTAATAATTAAATTCAGGCCCACTAGCACTTGCTGCCATGAGAACCTTGTCTCCCAAATGTGTACAGAAGGAAAGCCCAATTGCTCACTGAAAGGATTAGTAGCTTCACATACTATCCTGAATCCTGGGCACTGTCTCAACCTTCTCCAATTATGTGAATTTATAATAATAAGTGGTCTGAGAGGTTGGCAGAGTAGGTATGAAAGCAAGAGCTGATTAAAATTTATCCTGCCTCTTTGAAACAGTTCTTTCTTTAGAATATTTTTGTATCCTAAGAAATAAATTTTACGAGATTGCAATTTATGGGAATCACATCACCTCACTGTGTACCTTAAGGTTATAGCTTTAAGAAATTATTTTCTAGGAAATTTAGTACAGACTGCAAAGTAGGCACATGGAGCTAAGCCATTACAACACCCTTGTGATGGTTAATTGCATGTGTCAACTTGACTGGGCCATGAGGTATCTAGATACTTGGTTAACATTATTCTAGGTGAGTCTATGAGGGTGTTTCTGGATAAGGTTAATATCTGAATTCATAGACTAAGTGAAGTAGACTGCACTCCTCAATATGGGTGGGCCTCTTCCAATCTAATAGAAGTCCAAATAAAACAAAAATTCAAAGTAAGAGAAAATTCTTTCTCTGTCTGCCTGTTTTCAAGCTAAGCTATCAGTCTTCTCCTACTTTCACACTTGGACTCAGACTGGAACTAACATCATCATCTCACCTGGTTTTCAGGCACTTGAACCCAGACTGGAACTACACCAACAGCTCTCCTGGATCTCTAGCTTGCCAACTGCAGATCTTGGGAATTCTCTGCCTCTATAACCATGTGAGCCAATTCCCTATTTTACATATTGTCTATTGGTTCTTTTTCTCTGTAGAATCCAGACTAATACAGCTGCTGTTGTTTGAATGCATCCCCCAAAAGTTCATGTATTGGAGATTTAATTGCCATTGTAATAGTACTAAGAGGTGGGGCCTCTAAGACGTGATTAGTTCACGAGGGCCCCACTCTCATGAATGGATGAATGCCATTATTGCAGGAGTAGGTTCATTATTGTGGGATTGGTTTCCTGACAAAGTAATGAGTTCAGCCTGATTTTCTCTCTGTCTCATGTCCTTGCTTCTGCCTCTCTCTCACCTTCTGGCAGGGGGGTGACCCTTGCCAGATGCCAGTGCCATGCTCTTGGACCTTCCAGCCTCCAGAACTATAAGCCATATACATTTATGTTCGTTAAAAATTACCCATTCTGTGATATTCTGTTAAAGCAACAGAATACAGCCTGAAATGATAGCCCTTATTTCCACTATTTTTGAATACAGACTCCCTTTCTGATAGTGCAGACTTTCACATGTCCATTCAGCAACAGGAGATCATAACTTTCAAACTCTAAACAACCACTGATTTCTTTCTTAGAAACAGGGTTTGACTCTGTCACTCAGGCTGGAGTGCAGTGGCACGATCTTGGCTCGCCACAACCTCCGCCTCCCAGGTCCAAGCAATTCTCCTGCCTCAGCCTCCTGAGTAGCTGGGATTACAGGCATGTGCTACCACGCCTGGCTGATTTTTATATTTTTAGTTGAGTCAGAGTTTCGCCATGGTGGCCAGGCTGGTCTCAAACTCCTGGCCTCAAGTGATCTGCCCACCTTAGCCTCCCAAAATGCTGGGATTACAGGCATGAGGCACCACTCCCAGCCTTAATTTCTTGTTTATTCAGAAAAAAATAATATTTTTGCCTTGATAGTTGCTACTGGGTAACATATGTACTCTAGTATAAAGAATGGGAAACAACCTCATTCAGTTGCCTAGTCTCACAGGATCATTGACGCAAACAAAATAGGTAGCCCTCAATCTTATTAAAGCAAATCTCTTGAGTGTTTAAGAGCTTAATTTTTGTGTTAATTTTCCCATTTAATTTGTACAAGTCTTGATCTTGCCTAGTCTAATCCACTTCTACAAATCATGAAGAAGTTGAGCACTTATGGTCACCTATAAGTGACAGGGCTAGGCCCTCTCAGCGAGCTTACCACCAAGGACAGTTTGGACAAGTGGTAGATCAACATCCTCATGTATAAGAATATTATGAAACAAAAACAAAAATGAGGGAAGGACTTTAAGTTCTATACAGGGAAGCCCTGTTTAAATCACAGTTAATTTAGAGCACGCTTTTAAGTCTATAAAATAGCATTAGTAACACTTCTCTTTCTCCTCAAATGAAGATTAAATATTTACAAACAAAATATTTGCATAAATTTAAAATATGTGTAACCATAGAAGTCTTTTAAAAATAAAATCAGTAGTCTGGGTGGGGTGGCTCATGCCTGTAATTCCAACATTTTGGAAGGCCAAGGTGGGTGGATCACCTGAGGTCAGAAGTTCGAGATCAGCCTGACCAACATGGTAAAACCCCTTCTCTACTAAAAATACAAAAATTAGCTGGGCGTGGTGCTGTGCATCTGTAATCCCAGCTACTCAAGAGGCTGAGGCAGGAGAATCGCTTGAATCTGGGAGGCAGAGGTTGCAGTGAGCTGAGATCGCGCCACTACACTCCAACCTGGGCAAGAGTGAAACTCTGGCTCTAAATAAATAAATAAATAAATAAAAATAAAATCAGTAAAAACAGATCTACATGACAAAGTGGATTGGTTTAATTGGTCATGTAGCCTTGCCCTTCTTTCTGCCTCAAATGTATGTCAATGTACCCCCTGCTATACCTGGGAGCTCTTTGTTTTTTATACTGTAATGTTATCTCTGGAATACATCACCCAAAGCACAAGAAACAAAGAAAAAAAAAAGATAGATTGAGCTTTATTAAAATTTAAAAGCCTTCGTGCTAGAAATAATATCCTTAAGAAAGTGCAAAATCCAACCTCAGAATGGGAGAAAATATTTGCAAATCTTTTACATAAGGAACTTTATCCAGAACATGTAAAGAACTCTTACAACTCAGCAATAAAAAGATAATCCAATTTTAAAATAGACAAAGAATCTAAACAAACATTTCTCAAAAGCAAACACACAAATGAATAAGCGCATGAAAAGATGCTTGGCATCATTAGCCATTAGAGGAATGTAAATGAAAACCACAGAGCAGTGTCACTTGATGCCCACAAAAATGGCTAGGACAAAGAAGACAGACAGTAACAAGCATTAGGCCGGGTGCTGTGGCTCACGCCTATAATCCCAGCACTTTGGGAGGCTGAGGCGGGTGCATTACTTGAGGTCAGGAGTTCGAGGCCACCCTGGCCAGTATGGTGAAACCCCATCTCTGCTAAAAATACGAAAATTAGCCAGACGTGATGGTGCACCTCTGGTGCTACTCGGGAGGCTGAGGCATAGAATTGCTTGAACCCAGCAGGAGGAGGTTACAGTGAGCCGCGATCGCGCCACTACACTCCAGCCTGGGTGACAGAGTGAGACTCCATCTCAAAAAAGAAAAACAAAAAGAAAAAAAAAACCATTGGTGAGATGTGAAGAAACTGGAACCCTCATGAATTACTGGTAAAAATGAAATGTAGTACAGTTACTTTGGTAAACAGTTTGGCAGTTCTCAAAATGCTAGAGTTACTATTTGAACCAGTAATTTCACTCCTAGGCATATACCCAATAGATATGGAAACACATGTCCCTACAAAAACTTGTACATAAATATTTATAGTAGAATCATTATATTTTTATTTTTACTTTGTATTATTATTATTTTTTGTAGAAACAGGGGTATTGCTATGTTGCCCAGGCTGGTCTCAAACTTCTGGTCTCAAGCAATCCTCCCACCTCAGGCTCCCAAAGCGCTGAGATTACAGGTGTGAGCCACCATGCCTGCCCCATAGTAGCATTTTTATGATAGCCAAAAAGTGTAAACAAACCAAGTGTCCACCAACTGATAAATGGATAAATAAAATGTTTATCCATAATATAGAATATTTGACAATAAAAAGAATGAAGTATCAATATGTGCTGCAGCACGAATGAACCCTGAAAACATTATGCTAAGTAAAAGAAATCAGTCAGAAAAGACTGCATATTAAATTTTTCTATTTATATGAAATGTCTAGAATAGGCAAATCTATAGAGACAGAAAATAGATTAGCAGTTGCCAAGGGCTGAGGAGTAACTGCTACCAGATACAAGTAGCAAATGAAAATGTTCTAGAATTGCTGGATAATGGTTGCCCAACTCTGTGAGTATACTAAAAACCAACTAATTGTATACTTTAAATGGTTGCAGTGTATATGCTATGTGATGTGGTTTGGCTGTGTCCTCACCTCAATCTCATCTTGAATTGTAGCTCCCACAATTCCCATGGGTCATGGGAGAGACCCAGGGAGAGAGGTAACTGAATCATGAGGGCAGGTCTTTCCCATGCTATTCTCATGATAGTGAATAAGTCTCATGAGATCTGATGGTTTTATAAAGGGGAGTTCCCCTGTACAAGTTCTCTTCTCTTCCCTGCCACCATCCATGTAAGACATGAGTTTGCTTCTCCTTGCCGTCCGCCATGATTGTGAGGCCTCCCCAGCCATGTGGAACTGTGATTCCATTAAACCTCTTCTCTTTATAAATTACCCAGTCTTGGGTATGTCTCTATTAGCAGCATGAGAACAGGCTAATACACTACGTGATTTATATCTCAATATTAAACGTGTGGGGTTTTTTGTTGTTGTTGTTGTTTTGTTGCTTTTTGGTCAACTCTGAAGCAGGAACTCCATTACTCTGTGTGTACTCACTTGAATTGTGAGTTGGAGAAGTACCACAGTGAGGCCTGCAGTATTTTTGAGGCAGCATTTGTGGAAGTTTGTAGCACTGCATACACTTCTGATATCTCTAACCCATTTTTCCTCCTTAACATTCACTCAGAAAAGTTTAGAATCATTTATACAAAAGCAGATAAAGGAATCCACCCAGAAAAACTTGAAATCCCTTACTTGAAGCCATGCCAGGTCTGGGAAGGAAGACATTTGCACTCTGTGGCAGTGAATTCTCTGTGTCCCCTAGCATATACCGGCATGTCCCCAAGTGTATACTGGCAGCCTTGGAGCAGTCATAGTCATCGCCAACCCTCCATGATTGTGATGGCTGCACTCTTTCAGTACAGTGCTTCCCCCATCCACCCCAGTGTCTGACTTGCAACTGTTCTCTGGTTCTCAAATTAGAAATGTTTACTGGGTAAGCCTCTTAGGGGATATTACAAAAATACATTTTCCGTGAATGTGCTACTCTGAATTCTCACCCAAAAGTCAGAATTAAAATGTCTCCACATTACTTGAATCAATCCTAAGTAGTCAGGTAAGTACTTAAGGAGGCACATTAAACCCAATGACATTTGAGTGTCAATGCACTTGCCCTGAGAGTCAAGAATCCCAAGATCTTTTGCCATTACCCCCACAGACTCAATTTCTTTTTCGGTAGGCATTACCCCATCTCCCCTGTACCTTACAAGGATTCCTACTGAGAGAATAAATTGAATTATCATTTTTACTTACCATATTGAACACTTCCGCAAAGCAGGTGAAATTATACAAGACTGGATCTTTGAAAAATATTTAAGTAGGGGAGAAAAGATTGATGTTCATGTCTAGGTAGCAACATTTGATTTTACCTAAATTTAGGAAATAGTTTCAGTAGTTCTCCACCTGCCGTCACAGTCACACATAAGATAGGTCAAGTCTGGGTAATGGTTGAAGTAAACCATCCCAGAAAGACTGTGTCATGGAAAGTGTATGTGTACCCTTCACCCTGAAAGCTAGAGGAGGGCACAGTAGGCTCTGCAGAAATAGAACTTGGGCAAAGCAGCTTTTGGAAATGAGACAGGGCAAGCAAAGGAAATGAAACCCGCTTTGCAAAATTATAGTAGAAAGAAAATTATGACAGTGAAATAGATCTGATCTAATCTACCCCCATCTTGTCTTTAACCTCTAAACTGCCCTCATTCCTGGACTTGGACCAAGTTAACTTTGGGGGACATTTAGTTTATAGTTTAAACAATAGCCCTTCCCCAAAACTAAACTGTTTATAAAGCTAATGAGAGACCACCAGGTTAGGAGGATGAGGAGCCTGAATTATGCTAAGGTATAGACTTAAACAACTACCAGCCATTACTCTGGAGGCCAGAAGGTTTGCAGCTTCCCCAGTTACTCCTGCAGATAACATCACAATTGCAGAACCTATGACTGGCCACTTGAAATGTCTTTCCGGGGTTTTGCATTTCTGATGATGAATAGCCCCAACCAGGACCCAAAAACCTGTCTTGTGGCCCCACCCAGAAGCAGATTCGGTGCACGACAACCATTTTTCACAACCCCATGATTGCACCTCCAACCAATCAGCAGCACCGATTGCCTAGCCAACTCCCTCTCCAAACTATCTTTGAAAAACTCTAGCCTCCAAATTTTGGAGGAAGCTGATCTGAGTAATAATAAAACTCCAGTCTTCCATTTAGCCAGCTGTACATGTGTAAAACACTTTCTCTATTGCAATTCCCCTGTCTTGATAAATCTACTCTGTCTGGGAAGTAGGCAAGAGGAACCCAATGGGCGGTTGCAGAAACCAAGTGCCAGAGGTCTTACTGATGAATCCTGGCAAGGCAGAGTAGTCACTGACAACAGGCTCAAATGGAAGTTAATAAAACACAGAATATACACTGGCCATTTACATTTATTGCACATTAAACCTCTTTGCATACAAAAGATAATGACAGACGCAAAAACAAGAATGCTGAACAGTGCAAGCCTGACAGTAGGGAATGGGAGAGGTGCCAGCTCCCCAGATTAAATCAAACAGGCAGCTCCCTGCAAGACCACGGGGACTGGGGAGGGAAAGGAGGCAGGGCTTCTGGGGCTACTCTGAAATTGGTGTTTTCCTCAACCAGGAAGTTAAATCTACCGTGGTAAATCTATGGGTGCAGTGGAGAGTGGGGCAGCCCCCAGGAGTAGAATGCAAGCTACTTAGTCCTCAAATAAACCTGAGATGGTCCATGTAGCTTGATTTGGCATTTTATGGACCAACCTCTGCAGAAATCTTCAAGCTGGGTTAGGTTGTCTATTAGACGGAAAGTTGCTTGAAACCCCAAAAAAGGTAGCAGCAGGTCTGGTAGACTGCAGTAGTAGCAGGTGAGAGTCCACCTCTAAGAGGTGTATGTTTCTAAGCAATCCAGCCTTCTCCACAGAGAACCGGCTGTTAGGTTTTTCATGTAGGTCCTTTGAAACACCTCTCAGTTTCCACCTAGAAAGAGCTGTGGACTGACTGCCTGACTTACTGACAGCCCAGAAGCCCTTCTTTAGGCAAACTTCCTCAAGCTCTCTTACTGAAGTCCCAACACCAGCTATTCTGAAGAAGCATTGATTTTCACAACAGAACAAACACATTCAAGATGTGTTTGTGATATTGAGCAGTAGATGCGACTGAGCCACTCTGAGATCCTCCCTTTTTCTCTAACTCTAAACTCCCCCATGATGCTCTCCAAGGTGCAGCAGCTGCTATGGACAGTCTGGGGCCAGGACAAAAGGGAAAAAACTGCAAACAGCCCTCAGGCAAACCTCTCAGCAGTCTCTTTCAGCAGCTGTACTAGAAAAGCATCCATGCAGGTATTAACATGGAGAGCCCTGTTAGCTCAGTATTGCTAACTGGGAATCTGGGGGCTCTACTTTCTTGCCCAGCTGTCATCTCTCTGGAGTGATGCCTGCTGGAGTCACATTGCTGGTCTCAGACATTCTTCTTAGATTGCTTGCAAGATTCTGCACAGCTGGGAGCAGAGCTGCAGCCTCCTTAGCACAGCTGAAGAGAACAAAAGCTTCCAGGGGCTGGAAGATAATGAGCGCCCCCTTCCCTCTCACCCCCATCCTCACTGGCCCCATCTCCCTTTTCCGCTGACAAGTGGAAAATCACCCAGAAGCTTCTCTTGCCACCAGGCCTTTATTTATTTATTTCTTCACAGGGCAATGGTGTTGCTTCCCTTGCTTTTCAGAAGCTAAAATGCTTTGGCAGCCAAGAATGAAAGTGTTTGTCTTAATTCTGCCCTCTCGGCATGTGCCCTTGCAGAAAATGGCTTGCTGTTTCCTCTGCCGCTGCCACAGTTGTGGTGGCAAAGATAAACAGCCCATCAGTGCCGAGCTGAAAAGAAATATAGAAAAGGGGATGGGAGTAGTTTAATTACTTTGAATGGCTTTTTGTGTTCTGTGTGATTGCTTCCTATGATACAGTAGTTTCTCATTCTCCATGCAAGCTTGTGTTTCTATTCATAAGAATAAGATTGAAGCAGGAAATTGGCTTTCAAGAGTGGGAGAGAGAGAATGAGGGGACTGAGAGGTTGGCTGTTTCAGTTAGAGGAAAGTGAGTCGTGGAGGGTTCCACATGGCTGAGCTGAACCAGGAGCCGGGTCGGCTCAGGAAGGCCTGACAGCTTCCTTGTCCAGCCCTGGGGAACGGGTGTGGCTTGGTCACAGCGAAAGTGAAACCCACTGGGGCAAAGATGGAGTCTCATGAAGACTAGGAAGTGATCCGAGCAGGGTTGAGCAAGGTCCTCAAGCTAAGTCACCATGAGGTAGAGGAGAGGAGGGTAGAATTGTGTGTGTGTGTGTGTGTGTGTGTGTGTGTGTGTGTGTCGGCAATTCTTTTCCAATGTATCCATTTTAGGATAGATTCTAGATTTTAGGCTCTGGACTGAAACCCAGGAGAATACTGTTCCTTCCTTCTATATTATCCATCCTTACATACTTTTCATTTCTGTAAATTGAGAACTTACCATTCATAATACTCTCAAAGTCACCTTCAGGTATGACATAACTATATGATCAAAAGACATACTACCAGGCCATTTGTCTCTAAGAATCAAGTGTTCTTATTGCATCCAATCAATGCGACTGACTCCAGTTCATGCATTTTTCCATACAAATTAAATTGCCTTCTAAAATAAAAATAGCTTGAATACGCTAAAGAAGTTTGCTATTAGAGAAAGTCCTGTGATAAATCATTGTGTAATACAAATAATATATGTGTCTGTAAATTCTAGTGTTTTGTGTTGGGTTTTCTCAAATTAGAATAAATCTGTAGTGGGGACATTTGAATTAACAACTGAGATTTACAAACCTATCCAGAAAATTGAGGGTCCACTGTGTGCAGAGTATTTCTAGACAACAGGGTGGAAGGAATTAATGGCATCTCTAGCCATGAGCTTACAAAAGAAGAAAGATAGAACCATCTGATAGATACTTGGAACCTTTACACAGAGCAGGCAAGTCAAGCAGCTACATGAGGAAAGCCTGCAGATGCATTTTGCAATCTACAAAGTAACATAAAAATGATAGCATCTACCATTGTTATTGCAAGATGCTCATAAATGTGGATAAAGAAGTTTGGAGAATAAATTCTTTTAGGCTCCAATGCTTCAGATGAAAATAATAGGACACCAAGCCCTGAAATAACATCTTATATACTCTAAACGCAAAAGATATAAATGTTTGACTCAAATTCAAAATCCCAAACAGTACTGGCAAATGGGAAGAACGTATCAAGACAGCTGAAATCGGTGGAGAATTGGAGGGGGTTCACCAGGAGAAACTTCTCTGGGACAGTGTAAACCAGAAAAACTGTGTTTCGGCTCAAGAAGAAATGTGCCTAGGAAGGTATTACAGTAAGAAGAAAAGGAGAAACACAGAAGAGATTTAAAAGCTATGAAACAAAACAAAATGAGACAAAACTGGGAGGAGAAATACAAGGTGGTACCAGGAAAAGCCAGCCTTCTGTAGTCCTTTCCTTTTCTCTGTTTTCTGCATTCCCCTTCCTTGAGTGCTCTTGTCTTGTCATACAGATGGTCATTTTCAAACCCCATGCATTCCTCTGGGAGGAAAAGACATCATCAAAATGATGGCACTGTCTCCTCTATGCAAAAGATAGGTCCAGACCAGGCCAACACCAGAAAGCAATGGATAGTGAAAAGAAAAGATCTAATCTTCCTCCTAGACTGATCATGATTCCTGGAGATCTACAACATTTTCAACATTTACCCTTTTTTTTTTTTTTTTTTTTTTTTTTAAAGACAAAGGATCTCACTCTGTTGCCTAGGCTGGAATGCAGTGGTGTGACCATAGCTCACTACAGCTTCAAATTCCTGGGTTCAAGCACTGCTAAGGCAATGCTCCTACCTCAGCCTCCTGAGTAGCTGGGACTACAGGCACATGCCACCACCACACCTGGCTTATATATATATATATATATATATAGGTACAGATGAGGTCTCACTATGTTATGTTGCCCAGGCTGGTCTCAAACTCCTGGCCTCGAGCAATCCTCCCACCTCAGCCTCCCAAAGTGCTGAGATTACAGGAGTGAGCCACCACACGCAGCCCTTACATTTACTCTTTGTTTGATTTTAATAAGAAAAGGAGAGCGGATAAAAGCATTTAAGAATTTGAAATCCTGAGGATCTCCACTGGGAATGGTATATCCAGTTTGACTGTTGTCCTTAGGGTATCAAGGCCATGGTAGTGAAACCAGAGTAGGAGGTCTTGATGCAGGGGCCATATGGTGGGATAATGGAATTGAGGAGAGGAGCAAGTAGCAGAGAAGTCAAATGGGGACTGCCAGAAGCGCAGATCATAAAGGTCACCATGGTGGACATGGTGAGCCATAGGCAGGTAGGAAGTAGCACCAAGACACTGGGTCTCTGGCAAGAGTGACCAAGAACACGTTCACCAGAATGAAAGACACGATGGGGAATGAGGGAGCACTGGAGAAACAACAGCCTACTTCAAGATTCTAATCGCAGTACTTTTTGT
The DNA here is from genome assembly GCF_000951045.1 of Mandrillus leucophaeus. Classification (NCBI taxonomy): domain Eukaryota; kingdom Metazoa; phylum Chordata; class Mammalia; order Primates; family Cercopithecidae; genus Mandrillus; species Mandrillus leucophaeus. The sequence goes on along the minus strand of NW_012108264.1, from coordinate 312,149 downwards.
GAATGGGAACTTTTGACCACATGAGGGTAACAAAAAAACAGTTAGCAGTTTGACCTTTAGCAAGTCCTTGGAAAGAATATCTATCTGAGAGTACAGTTCTAATCCAAGTCTCTTTTTAACTAGCCGTGTGATCTTGGGCAAATCAACTTAATTCTTTGAGCTTGACTTTCTTCGTTCTACAATAACAGTGGCCTGTAGCATTCTCTAATCCCATAATTGTTTTCCCCATCTACTTCAGGTTACTCTAGACTAGTGCAGTCTAGTCTAGACGAAGGAAACAAACATAAAGAACAGGGCCTGGATAAGAAAATCCCCATATAGTGTTCTCCTAGTGGGATATTCTGCAGAGAATGTTACACAAAACAACTGGAAGTCCAAGGTCTAGAGGTATCAGTTGCCTGTAAATGTCAAGACCAGATTGGGAATATCGTCTTAAACTACAAAAGCTTCAATAAAATGAATAAGGTTTTGATTTATTCTGTTTTGATTTATTCACCAAATCTCAAAATACTAGTATGAGAGGACGCCCTTTGAAACTTTATAGAGGAAGTTGTTCACCCAAAGAGTAATAAACTTACCAAATGCATTATACCAGCAGGTGGTACAGAGAGGATATAAATGTATAAATGGGTTCAAACATGACTTGGGAAAGTTTTATGAATGGCCAAGTCATTACAAAGTCAAATATTACAGAACAATGGAAATATTTAAGAGTGACATCTGAGAAAACAATACGACTGTCCCTCATCCTTCAGGGCCTTCTAAGTCAAATCAGAAAAAATCTCCTCCATGTTCTACTGCTAAAAGTACAGTAAATCTTTGCTTTATTAAAATGAAGGGAACATCACAGTAAGGAAAGGAAGAAGAGATTGTGGATTAAGAGCTTCCAACAGGTAAAGCCATAACAGCACTGAAGTTAGGCACTTGCTTTACGCTGTGGTTTGAGTTTGTCCCCACCCACGCCCATGTTGAAATTTGATTACCAATATGACACTGTTGAGAGGCAGGGCCTGCTGGGACATGTTTGGGTCATGAAGACAGATCCCTCATGAATGGCTTTGAGCCATTCTTGCAGTAGTTGAGTGAGTTCTTGCTCTCACAAGGCTGGATTAGTTCCTGCCGGAGTGTTCCTTCAGAAGTAGGTACTTATAAAAGCAGAATCCCCCTATGATTTTGCTTCTTTACACATGTCTGCTTCTCATTTTACCTTCTGCGCCATGTTATGGAGCAACACAAAAGCCCTCAACAGAAACCAAGCAGATGCTGGCACCATGCTTCTCATACTTTCCTAGCCTGCAAGAACCATGAGCTAAATAAACCTCTTTTCTTTATAAATTACCCAGTCTCAGGTATTCCGTTATAGCAACACAAAATGGACTAAGACAGTCCAGCAATGTCTTAATGTACTCTGCTTGTATCTTTGAGAGAAGATTGTCATGTGATTAATTCTAACTTGGATAATATCAATCCAAATTGTATTAGGTATTGGCGCTAAAAGAGAGTCTAAGAGGGAAAATACTTGTGTTAGTCCAAATTATTATTTATTTTAGTAGTGGCTGTTGAATGCAGCTCCATGAACTATCTCCTGCAGTTTGTCTTCATGAACTGGAGCTCATTAAACCTTTGGTGCCATTGCATCATCATACCACATAAACCACTTGTACATAGTACTTCAGCCCAATCCTGCCCTGCTGGGAAACAACTCAACCCTCCGTTCCTGAGATATGTGTTACAGTCTCATCTTAGGCCTCTGTAGAAGTACATGTTCTTAGGTTGAAACATGTTAATGGGTGTTCTGCCTAGGTAAGGATTGTAGAAATGGGCCCTGAGTGCATTTACTTTTCTCCTCACATTTGTAATCAGCCTGTCATTTCATTATCTGAATTCCATGTTGGCTGTTTGGGATCATTAAGCAAAACCTAGCTATCACTGCATATTACTCAGTACGTTTGCTCTAATAAGCTTTCGTAAATAAAACCCAAAGAGATGAAAAAGGCCAGTGTCTGATTACATGCAACCAATTTGGTCTCATTAGATTCTTATAAGGAGAAAAAGTAAATATAATCTTTACAAATCATACAGCTATAATGGAGGTGCCTGGCAAAATTCATTAGTTAAGATAATAAGAGTGAAGACCATTTAAATGTGCATAACAGTTTGGTTTATGAAGCCGTTAAGTACTATTTCATCCATTATAAACTTTTACAAAACTCACAGATAAAGATGTAATCAGGCAGAGGAAATCATATATTCTTACATGATTCCCTAAGGTTTTGGCTTAATAAACTGCTATTAAAACAATGATAAAAACTAATGCTCATCTTGAATTTTTCATTCAAAGAACCCTGAGTGACACATAAAGCATTAATTTATTTTCCCTAGATGCTCAAAGCTTAGAAAAAGTTTATTCAACCTATTTGACAGAGGATACTACTGAGGCTCAAAGAGATAAAATGATAAGCTAAAGAAACTACAGCAAAATTAACAAAGGAACAGAGAGGATACCCTAAGGTCATTGCTTCTGAAGTCAATGTAAAGTCAGAATTTTCATTAAAAACAAACAAATGAAAAAAGACTGGATGCCTCTTTTTATTGCTTTGCTTTAAGCATAATATCTTGATTTGATTCTTGGGTGGCAAGAATCAAACATTGATTTTTTAGACGGGTATTGCTTCTCAACTGCAGTATTTATTTGGGAATAAAAAATAAAACAAATACCTAGAGATGGCAGAACTTGGAGTTAGACAACCTCGTTTTAGAAACTGACTCTGCTTCTCCCTGTATGACCCTGAGCAAATCACTGAATGGACCCAGTGCCTTCCTATGTGAAACAGCGATAGCAATGCTGAGAGAGGAAATAAGATGCTTCATATCGAGGGTGGGGGAACTTTGCAAACTTTAAATTGCTATCCAAATATTACCTATTTTTCTTGTATTTTTTCTGTCTATTCATTATATACTATGATGTTTCGAGAATTAGCTTCTATCTCTTGAACCTATCACTTTCTTTTCCCATACACATCCTTTTAATATTGTCCATAAGGCTTTGCCTGATGAGTCGGTACAACATTCCATCTCAGCACTGGGGAAGCTGAGGCACTCCTAAGGAGTGGTTCTTCTTCCATTACCTCAACCTCACTACCTCTAACTAGATGTCAGAATTCTCATATTTGGCCCAAACCTGTCAACCCGGGGGAACCCAGTTTTCTGGACTGCCAGAAAGAATGAAATGGGAGAAGCAACAGTCGACTCTCTTCCCACGCTCCCATTTCTGTCAGTTTGCCATCTCCCTAGCACACACTGCCACTCGTTCCTGCGGTTTTTGTTTCTATTACTAACCAGTGCCTCTTCCAGAGTCCAAGGCACAGACTATTCCCCAGTCCGTCTTCCAGTATCACCCATCACTATGTGAATGTCAGTTATAGCAGGGAAAGGAAGAATAGGGAGGGTTGCGGGGAGGAGAATGGGGCGAAGCAAGTATCATCTTAGGCAGCTGAGCTTCAAATGAATCATCCCAGAGCTAAATTGCACATACACTGCAAAGGGCCTAAGAGAACCACTGATTTTAAACAAAATGTATAAGGTTAAACAACATATAATGTCCACTGGGTGGCATGGAGGAGGTGTGCCCAGGTAGGGTGTACAGTGCATATTAGGAGATGGAGGGGGACAAGAGGGAGAGGGAGTTGGATTTTTTTTTTTCCTCTCTTTTTCCTCCATTTTAAATAGCAGTGATGTAGCTAGCCAAAGTACAGCACTTCTTACAATAGATACAACAGTGCCACCTACAGCTAAGAAGGGATTGTCCTTCAAGCCAGCCAGAGGCCAGGACTGAAACTGATTACTTCGCACTGCCTTAATGAAGCTTCCCCAGCTGGGGCTGGATGGCTGTTCCACTGTACAGTCTGCAGACAAGACTTAGAGTAACTGCTTGCAGAGCCCAGGGATATATGGGCTGTTAGTCAGCCCACTGCAGCTCCTCTTGAACTGAGTCCCAAAACATAAAAGATAGGATCTTCTATATGATAGCCCCCAAACTTCCCCCACCCCCATTAAAATGCAAATTTTCTTGGGTTTTCCTCCCTGTATCCTATTATTTGCATGTTAAGATAATTCTTGCAAATTTTATGCATTTTGCTCAGAGGCATCTAATTAGACAGATTAGCTCGCAGACTCAGTAACCTTCTATTTTATTCTTCTGAAAAGAAGGTTATGTCAGTTAGGAATCTCTCACTCCTAATAGGCATCAGGCACAGAGTGAGTTTGTGTATGAGCAAGAGCTCACAGGTCTCTATGTGTACACAGTACATAAACAAGTGCATTTTGTTATGTATATTTCTGTGTGTTTGCATTTGAGGGCCTTCATATGCATTTGTATTAAAAGTCCTGCGTTGGTCAGGCACAGCGGCTTATGCCTGTAATCCCAGCACTTTGGGAAGCCGCAGCAGATGGATCACTTAGGGTCAGCAGTTTGAGACCAGCCTGGCCAACATGACAAAACCCCATCTCTGCTAAAAATACAAAAATCAGCTGGGTGAGGTGGTGCATGCCTGTAATCCCAGCTACTCAGGAGGCTGAGGCAGGAGAATCACTTGAACCTGGGGGGACAGAGGCTGCAATGTGCTGAGATTAAGCCACTGCACTCCAGCACTCCAGCCTGAGTGACAGAGCAAGATGTCTTGAAAAAAAAAAAAAGAGAAAAAAAAAATCCCACATTGGTTCATAAGCACCAGTGCAATCAAAGTGCACTTTTCCATGAGAAAAAGGGAAATAAAAGGTTGGCTCATAAAGGTCCAAGAAGTAGGAACATCTGATTGGTAGAAGAGCTGAACAAAGGAAATGAAAGAGAAAAAACACATATACATTTCCTCCTTTGTTCTGAAAGTGAATTTTGATTCTTGTTGGCATGTCACCAGTCTGCAATTCAGAAAGAAAACTCACTTATAAGGGAAAGATAAACTAGAGACGTGATGCTAACAAGCTCTCAAATTGACTAAAGCATTGTGGGTTGCCATGGAAAGAGATCTTTTAAACTGTGAAGGTCATTATTCCCTGCCTCTAAAAATCCACCAGGTGTGCCAGTCTAAGATCTAATTAGATAAGCAAGATTCCTCAGAGCAGCAGCTGGGATGACTTCCTGATACTTTTTCTTCCTTGAAGAGTCTGCCAATTCCCAAGAGTCATCCAGATGTGTGTTTAAGTCAACTACTGCATAAAGCTCCCTGAAATCAACACCACCTCTCCCAGCACGCAGGAGTCAGTAAAGCTTTTAGGTCAGAAGGCACAAATTCAAATACCTGCCTGCGTCATTTGACTGAGGCCAGTTAGGATGGTTGCAAGCTGAAGAGCTCTTGCCTGTTTAAAAAGAGCAGCCATTACTCAGTGCCAGCCAGCTGCTGCCTTGAGGAAATGCAGACCCTCTATTGTTAGATTTTCTTCAAGAGCAGCCAGAAATCTAAATGTGTCTGTGAAATCTCCTGATTTTTAAATGTTGGCAGCAAGTCAGAAAAATGGAAAACCTTGTGGTAGGCCAAACAAATCTTGGCCAGTGGCCTAATTTGACCTGGAAAATGCCAGGGCAGCCCCTGATTTGGGTCATTTGCAGCCCTAGAAAATCTATATTCAAACCATGCCCAAGTATTCTGCCTCCACTGATTATTTACGGAAGAAACTTTCACACTTCCGTGCCTTTTTTCATCCTGTTTCACCTGCCTGGGTTGCTCTTTCCTTCCATCTCTGCCTGTCAAAATCCAATATCAAGGGCCAACTCAAATGTCAATTTATTTGTGAAGTCTGCCAGAATCACTGCAGTCAAAATTAATCACTCTGGTAATGCTACGTTTTTAATCTCTATTCTTGAATTTAGCATTCTGCCTCCTAGTAGGGGTAAGCGGTGTTTATGTGAGTCCCAGTTGTGAGCCCTTGAGAACTTGTAATGTGTCAAATATATATCCTTTCTCTCTGTCCAGAGCTTGTGTTGACAGTTGGTTTGAATTTACATGGGCAAGATACTAAACATGAAATAGTGCATGCAGCTCATTGGCATGACTCATGGCAGCTCAAAAACAATTAATTCAATCCCAGCCTTACGTGAACATGCCAGGTGATCAGATGACAGTACGGTACTGTGCTTCCAAAATCAGGTCTACGTAATGGTGATTAAATCAATGGGCATTTGATTAAGATTAGTATCTCTGCCAGACCCCATGGATCTAGTAAGTAAAACTAGATTGCTATTATGATGATGCTATAATTAGACTTCCTAAAGAACAGGGTTCGTTTTTTTCATGTTTTATCCTATGTGCCCATCACACATTCTGACACAGTAAAAGATTTCAGTAAAACACCTGTGATGTTTGGTCATCATTATCAAAAGAAGTCTATAATGAGCACCCAACTCCATGCAAAGAATAGTACACTCTGCGGTGGTTACATGGTGCAATGGTCTTCGGGAGTTGCAGTCTAGTTGAAAAGCAAAACATATTTATGTGAGAAAAAAATAGTTGTACTATCAGTGCATGGTGAATTCCAGAAGGTACTATGGAGTTCCAGTCAAGTGTCATGCCCTCTGCTCACTTCTGGGGATTCACAAAGAACAAGAAGCAGTGCCTACTCTCAGGGAGACCTAGTATCCTCTATGGGACTTTGAAATAGAAAAATTACTGTGGGCTGAGCACTCAGAAAAAGTGAAATATGAAATCACAGGAAGGAGGATCCTAGTCAGGTCTAGATGGAAACTGATGATCCACTGTTTTAACATTAGGGTTATTTCCCCGGGAAAGAAAAAATTGGGGGAGGATACTGAATAAATTTTGCTAAAGGGAAAATATTCTAAAACATTGCTGCTCCTAGGTGACAGCAGCCCCTGTGAGATCTAGGGATCTAAAAACCCCTAAACCTCAACCATGGGATCACACCCACATTAAGAACGATACAGAAGCTGCCAGGAAGTAGAGAGTCAGAGGGTAGTGAGGTCTGAGAAAGGAAGGAGAGCTCTCCCTGGACAGATGCCCTGGAGATGCTCACAGCTCTCACTACTCTGGGGGACACTGGCGCTGAATGGAATAAAGATAGCGAGACGAACCCCTTGCTACACCCTGGCACGCTCCTGGCCTCTGGTCTCCCAAACAATGCTTCCTATAGAAACTCCCAATGCTGTCACGGATCACCTCTGTCTACCCAAAAGCCTCAAAACCCATTGGTGAAGCTAGGCACGGTGGCTCAAGCCTATATTCTCAGCACTTTGGAAGGCCAATGCAGGCAGATCATTTGAGTTCAGGAGTTCGAGGCCATCCTGGGCAACATGGCAAAATCCTATCTCTATAAAAAATACAAAATTGGTCAGGCCTGGTGTTGCATGCCTGTAGTACCAGCTACTAGGGAGGCTGAAGTGGTAGAATGGCTTGAGTCCAGGACATTGAGGCTGCAGTGAGCCATGACTGCACCACTGGACTTCCGCTGGGCTGAAGTTTTCTTTTCAGATCCTATCTCAAAAAAAACAAGCAAACAAACAAACAAACAAAAACATGAGTGAAGCTTCCCTGTTATGGGTAGAGAGAGGACAACAGCCATGATCACTGTTTACACTTTCCTTTGCCCATATTGAAATTGGGCAGAGAAAGTCTTGACAAAAAGAAAAGAATGCTCCTAGTTTTAGGATAAGCCTTTCCCTTTTAAGTGGAAAAGTTGATGTCATGAAATCTGTTGTGACCACTTTGCCCACCAAGCAGAACAATCCACCCATGGTATGTGTCAGTTTACAATTTATAATTGACCAGTAAAATGGAGGACACCTAGGGAAAGAAAAAAAAATAGAGAGGAAAAGAAGGAGGGAGGAAAGGAAAAGATCAGTGTGACAGGGAATTAAAACAAGAAGGGTTTATTGAGAGAATCTGAGTTGGGCCTGGAGCTTAAGATCAAGGGTTGCTAGAGATAAGCACAGGAAGATGAGGAAAAGAAGAAAAAAAACTAAAGAAAATCAAAACCGTGCTTCTCAAGCCCATGCTCTGCCAATAATTTATTCTTTAGAAATAAAAAAGGCAGACAGATCAGAAGATGGGAGAAAAACAATCAACGCAAAAGTGGAGGTGTCAACCTGAACAGATTTCAAACTGAAACAAAGAATTTATATGATTAGCTGAAGTTACACAGAGATGTATAAACATCTTGGGCAAAATGATACCAAGCAAAACTCTAGCACTTCATGGTGCCTTATGTGTGGTTTAGTCTTTTGATATCTATTTTATATTCTGCCAGCAAAAATTTTGTCATATCTTATGTGTTTTGCCAAGTTCTTTATTTGGGATTCTTCCTGATTTAAATATTTTTAGCTGCAGTGGTTTTTTAATCATGAGGGTATTGTTTCAAAAGGAATTATTTTATGTGCATCCAAAAGCAAAATTGAAGACCAATTCAAATTCATCTGAGATCATCCTATAAGTGAAGGACACTGTGGAAAAACACAGAAAGCTGACCTTGAGAACTGTCATATCTCAGATTTCTATTATAAAAACACAGTTAGTGGGTGGCCTTTGCTGATGCCTCCCGACGATGTTGATTGAAGATGGCAAATTGCAACATCATCTGTGTTCATCAGAAAATAAGGCCCATTCACTCTTCCCACCCTGAAATCCAGCCTCTTTGCAATCAGCCAGCTTTCTAAGTGGCCTACAATTTGGATAAGAGACGCATGAATGGATGACTTTCTAGAAAGAAATATAATGTCTTGCCATGTCATTGTTTCTCTAAGGAAGCAGTACCACCCCTGATTTGGGGCTTAGTGGCTCAGAATTAGCACCTGGAAGAAAAAAGAATTAAAACTTCCAGACAGATGTAATTGAGAGCTTTCCCTTGGTGGGTATCTTCCTCTGAAGCTCTGTCTGTAACGGAAGCGAAGGGAAGGGGGCAAATGCATCTGTTCATGGAGACAATCGCTAAGGGGTAATTTTCTGCTTGTCCCCAAGCCCTACAGTCTTTTACCCCCCAAACTATTATGTAGAAAGAGAGGGTCAAGCTCTTTATGGCAAGGCAAACATATACACAACTGTTAGGGAATAGAGCAGCACCCCCTAAAGCCTTGGCTCTAGGGACACCTTGGTTTTTCAAACCCACATACAGACATTGGGTTGCTTCTTTCACAAAGTACTTCATTCCTCATATATTTAAGTTGATCCGATAAAGGCATTGTTCAGAGCGGAAATGTGTAGTACAACCAACGCAGTCCTTTTTTACAGCTAACCAATTATGGGCTAAAAGAACAATGCGAAGTCTCTTTTCCAATTGTTCGTAGGAGTGTGTTCATTCCAAGCCATTACCGCATATGTCTGTCAGAGGGAATCTCTGCATCAGGCTGTAATGAGGCACATTAGCTTTTTTTCCGCAACAGAGCGTTCCATGGCCTGGCTCTATGACAGCTCAGAGATTATGGTTCAGGGAGCAGCTTCAAATCTAGCTCTCTTTCTTTCTAGAAAATCCAACGAGGCTGCAGTTATCAGGGCAGCTCTTAAAACCACAGGCAAGGAAGGAGGAAGAGTCTATCAATACTTTGGGAGGCCAACATAGGTGGATCGCTTGAGCTCAGGAGCTCGAGACCAGCCTGGGCAACGTGGTAAAATCCTGTCTCTACCAAAAAAAGGTACAAAATTAGTCACACCTGGTGGTGCATGCCTGTAGTCCCAGCTACCAAGGAGGCTGAAGTAGTTCTAGGGATGCAGCTCTAGAATGATGTAGACAGGTGCTGCTGCCTGCAGTAGAAGGATAGAAGTTCCTGAGGGCTGGTGACAGTTGCCTCAAGGAAAGTGTGTAGTACCATGGGGAGGGGACAAACAGGGAAGTAGAAGGTCTCAACCTACCACATCTCTCTCCAACATTTATCGTCCCTCTGCCTTAAAGTCAAGCAGCAAGCCTTTCCTTAACAAAAGACATCATTTGCATTTTGCTGTTCCCTTTTGGGTCACTTTCTGTCTGCCTCTCTAGACCCAGACTCCTGTTCTCTTCCAGGTTCTTATCCTGATAGCCTGACCTGGATGGTTTCATCCATTTCCCAAGATGGTAGCTTCCTGACTGGGCTCCTGGGTTCATAGGGAAGAGGGATGAAGCCAGGCAAAAAATCAGAGCAATGGAGCAATGAAGGTGTTTGCTTGTCCTGGCTCCTACCCTCTGCTTCTTTAGGCTGGTTCTGACCCCAGCCTAAAGAGGACTGTTCCTTGGAGGTGGCTTCCTCCACACTAGGCTTACTGCTCCTAGGGACCCTTCTTTCCCACTCAATCCTAAGGATCTAATAATAATATCCTATCCTCTCCCCTCACCACTCCTGCTCCAGGTTACTGCACTAATACTTGTAAATAAATCATCCTGTTTAGAGGACACGATCTGTTTCCTGTTGGGACCCTGACTGAAATTCTCTTTTCCTCCTTCTACCTCCTTATAGATTAGAAAACTAAACCTCAGAGAAGTCAAATTGCTACTTTTCTTTAAATTTACAGCTAAAAAGTAGCAGAACCAGGATCTAAACCCAAGCAGCCTTGTTCCAGAAACTTCTAAGAGCCCCTGAACTATGCTGCCTCAATAACACATGAGGCTAGAAATGCAATTTTGCTTCTCCGCACCCATCAAAATCCTCTCCATCCCAGTCAGTAGGAGTAAAGTTGCCCTCCTTTACAACTTTCTCCTTGACCCCTCCAGCTCCATGATCAGCTCGTTCCTGTGAAGCATAGTGTCTGTGCCACCCCCGGGACACATACCAAATGCTACTTCATCCTATCCTTTAATTATCCACGTGCATATTCTTGTTTCTCCAATGGATGGAAAACCTCCAGTAGGACAGACATTGTGGCTTCCATGTAACCCCCATTGTCCTTAGCCTATAGTAAATACGGTGGCCTGAGTTAGAAAGCAGAACAATGATTGAGAAGGAATTTCCATGGCTCTATTATCTGTCAAGAAAAGCAACCGCCCCAGTAATTCATGGACTGTTCTTAAATTTAGATTGTTTAAAAAATGAGCAGTGGAGGCCAGGCATGGTGGCTCACACATGTAATCCCAGCACTTTGGGAGGCCAACGTGGGTGGATCACCTGAGGTCAGGAGTTTGAGACCAGCCTGGCCAACATGGTGAAACCCAATTTCTACTAAAATTACAAAAATTAGCCAGGAGTGGTGGTGGGCCCCTGTAGTCCCAGCTTGGGAGGCTGAGACAGGAGAACTGCTTGAGTCCTGAAGGCGGAGGTTGCAGTGAGCCGAGATTGTGCCATTGCACTCCAGCCTGGGCTGCAGAGCGAGACTCTGTCTGAAAAAAAAAAAAAAAAAAAAAAGAGCAGTGGAAGAGAAAAGCAAAAGATGCTAAACAAGTAACAGTCACCTGGAAGCAATGATAGATGGCCCTCAGTATCCATGGTTCCACATCCATGGATTCAAACAACTATGAGTTGAAAATATTTGAAAAATGATAATAATTAAAACTAACAATACAACAATCAAAAGAATACAAGTGAAAAAAATACAGTATAACAACTGTTTACATAGCATATACATTGTATTAGGTATTATAAGTTATCTAGACATGATTTATAGTATACAAGAGGATGTGTGTAGGTTATATGCAAACACTATACCATTTTATATCAGAGACTTGAGCATCTGTGGATTTTGGTATCCATGGGTGTCCTGGAATCAATCTCCTGACAATACGGAGAGACAACTGTATTTATAATCTCAGAACTGCTTATGGGGAAGCTACAATAAAAGTTGAGATTGAATACAACTGTATTATTTGCATATGTTTCTCGAAGTTTGTGTTGTTGGTCATTTTTCACCTCCTTTTTAACAAGCAGAAATGCAGAGTTTCAGAGTGGCTGCTACATACATTAACATAAGTAGACTTATGATGTAGTGAAGAATGTTGCTATGATGTCCCAGCCCTGTGCCCTTAACAAGAAGAATAGAACTGTTACTAGCCATGTACTTCCTCCCACTGGAATCTCTTCAAGAAAAATTACAGAGACAACTGTAGAACATTTCCTTTAATAGCAAAGCTTGCTCAAGATTCCTTTAAAACTCTCATACTGTGTTAGCAGTTGCTAAAGAACCACCAGTACAACTCAATGGCTAGAAGAGAACTTCTGGAGCTTAACTGCTTGGGTTCATATCCTGGCTCTTCTACTTGTCAGCTGTAAGTCTTGGAAAACTTAGTAATGTAATCTATCTGGGGCTCAGTTTTCTCATCTATAAGACGGGAATACCAATAGTACTTACCTGCCTCATGTTGTGAGGATTAAATGAAGTAAGCATAAGCGTCTAGGAAAGGGCTTGATATTTACATAACACTCAGTGTTACTTATTATTGCTGAATAAGCAACCGGCTTATTCAGCCGTAAGATGATGATTACGGCCCCTGAGGACTCTTGCTAGGACTTCCTAACACCTAGAAGTTTCCAGGAAAGACAAGGTAATGCTCTCTAGTGTTTATAAAGATTGTGCCTGAAGGTGTTAGAAAGCTCCACAGGCCTGGTCCCATTCTTGTGAACAGCATACTGCCAAAGTTTTGTTGTTGTTGTTGTTGTTGTTGTTGTTGTTGTAAGTCTTGGTCTCCCTCTGCAGGCTGGAGTGCAGTAGCGTGATCTCAGCTCACTGCAACCTCTGCTTCACGGGTTCAAGCGATTCTCCTGCCTCAGCCTCCTGAGTAGCTGAGATTACAGGCGCCCTCCACCGCACCTGGCTAATTTTTGTATTTTTAGTAGAGATGGGGTTTCACCATATTGGCTAGGCTGGTCTTGAACTCCTGACCTCAAATGATCCACCCACCTCAGTCTCCCAAAGTGCTGGGATTACAGGCATGAGCCACCACTCCCGGCCTGCCAAAGTATTTTCATGCATAATTGGGAGAAGGCCTGAAGAGGATCTTTCCAGTGTAATATACTATTTTACAACTGGGGAAACTGAGGCATCAAAGGCATAGAGAGACTAATTTATACATGAATATTTACATGGCTCCCAAAATGTGCCCAGTTGTATATGCAAACCAGTGGTGAATGCAAATAAACTATAGGCTGCCAATCTAACGTGACCCAATACATCAAGGTAGAGCCCAAGACTCCCAGCCCCAGGTTGCTGCCACACCCCAGTAGCACTTACAGACCAAGTAGCAGCTCTGTTTTTAAGAACAAGCTAAACACCTCTTGAGAGGAAGATGGGTTGCTTTTCATCACAAGACTACAACAACATCGAGGACACTGCAAATTCATTTCCTGATTCATGCAACCTTCATTCATTCTTCTATTACCACCATTCAGGTAACTGCCATTCAGCCACTTACCATATATGTGTTGGACGCCAGTGGAATGGGAAGAATAACATGACAGCAAAGCAAATAAAGAGCCTTTTTCCTTGATAGGACTCTTCCTTCTTTATAATCTTACCTTTTTATTACCTTATTAAGCATGGCATGCACAGAGGGCCTGCAAAAGAAAAGAAAGAAACAATTGGAGTGTCAGTTTGGCAGCAACTCTCCCTCCCAGGAGAACTGAGCTCATACACGTAGTTTATTACCTTCTCGTGCTCCTGAACACGGCTTAGAGCCATATAATATCTTTTGGTGGGTTAAATGAGAAGCAGCTCTCTCTAGTCTGTCAATCAAATCAATTTCCCCCTTGAATAAAGGAAGTTAGCATCTTACCCCCTCTGGCTGCTGAGGAAAGTAAGTTTCTTCTTGCTCTCTGCCAGGGATTCTATGACAGGAGGAGAGAGAATGTGTCCTGGTGGTCTAGGTGGCTGGCACCTGGCATGAGGGGGCCACTAGAATGAGGAAAGGTCTGTTTGTACTCCCACAGTGGCACTAGCACTCTCACTTGGCTGCTAGTAGAAAAATCACAGCAACTCTAGCATTTTCTTCACAGCCTAGCTTGGCCAAGGCAAAAATAGTGACACTTCACTGGAGTGATCAAGACAGAATCCAGATCACAATGGATTGAAGAGTGACAGGATAGTGAAGGAGGGAGGAAAGAAAAGAGAGATACAACGAGGGTAAAAAGATCTATCTCCTTTTCTTGGAAAAAGCCATTCGCCATATGCTGAAGAAATATGTGGTCATCTTCAATGTAATTCATATCAAGAAAGGTTAATTAAGTCACTGCTATATATAAGGTATTTGACTAGATCCTGGGGAGAAGGGACACAGACAAACAGGAGTGCTTGCTGTCTCTCTGTGGTGGTGCCTGGGTATTCCCTCCTTTAAGTCTTCACTTAGATTTCACCTTCCCCATGAGGTCCACTCAGACTACCTTCTCAATACTGCAACTGACCCTCAGCACTCCTGTAACCCTTACCCCTACTATACCCTTTTTAAATTCCATCGCACATCTCCTTCCGATAAACTTTATATTTACTTGCTTTTTTATGTTGATGACTTACTGTTGATCTCCACACAGTATGAGAATCGTTGTGAGTTCTATTCCCTGATGTATTTCTTTTTTCTTTTTCTTTTTCTAAGACGGAGTCTCACTTTGTTACCCAGGTTGGAGTGCAGTGGCACGATCTCCGATCACTGCAGCCTCCGCCTCCCGGGTTCAAGCCATTTTTCTGCGTCAGCCTCCCAAGTAGGTGGGACTACAGGTGCCCACAACCACGCCCAGCTCATTTTTGTATTTTTAGTAGAGACGTGGTTTCACTATGTTGGCCAGGCTGGTCTTGAACTCCTGACATCAGGTGATCCGCCCACCTCGGCCTCCCAAAGTGCTGGGATTACAGGTGTGAGCCACCACGCCCAGCCTCCCTGATGCATTTCAAGTGCCTAGAACAGTGCCTAGCCTATCATAAACACTCAGTAAATAGGCAATGAATCAATAAATTAATGTTTCTCCCAGAGTCTGAATACATTTTCTACTATCTACTGAAGAATCTGCTGGAATTACTGAGAAACTTCAAGAAAAATAGGTATCTCTCTGATAAACAAGGAGTGAAGGCCTTGAATGAGTGGATACATCCTTACATCTCAGTGATCTTGCAGTGCAGCTGAATTTCCACAAATCACTATCCTGTTGTTTTTCTTCACAGATTATTCCTCAATCAGTGTGCAGCTGGGTCATCCATTACCTTGGCTCTGATATTTCATTCTTGAGCCTAATGCAATACCTTTTCTTATTTTGTGTAAGGACACTCACGACATGATGCAGAGAACTTATGCATTAAGGATATGTTATAGACATTTCATCAATTCTGTTGCATGTCAACAAGCATGTATTCTTTTTTTTCTTTTTTTCTTTTTTTTTTTTTATGACACGGAGTTTCATTCTGTCACCTAGGCTGGAGTGCAATGGTGCAATCTTGGCTCACTGCAAACTCCGCCTCCCGGGTTCAAGTGATTCTCCCATCTCAGCCTCCTGAGCAGCTGGGATTACTGGCACCCGCCATCATGCCTGGCTAATTTTTGTATTTTTGTAGAGACAGGGTTTCATCATGTTGGCCAGGCTGGTCTTGAACTCCTGACCTCAGGTGATCCACTCGCCTTGGCCTCCCATAGTACTGGGATTATAGGCATGAGCCACCGCGCCTGGCCAACAAGCATGTATTTCAAAGGTATGTTGCAGCTTTCAACATATTACACAGCTTAATCATCAACAGATTCCCACAGTCTGGCCCATCATGATGCCATAAATACCTGCCTCTCTCCCAGGAATACAAACTGGGCTTTGAACAAGAGGTAGATCCCACTCTAGCCCAGGCACACTCCTTAACTAGCATCAATTCCAAATCGCTTCCTTCCAACACCTCCTATGTGGAACTCTCTGAACCGGCACATGGCAGCCCAATGACAAGCTCTAGAACACCCAAGCAGAGATTATGACAGGGAGCCAGATATTCACACTTTTTTGATAAAAGTCTGAACTTTCTAGATAAGAAAAACCTCACTCCGGGTCACAAAGTCAATAAATGGCAGTGAGATGAGATTATGCCTCCTACGTTGCTGGAGCGCCTTTCCCAGATAACCCCCACAATATAATGCTGCACCAGCCTTTCATGTTCAATGACTCTTCTCCCTGGCTCCTCCTTTCCTTTGAGATGAAGTTACCCCCAATGTGATTTACTCCAGGGAAAATAGTGGCCAATAGCTGATGCCCCTTACTCTCTACTCTAATTTCTATTAAAAAAAAAAAAAAATAGACCTCTATAATCTTTATTCCTAACTTACTAGAAAAAAACAGCATCATTCTCTTGCTGATAAGAACCACCATGGTTAGGTCCTGAAGCCATAAAGACATACCTGCTTCAAAAACATGACTTCCTATGTCCGAAAGAAAAAGGCTATGATGTGAATTAATACTAACTGTCATTCTCTGCATTGAAAAAGTCTCATTAAAAGCCAAGTACATCTGCTCCATGGCCCAGCAGTGATAACATTACCCCTTGGGCTTGACCTAGCTATTGGAACTATGAAATCTTATACCAACATCCACTAAAGCCAACTAAAATCCTTTTTCCTCACTCTTTAACTCCTGCCTTCTCCTTTCCCACATATACAGGTATACCAGTTAGCTTTTGCCATGAAAGAAACCACTCTAAACTTAGTGGCTTAAAACAACAGCCATTTAGGTCATGATTCTGCTTTGGGCAATTCTCGAATGGGCTCAGCTGATCTCAGCTGGCCTCACATATGTGTCTGAAGACAGTGGCTCAGCTTCTGGGTATTAGTTCATTGCCAGCTGGGCCACTAGAGGAACTGAGCCACTTGCCTCTTATTATGCTGTACGCTCGCATGTCTTGGTCGTGTGAGGACCTAGGATTTTACTATGCATGCCAGCACTTTTCTAGTCTGTGAATCTGTTAGTGTCCATTAGGCAAAACAAATCACAAGTCTAGTTCAAAAGTTGAGGAAGACTCAAAAAAATAAAAAGAAGAAGTTGGCCAGATGCAGTGGCTCATGCTTGTAATCCCAGCACTTTGGGAGGCTGAGACAAGAGGATTCCTTGAGACTAGGAGTTTAAGACCAACCTAGGCAATATAGAAAGACCCCATCTCAAAAACAGTTTAAAAATTAGTCAGGTACAGTGGCACACACCTGTAGTCCCAGCTACTTGAAAGTCTGAGATGGGAGGATCACTTGAGCCCAGGAGGTAAATGCTGCAGTGAGCTATGGCTGTGCCAATGCACTCCAGCCTAGGTGACAGAGTAAGACTGTCTTTATAAAGAAAGAGAAGGAAGAAGAAGCTACAATGTCTCATTGTAAAGGCATGAATATAAATACAGGGAGGGAAAGAAATTGTGGCCATTTATTTTTGCAAGTTTCCATCAGAAAGGGATTGTGAGATGTATAAGTGCTAATATAGGGAGAACAGTAGGGATGTTTAGCAATCACTGAATCATCTAGTCACACCTAGTCTCCTCAAGAGAATATTGGGTTAGGGTACCTGCTGCATTCATTCATTTATTCAACACATATTTATTGAGCACCTACTATCTCCCATGCACTATTCTAGGCACTGGTGATATAAAAGAAACAGACAATCCCTGTTTTTTTCCGTTTTTTTTTTTTTAATTTCAACAGATTTTTGGGAAACAGGTGGTGTGTGGTAACATGAGTAAGTTCTTTAGTGGTGATTTCTGAGATTTTGGTACACCCATCACCCGAGCAGTGTACACTGTACCCTACGTATACAGTCTTTTATCCCTCACTCCCCTCCCACCCTTTCCCCCAAGTCTCCAAAATCTATTGTATCATTCTTATGCCTTTAGATCCTCATAGTTTAGTTCCTACTTATGAGTGAAAACATACGATGTATGGTTTTCCATTCCTGAGTTACTTCACTTAGAATAATGGTCTCCAATTCCATCCAGGTTGTTGTGAATGCCATTATTTTGTTCCTTTTTATGGCTGAGTAGTATTCCATGGTATGTGTGTGTATATATATACACACATATATATACACACACATATATATACACACACACACACACATCTATATACCACAACTTTTATCCACTCATTAGTTGACGGGCATTTGGGCTGGGGCTGGTTCCATAGATTTGCTATTGTGAATTGTGCTGCAATAAACATGCATGTGCAAGTATCTTTTTTGTATAATGACTTCTTTTCCTCTGGGTACATACCCAGTAGTGGGATTGCTGGATCAAATGGTAGTTCTACTTTTAGTTTCATAAGGAATCTCCACACTGTTTTCCATAGTGGTTGTAACTAGTTTACATTCCCACCAGCAGTGTAAAAGTGTTCTCTTTTCACCATATCCACGCCAACATCTATTATTGATTATGGGCATTCTTGCAGGGGTAAGGTGGTATCACATTGTGGTTTTGATGTGCATTTCCCTGATCATTAGTGATCTTAAGCATTTTTTCATATGTTTGTTGGCCACTTGTATATCTTCATTTGAGAATGGTCTATTCATGTCCTTACTCCACTTTTCGATGGGATTGTTTTTTTCTTGCTGATTTTGTTTGAGTTCCTTGTATATTCTGGATATCAGTCCTTTGTTGGATATATTGATTATGAAGATCTTCTCCCACTCTGTGGGTTGTCTGTTCGCTCTGCTGATTATTTCTTTTGCTGTGCAGAAGCTTTTTAGCTTAATTAAGTACCATCTATTTATCTTCGTTTTTTTTTTTTTTTTGCATTTGCTTTTGGGTTCTTTGTCATGAAGTCTTTGCCTAAGCCAATGTCCAGAAGGGTTTTTCTGATGTTATCGTCTAGAATTATGGTTTCAGGTCTTAGATTTAAGTCCTTGATCCATCTTGAGTTGATTTTTGCATAAGATGAGAGATGAGGATCCAGTTTCATTCTTCTACATGTGGCTTGCCAATTACCCCAGCACCATTTGTTAAATAAAGTGTCCTTTTCCCACTTTATGTTTTTGTTTGCTGACAATCCCTGTTATTATGCTTACAATCTAGTGAGGACAGAGACAATAAATAAGTAAATGTATAATAGATCGGACTAGTAAGTGCTATGGAGGAGGAAGGAGCAGCAAATCCTTCTGGGAGTCTTGCTATTCAGCCACTTTAGAATCCGCCTCCCTCTCCCCCCTTCACCGAGTGGACCATGGAATGCACTGTGGCTGGTGAACTGACACTGGTGAGAGGAAAAATGTAGGATTGGAAAGCAGTCACCCACCAGGTGAATTGATGCCAAAGCTAGACAGATGGTTCAGCACAATGGACATTTATCACAGGGCAGAGCCAGATCCAACCTTTCAAGAAACAGGGACCTCCGATGAGTGAGACAACAGTGGGATGCAACCTCAGGAGGGGCGTGAATCACTGCACTGGAGGGAGGGGTTTGTGTCTGCGGCCTGCTCTGTATTTGGGAGCTGGTTTTCACCAAAAGACATGTTTAAGCACCAATCAATGTCTGTCTTTCCAAAGCTCAAACCTTACACCCCTCAGCTTCCATCTTTCCCCACATTCCAGTGCTCCCTGAGTCCTTTTATCTAAGGGTTAAAGTAAAGTGAAATACATTGGGAAATGGAAATTTCCATCCTCTTGTCAATTAAGTCCAGACAAATGTCTTTCTCTTGGCCTTCCCAGATCCTCCACTACTCTACAAGGCCAGCTGTGTTTCTTTGCCTCCCTGACTGTCTCCCGCTTCTAACAAAAGGGCCCCTGAAGCCAGCTGCAGTTTCTGAGTGGGTAAGAAATGTCACTAATAGGAGGAACAGCCATGAACCATGCTAAAAACCATCTTTTCTGTCTCCCACCCCAGGTGTGACATGCGTGTTCTTGGCCCTAGAGGTTGACAGTTCAGCTTTCAAAGGGCAGACTAAGTTTTTACAAGAGGCACTAGAACATTCTGGTCGCGAATATGGGCCTGGAAAAAAAAAACTAAGGGGTATTAGGCTTAATACCTGGGTGATAAAATAATCTGTACAACAAACCCCCGTGACATATATTTACCTCTGTAACAAACCTGCACATGTACCCCTGAACTTAAAACAAAAGTTAAAAAAAAAGAAAAGAAAAAGAATAAGGGCCTGGGAGTTACGGAGTCTTCTCAACTTAGGTTCTGCCTGCACAACCTTGGACAAACGTTTTTTATCATCACTAAGCCTCAGTATTACATTCCTGAAATGGTAACAGTAATGCTTATAGAGTTTTCAAGTGGATTAAATGAAAAATGACATATAAGGGCTTTGGGCATCATGTCTGACACAGTGTAAGAAATGGGAGATACTGTTACTAGCATTAACTTATTTTATTGAAGAGGGAGGCTGGAATCAGGCTGTTTCTGCAGAGAATGCCAAGAAACAAGAAGTTGCCCAGTCTGCGAATATTGACTGACAGGTGCAAGCAGTGTCAGAGTGGGTTTGCTGGCAGGTGGTCAGGGAGTGAGGTCTATCTTCTTGCTGTTAAGTTCATTTAAAAATAATATAAGAGAATATGTGGTGCCATGATGGCATACATGATCCTGAGAGCCAGAGCCTTCTTCTGGTTGCCCTGAAGACACCCCAGTAACCAGAACAGGAGACCGGCAGGTGGCAGAGGAAGGGGCTCCACAGTTCCTGCAGCAGGACGGCACGGTACCCAAGGTCTTCTCATCCTCTCTCCTTCCAGCATTCTCTGATTCTCTCCAGGTGGGCAGAAATGCCACCACCCATTCAAGCAAATATCTCAAGATCCTTTTAAAAATCAGCTCACAAAATGATCCTCCGGGATTTACCTCTGATGGTCAAATTAGATAGTTTGAAGCTTAAACAAAAATGCTAAAAGATCATGAGGGCAGAGAACTAGAGAAATAAAGAAGTCAAGGCTGGGAGCTGTGGCTTGCAGCTGTAATCCCAGCACTTTGAGACGCCAACGCAGGAGGACTGCTTGAGGCCTGGAGCTGGAGACCAGCCTGGGCAACATAGCAAGACCTCCATCTCTACAAAATAAAAATTTAAAAATTAGCCAGGGCACAGGTGGCACAGGCCTGTAGTCTTAGCTACTCAGGAGGCTGCGGTGGAAGGACTGTTGAGCCCAGGAGTTCCAGGTTATAGCAGGCTATGATAGCACCACTGCACTCCAACCTAGGCAACAGAACAAGACCCTGTCTCAAAAAAAAAAAAACAAGGAAGAAGAAGTCATGATGCATGATGCTAAGTTCAGGGACATTTGCTTTCCTGAGGCCTCCTTTACCCTAATTCATGCTGTTGGAGGGAGCTCCGTAAGGACGTATGAGGCTAGCCAGCTTCCACTCCCACACCGCCACCAAGATGCTCAGTGGCAGCGGGCCTCATGCCCTCTCGTCTTTAAAAGTGAAAACTTTTTCTTGGTCAACATTTCTCAAATTGGACTTCTAACCACCTACTGCAGAAACACCTGGGGAAGTTGCTTTCGAACACACAATGTTGGACTCACCGAGACTGCTGGCATCTGAGAGGATGGGTAAGAGAGATCTGTGTTTGTAAGTCTCTTCACAGTCTAGTTTGAGAACCACTAACCTAGGAGATTTCCGAGACACAAAACTACTATTTCTAACTAGCTATGCTACTCAGGGAAGACATTAGCAAGATGTGTGTCTCCTTTCAGAGCATATGCAATCTAAAAGAGACTCCTCCAAGTCAGCAACAGTGAGCATGATACTCTAGCTAACACTGGAGGCGTCTTTAGGACTCACAGTTCTGTCTCCCTGCTGTTCTCTCCCAGCCAGGACCTCCCCTGGGTCACAGCTAATTCACAAAAGCTGGCAAGCCCTGGCCGTCATCTTCACTACATAACTCAAGTCCAGCTCTTAGTAAATATTGACTGCACATGTGTGCACACACACACACACACACACACACACAGCTGAGGTGTATGGAGAGGTCATCTTGTGTCAGTCCCTTTCACGTATTACTTTACTAATCATTAAAACAATCCCAAAAGGTAGGTACTATTTTGTCACCATTGTAACCATGACAGCACGTAAGATTCAGTCATTTGTCCACAGTCATCCAGCCAACCAAAGGCAAAACCAGGATTTGATGTCAGAGTGGGTGTTTTTATATTCCCCTACATAACTTTGTCTCGTGGTAGAATTTTAGCCATCAGTTTTAAGGGAGAGTCATAAACCCCTGCATTTCATCTGTGATATAAGGAGAGTTGAATTCATAGGTCTCAACTGCTCTTTCCAACCTTGAAAGTCAAGTAAACTTAACAAAATTGGGTGCACCCACTGCCTAAGGCAATGGATTTCTATGAGGTGAAAGCAATCTGCAAAAGTGCAGATACATTTTGGGTGGTCACATTGCCTAGGGGACAAAGGTGTATAGAACCCAAGGTGGCTAAAGGGTCTACAACTCCAAACAGGCCCACGCCCAGGAGAACTGTCCTCTGTAATGCAACAAGAGGCTCATGGAGAAACTCACATAGGCAATGGAAATACAGTGGTCAGTTAATGAGTTCTAATAGTGCTGTCCCAAGACAATGAGGACTACTGGGCATTCAGAGCCTTGTCAGTCCCTCTCCAGCTCAATTTCAACAGTCTGAGCATTCCTGCTAAGTGATTTGGTGTATGAGAACTCCGGCAATTTCAGAAGAGCTTATGTCTAATAGGAAAAAAATTTTAAAAAGCAAACTGGCATTTGGGTGTCACCCCAACTTTACCTGAACTGTATCAAAGGTGTCATTATTCATTATATAGAGGATTCAGAGCAAAACAAAGTTTATCTGCAATTGTGTAAACCTGATCTATGTGGGGAACTGGAGCATGAAAGATTGCAACAGCATAAACAAAGACAGGATAAAAATGTGCTCCTATATGAGTCTGTCCCCAGTAATGGCTATATTAATCACCATTATCATTATAGTTACCCTCCTCGGCATCATCACAATCAATTCAGCAACTGTTTCCCTTGGTGATGTCTCCTTATTACAACACGGTATTAATTGTATCCAAGCTGATTTTCTGCTCCTACTGCTTAACAGCTGTGTGGGAGTAAATATCCCTCAGTCAAACACCAGCTCAGATTGCCAGGACTCAGGAAATTGATCCAGATGTGAACAGCAGGATCAGAGGACAGCTGTAGAAGAGAATACGCCAGTGTCTGTGCTAAACTTAGTGATCAGCATCCAGTTATAGAGATTCTAAGACTTCCTTTCAAATACAATGAACCATCAAAGAGTTAACAGCTTGAGTTTTGCTTTTGTTAGTTTCATCTAGGTCAGGAGCATTCATCCTAAGGAACTTTTGTCTAGCTCTTTCAAAAAAAAAAAAAGAAAGAAAGAAAAAAACACAACCACCACCAAGAGAATAACCACACAGATTCCCTAAACATGTGATTAAAAACTATAACTATCCTAAATTTCTATTGTGG
>NW_012108264.1:269390-288113 GCF_000951045.1 Mandrillus leucophaeus | reverse complement strand
GCCTCCCAAAGTGCTGGGATTACAGGCTTGAGCCACCGCGCCCAGTCAATTTTTTGTATTTTTAGTAGAGATGGGGTTTCACCATTTTGGTCAGGCTGGCCTCAGGTGGTCCACCCACCTCAGCCTCCCAAATTGCTGAGATTATAAGCATGAGCCACTGTGCCTGGCCGATTTGTACATCTTTTGTTGCTCTTTATCAGTTTCATTGCCTCCTGGCATCACAAACTGTGTTAATCTGGGGTGACTTTGTTTTAAAGATCTAGCACTGAGCTAAGACTCAGGACACTTAGCTACTCTTCTTTTAAGTTTTCTTTCCCTTTTAATTGACACATAGTCATGGTTCTTATTTATGGAATAGAATGTGATCTTGTACATGTAGACATTGTATAATGATCAAATCAGGGTAATTACATCACCTCAAACCTTAATCAGTTCTTTGTGGTAAGAATATTTAAAGTTGTCTCTTCTGTTAACTATCCTTCTTAACGCCTTGTTTGTCCATTTGGGTCTGTAGAGGACCCGTGAGCCATTGTTTCTTCATCTATTAAAAATGGGAATAATGGCTGATCTTTGCACTGCTCCCTGGATGAGCAGTCTTGAGGTGCAGAGGAGAGATCATGGGGCTAAGAGCAGAGAAACAAGCCCTTTCATGTCCTCTAGGAAGATATGTAAGGCAAGAAAAGCTTCCTGGGAAGTCAGGTGCCGTGCATGCCAGGGGCCTCAGGAAGGTGTCCTTTGCCCTACTATACCCCTGCTAAGAAACTGCCCTTGATAAGGTAAGAATAATGGGCTCGCAGACTTTTACATATGAATGCAGTTTGCTTCAATATATGTAATAATGAAAAGTTGCAACCAGCCTAAATAGCAATGTCATTAATTAAGTAAATTATAGTACATCCATTCAATGAAATATTATGCAACCATGAAATTAAGGTTTTCGAAGATTTTTAAAGTTAACATAGAAATGTCAAGATAAGTTTCTAAAAAGTTAAAAAGCATTCTAATCCAAACATTGTCAAATTTTGGCACATCCATACATACAGGTCGTTATTGTGTGTACTTCTTCGTGTATGTAAAATGTATGTGTGTATAGAGGGAGAGAGAGAGGAAGACTGAAGGAGAGATTGAAGGCAGAGAAAGACAGGGAGAGAAATATACCAAAAATATTAGCAATTGTTTATCAGTTGATGGGCTCTTATGTTCTGATGTTTGTTTACATCTTTCAAATTTTCTCATAAAAATACTTGCTACTTTTATAATCAATAAAATGAATATTTTTTTAAAACGAATTTGTGTGTGAAACTATTAAAATCAAATTTGAAAATCATTTTATGAAAGGGCAAAATGCCTATCTTAAAATATTAGAATAAATTTCTATGATTGCAACTCTGTCCAAAAGTTATGGCTGAGAAGAAGTAAATATATTCAAATATTAATGATACAGAAGGGCATGATCCCTTTAAATGATACAGAAGGGGGAAAGGGAAGCACTGAGAAGGGAAGGGCATGGTCCCTTTAAATGATATGGAGGGGCTCCACCCCTGGGCCTGTGCCCACAGACCTCAGTGAGGACAGGCATTTTTGTTTTTTCTGCCCAAATGTTGCATTTCCCAAGACCACCCTGGCCTGCCACACCCCCATCCTGTGCCTATAAAAACCCGAGACCCTAGCAGGCAGACACCCAGGTGGCTGGACATCTAGAGAAGCATATCAGCGGAGGAACACATGGGCAGTTGGACTTGGAGAGGAACACACCTGCATGAGAGCACACCAGCACATCAGCAGGCCATCAACCAGCGGAACAAGGCAGAGTTTGGCGAGGACCGTCGGAGGAGAGCCCGGGCTGCTGAGCAGCCCGACTCCAAGGGAAAACCACCTCCCTTCTGGCTCCCCCATCTACTGAGAGCTACTTCCACTCAATAAAATCTTGCACCCATTCTCCAAGCCCATGTGTGATCTGATTCTTCCAGTACACCAAGGAAAGAACCCCGGGATACAGAAAGTCCTCTCTCCTTGCGATAAGGCAGGGGTCTGATTGAGCTGACTAACAGAAGCTGCCTATGGATGGCTAAACTAAAAGAGCACCCCGTTAAACACGCCCACTGAGGCTTCAGCTGTAGACATTCACCCCTAGACACTGCCGTGGGGTCGGAGGCCCACAGCCTGCCTGTCTGTATGCTCCCCTAGAGGTTGGAGCAGCAGGGCACTGAAAAAGCAAGCCACGCTCCCATCACACGCCCTGCGAGGGGGACAAGGAAACTTTTCCCATTTCATTAACATTGATTATTTCTGAATGATAGAATCGGGGTGACATTCTTTCCTCTTCTGAATTAGAACAAAACAACAAAAATAGTTTTTCTTTCTTTTTTTTTTTTTTTTTTTTTTTTTTTTTTTTTGAGACGGAGTCTTACTCTTGTCACCCAGGCTGGAGTACAGTGGCAGGATCTCGGCTCACTGCAACCTCTGCCACCCAGGTTCAAGCAATTCTCCTGCCTCAGCCTCCTTAGTAGCTGGAATTACAGGTGCACACCACCACGTCGGTTAATTTTTGTATTTTTAGTAGAGATGGGATTTCACCTTGTTGGTCAGGCTGGTCTCGAACTCCTGACCTAGTGATCTGCCCACCTCGACCTCCCAAAGTGCTGGGATTACAAGCATGAGCCACCGCACCCTGCCAAAAATAGTTTCTCAAAAGCTAAAACATAGGAGTGTTGATATGGGCAAAAATTAGCATTTTTTAAAGTTAAAATATTTAAAAATGTAATATTTAAAAGATTTTAAAGATTAAAAAAACCTTTTGTGTATCCAGTTATGTGAATTCCCTTCTCACAGATGAAATACATATATTCTAATACATAGAGTGGAAAGGGACTTTCCTTATTCTGCACATAGCACTATGTAGCTAAACAAAATAACTCTATGGTCCCAGAGAATAACCAGGCCAACTATTACCCGAATGCATATCCCATCAGCCTGCACTTTGAGCCTCCATTCCCGTGTATGTCAGGGAAGCTATAGGCTAGTGCTGCTCTCTGCTTCCATGCTGGAAGAGATTTGTTGAGACTGAGGAATAAGAAGTGGATTATTAAAAAGCTTTTTTCTCAAGATCCAGCATCAACTACTCCAAAGCAAAGTTTATAATAGCCTCTTAATATTTCTTCTTGCCAGTGGTGTGGAAAGTCAAGCTGTGAATAATTAAACATATAATTCCAAATGAGACAAACATCACTTATTGGCTTTGAGAAACGTTGCAGAATGGAACAGCCATTTTTAAGAAATAAATTCTTAAAAAATAATTGAATCCTGAGGACATGTGAGTCATTTCTCACACACTGTAAAATGCACTAGTTTTTCCAACCCATAATTCATAACATATATTTGTACCTAAATGGCAAATCTTAGACTAATGAGCATAACATATTCATCTTTGTCAAATACATATTTTTGAAAGGAAGAGATTGCAATTATTAACATTGAATTTTAACATTAATAAGCATCTTTAGCTTTTTTTCTGTATAGAAATGTGGTGGATTTTTTTAAAAGTCTTTGGGTTTTTGCCCTTTCTTGACTGTAACAAAGAATGTGGACTCACTCATTTCCTGTTTTTTAACCCCAGCTCTGCTCTTGCCTCCTTTGTGGTCTTGTGTCTCCCTCTCTTCCTGAGGATGAAAAAGACAGATCACTCCATATGTGACTATAGAAGCTATCTACCAGAAGCATATGTGTTTAATCAACTTTAATACCCCTGCAGTCCAGAAGAAGTGAAATATTCAGAACTGGGAATAATTATAATTTCTATTACATTAGCAAGGTTTGCTGGCATGCCAGAGGGGCGGGGCCCTCACCATCACTCTGCTGAGGCTGGTTGGCAGCTTAGGGGAGAGTAGACAGTGGCTGAGATGCACACAACACCAAGCCTCTCTTGCTCTCAGTTGTGCCCTCTCTAACTTCCCCCGCAACCTTGAGGTCATAGCATCCACTGTGATTAACGAAGAAACTGACTGATCTTTCTCACTTTCCTCAAAGTGTCCTTAATATTACTCTTCATTAAGAGGAGCAAATCAAGATCTGTTGATTTTACAAGCCAGAGAAAAATTAGTGGGCTCATCGGCATTCCAGATAAGAAAGTTCCCAGGAACCTAAGCTGTATTCCCATCAGAAAGGCCAGCAGCTACCTACTGAGCCAGGCTGACATCCCCAGCTCCACACTGTCTCTCATAACAGGAATGCTGGATGCCCTGGCTCCCACACAGTTCTCTCTCCAAGGGAAATGTTCGAAGGAGAGCCCGAGAGTGCTGGCAAAGACACAGAAGACCTGAGTTCTTATCTGGCTCCCTTACTAACCACACAAGCTCTGTGAGCTATTTGATTTCTCTGAGTTTTGATTTGCTCTTTTGTAAGGTGGGAAGAAAAATGTCTGTCATTTCTACGCTTGGTACTGTTGTGTAGCTCAAAGAAGATGATGTTTGTGAAGGTCTTTTGTCCACCATAAAGCATGAGGATAATAACTAAGAAGTGGTTTAAAGGAGTTTTGGAGTTGCCAAAAACGAAACATATCCAATCTGGGCAGGGTAGGGGAAAATGTTCCCTCTCTTACACTGCAGAAACAAAAATAAAGAGCTGTAAATTTTGCAATTTCATCCGACAAAGGTCTGAAATCCAGAATCTATAAGAAACTTAAACAAATTAACAAGCAAAAAACAAACAAAAAAAAATCCCATTAAAAACCAGGCAAAGGACATGCACAGATACTTTTCCAAAGAAGACATACATGCAGCTAACAAGCATATGAAAAAATGCTCAATATCACTAATCATCAGAGAAATGCAAATCAAAAAACTGCAATGAGATACCATCTCACACCAGTCAGAATGGCTATTATTTAAAAGTTAAATAACAGGTGCTGCAAGGCTGCAGAGAAAAGGGAATATTTATACACTGCTGGCAGGAATGTAAATTAGTTCCACCATTGTGGAAAGCAGTGTGGTGATTTCTCAAGGAACTTAAAACAGAATTACCATTTGACCCAGCAATCCCATTATTGAGTATACACCCAAAGGAATATAAATTGTTCTGCCATAAAGACACATGCACATGTATGTAAATAGCAGCACTATTCCAATAGCAAAGATATGGAATCAACCTAAATGCCCATCAATGGTAGACTGGATAAAGAAAATGTGGTACATACATACCATGGAATACTACACAGCCACAAAAAAAGAATGAGATCATGTCTTTTGCAGTAAAATGGATGGAGCTGGAAGCCATTTTCCTATGTAAACAAACACAAGAACAGAAAACCAAATGCAGAATGTTCTCACTTACAAGTGGGAGCTAAATATTGAGAACACATAGACACAAACAAGGGAACAGACACTAGAGTCTAATTGAGGGTGGAGGATGGGAGGAGAGACAGGATGAAAAACTACATATTGCATACTATGCTAATACCTGGGTGATGAAACAATCTGTACATCAAACCCCCGTGATATGCAGTTTATCCACATAACAAACCTGCAAATGTACCCCTGAGCCTAAAACAAAAGTTTAAAAAAAAAATGTAATTTAACACTATTTGCCAAAGCCTTCCAAATATGCATACCCTTTGACCCAAAAGATTCATTACATTGCCATTATTTAATTTTTAGTCACAGTGCATCAGCTATGAAGAAATTATTTTGGTTAAAGCCATTTTCTGTTCTTCAAACTTAGTGATATCACCCACATCCATTCTTGTTAGGTAATTCGAGCATTGAGAATGTTATCAATGACACCTGTAACACAATAACTTCACATAAAATTAAAATAAATTACATACTTCTTAAAAGTATTTATGCTTTTTCATTCACTTATATAATAATAAAATGATCACCTGTGAATTTATGTGCATATGTGTTCATGTGCATATGAAAAGGTTAGAAAACAGAATGGCAAGAGATCAAGGGTTAGATATGAGAGACAGAAAAAGCTTTTTATTTTTAATTTGAAGAGCTGTAGTTCTGAATTTGTTTTACAATGAATACATTTGCTTTTGTATATTTTTAAAAGCTGGTTTTAATTTAGAATATAATACAAATCATTGTGTGATTAATAATCCATCCAATATTAACAATAACCACTACAGGGATGCAGAAAAGGTATTGAAAAGGGTGTGAGCTGGAAGAGTGGGTGTCATTAGTAGTGACAGAGGGAGGGCATTCCAGTCCAAAGAAACAGTAGTAGTTAAGGTTTCAAATCAAGAAAGAAAATAATATGCACAAGGTAGGATCAAACAAAAACCTCTGATGGGGAAGAAGCTATGAATAATAACATCAGATAGAGGGGATGGAGGCAGACAGAGAGGATTTTATATGTTGTCCTGCCAGCAATGGGGGACATTGGCAGTTGTGAAGCCTGAATGCTCAATTTTGAAGTCTTTATATTTAGGATACAGGCAGATCTATTTGGATGTTAATGTATGATGCCAGGTATATAGGAATTTATGAGTAATGAACAGAAAGGACTATGGGAGATATTTGGGCTACCCTTGGAAGGAGAAGATGACAGCTCAGCTCCCCATTTCAGTGATTTACTAGATAGATGATTATCAAACAGCTTAAAACAAGTTATTATTTCTCATTATTTTGAAATCTGGACTGGGCTCAGCTGGCTAGTTCTTCTGATTCATGTATTATCTGCTGGGTCTGAAATGCCAAGATGGCTGCGTCACTCATATATCCGCTGTCTCCCTTAGGCTAGTGTCAGCAGCTAGGAGCTGACCAGATGTCAAGAACTGTGAAGGATCTGGTCAATACCCTACTTACAAGTTAACAAATTAGTCTGTCACATTCATGGATGCTGGGAGAAGTCCTATGTGAGAGACAAAGAACTTTATTATGTATTATTTTATTTATTATTTATTATTTTTATTATTCATGGCACAGGAGTCAGCATGAGTTGTATGTTTGCATGAGTTCTCCTTGCCCCTCCTCCCCACCTCCCACCCACTTATGTCTCATGAGAGCAACAAAGAGTGGCCCAAGCAGATGCTGCTCACACAGTGCGATTGTCCCACTGCTGAGGAGCTCTGAGCTTAGGAGGCTCCCAATCCTGTAAGGGAGCTTCTAGCAAAGATGCCCAACCGTCCTCCCAGGAGGAGACTTTCTCTTTATTGCCCTGATCAGGAAACAAATCTGCCCTCTGTCCAGGAGGGAGACCCTATCTCTATCTTCCAAGGATGTTTGCTATACAAACTACTAGTTTGTATACAAACTTTGATATGCAAACTTGCTATTTCCCCCTACCCTGGACATCTCTCTTCCTCTATATGACCTCTCCATGTGGTGGCATTATGGTCACAGCCCAATGGTCTCAACACAGCTAGACATTGCATATAGTGGCTGGTTTCCAAGCAGACGGAGTTAGAAGGTGCCAGACCTGGCACCACATCACTCCACAGCATGCTATGTATGGGTCAAAGCCCATTTCAAACTAGTCCAGGTTCAAGGAGAGGGGAAATACACTTCACCTCTCAATGTGAGAAGCAACATATGCTGCTGGGAGGGAAAAAGTTGATCACAGACAGCTGTGTTTGGGGCACATTTACCATACTCCCTATCAAGTAGAAGCAGTGGTTTCTACATCATGGGATGTAACCATTAAGTTTATTTAAAATATTTTTTTTATTTTAATTTTAAAGGAAAGTGGTCAATGAGAACAGAAAGGCTGGGTAAGAAATATGACAGTACTCAAAGTATACCTGAAATGGAAAAAGTTTAAGAATTACTCCTGGCCAAGAACAGTGGCTTATTTCTATAATCCCAGCACTTTGGCAGGCCGAGGTGGGTGGATTACTTGAGTCCAGGAGTTCAAGACCAGCCCGCGCGACATGGTGAAACCCCATCTCTACAAAAAATACAAAATACATTAGCTGGGATTGGTGGTGTGTGCCTGTAGTCCCAGTTACAAGGAAGGCTGAGGTGGGAAGACCACTTGAGCGCAGGAGGTCGAGGTTGCAGTGAGCCAAGATCGTGCCACTGCACACCAGCCTGGCTGACAGAGTGAGACCCTGTTTCAAAAAAAAAAAAACTCCTTACAGAACCCCAGAAATACATAAGTACAGTGGTTACCAATCCTAACCTGAGTACAGATACTCAAGATCTGCCCAAGAAAATATGACTAAGAGATCTTTGATGGGGCAAAGGAAGGTGCATGTTTAAATATACTGTGCCACAGGTTAATCTCTTGCATGTTGATGGCTAAGAATCCTCTCGCATTGGTGTCTTCCTTCATAGAGATTTTGCCCCATCTATAGAAACTATAGTTTTGCTTGTATTTCCATTTTAAATTTTTGCAGTTTCTATTGCTTCCATGCCAATATAGAGCACACTTTATAGGGTCCCCTAGCTGGGGCTCAACACTCCCTAAAGGGTGTCTCCCTGGGAATTCTAAAAGAGTCTTGATAAAACTGTGAACTAAGAACTGGTGTGGACTAGTGCTTCCCAAACTGAACCAAGCATCAGAAGCATCTGTGTGGCTTTTAAAATTTCATATTCCCAGTCAAGTGTGGTGGCTCAGCCCTGTAATCCCAGCACTTTGGGTGGCCGAGGTGGATGGATTGCTATGAGCTCAGGAGTTCAAGACCAGCCTGGCCAACATGATGAAACCCCATCTTCACAAAAAATACAACAATTTAGCCAGGCATGGAGGCCCACGCCTGTAGGCCTAGCTGCCCAGGAGGCTGAAGTGGGAGGATGGCTTGAGCCGGGGAGGTGGAAGTTGCAGTGAGCCAAGATGGTGCCACTGCATTCCAGCCTGGGTAAAAGAGTAAAACCCTGTCTCAAAATAATAATAATTAATAAATAAATAAAATTGTTAAAATGTATATTTCCCAATGTCTCACACCTATAATCCCAGCACTTTGGGAGGCCAAAGCAGGAGGATTACTTGAGCATAAGAATTGGAGACCAGCCTGAGCAACATAAAGAGACCCCATCTCTACAAAATTAAAAGTTAAAAAATTAGCATGTTGGCACATGCCTGTGGTCCCAGCTACTCGGGAGGCTGAGGCAGAAGGATGGCTTGAACCCAGGAGTTCCATGAATTCAAGGCTGCAGTGAGTTATGATCACACCACTGCATGTGCAACAGAGTAAATCACTGTCAAAAAAAAAAAAAAAAAAAATTACGTAATCCCATATCCAACCCAGATCCATTAAGATGAAGTCCAGAAATCGGCATGCTTTCAGATCATTCTCATGAAACTAGTCTGGCTTATTCTAAACATCCCACCCTAGAAACTTCTAATTTAGCTGGTTTCTGTCCAAATGCTTTGTCACTATCGCTGGAACGCTCCTCTCCTCCCCACTGTCACCAATTACAGCTACGATTTCCTACCCTTCAGTTCTAAACTGTCTTAGAGAGGCAGCACCTTAGGAGAAAACTATTGCTTTGGATATCAGTGAAATGAGGAAACACACCGCTTTTCAATAAACAAAATAACTGCCATGATTGTTAGCTCTTTGTTGGATGGATAAAGAAAAGCAATACAAGGTTCCAGGAGGCATTAAACAGCCATATATTTAAAATTTGAGAATGTATAGCCCATCCCAGAGGAACTCAAAAAACTCTATTCAGTCCCCCTCCAAAATTTCAGAGTTGCCCCTCAAGGCTGTTTTCAAATACAAAACCATCCAGGTAAAAAGGTAAAGTCTAACTACTTGTCCTAAACCAGTGGTCATTACTGTCACCTTTTGAGCAAACATTTTTATTTATCAAACACATTTCTAAGTGAAACAAGAAAATCTTTTCAGAATATTTATAAATCACATCTATGTGTGCCGTGAAGAAATGACAGACTAAGATAAAGATCACAACCTGATCTCCCGCGGGCTGACTGTAATTCTTAGATGTGTTTTGTTTGGTCACCACAGGCTTTTTTAAAATTGTGCTAATATCTTAAAATTCCACATAAAAATTTGTATTTCTGGTATCTCCCAAAAAAGGCCTGGGGCCAGGCACAGCAGCTCACATCTGTAATCCCAGCACTTTGGGAGGCCAAGGCAGGTGGATCACTTGAGGTCAGGAGTTCAAGACCAGACTGGTCAACATAGTGAAACCCCATCTCTACTAAAAATACAATAATTAGTCAGGCGTGGTGGCAGGCATCTGTAGTCCCAGCTACTCAGGAGGCTGAGGCAGAAGAATCGCTTGAACCCAGGAAGCACAGGTTGCAGTGAGGTAAGATTGTGCCACTGCACTCCAGCCTGGGTGACAGAGCGAGACTCCACCTCAAAAAAAAAAAAAAAAAGTCAGGAGTCCTGGGATCCCTGGACTCACTCCTGATGGCCACAGTCGTCTCAGCTGAACAGAATCTTTCTCTGTTAGATATGGCATGTGCTGTCCAATTTGCCACATCTCCTACCCTCCATCTGGCCTTGTTTGAGGCTTGTTAACTTCTTAGTCCCTGAGGCATTTCAGTATTCTTTCTTTGCTAAGCAGTGGGGTCTCTGCAGAAATCCATACACAAAAAGACTGAGAACGTATTCAAAGAGAAGCGAACAACATGAAGAGTATCAAGACTAAGGGAAGGTTGAGGGCAAAGAAGAAACTAAAGTCAGCAGAAAGACATCAGGACTAAAAGTCACTAGACTAGTTGCTACAAGATCCAGGTTCTAATCCCAGCTCTGCCACTCAGCTAAGAGATAACTCCAGCCATGTCACAGAATGTCTCTGTGCTTCTAAGTCCTCCTCTGTGACCTGAAAAAAGGAAGTAAACTGATGTCTTAGGATCCGGTGTAAGACAGGGGTCATCAAACTACTGCCCACAGGTCAAATCTAGCCAACTGCCAGTTTTTACACTGCCCACTCATTTATATAGTGTCTATAAGGGATTTCATGATACAACAGCAGATCTGAGTACCAGCAATGGAGACTGTATGGCCCACAAAGCCAAAAATATGTATCTATTTTCAGGAAAAATGTGTTGACCTCTGGTCTAAGACATCATTCTAAGCTGCTCCATTAAAATATAAAACCCTGCCAGATAATTCCTCATTTTTATTTATATAAAACTTTTTTTTGAGATGGATTCTTTCTCTGTCACCCAGGCTGGAATGCAGTGGCACAATCTTGGCTCACTGAAACCTCCACCTCCTGAGTTCAAGCAGTTCTCTCACGTCAGCCTCCCTGAGTAGCTGGAATTACAGGTGCCTGCGACAATGCCCAGCTAATTTTTGTATTTTTAGTAGAAACGGGGTTTCACCATGTTGGCCACGCTGGTCTCAAACTCCTGACCTCAAGTGATCCACCAGTCTCGGCCTCCCAAAGTGCTGGGATTACAGGTGTGAGCCACCATGCCTGGCTATATTTACATAAAACATTCTTTCTAAAACAATTTGCAGACTCAGGTGACTATTTCAGGGGCAAGGTATTTTAAGTGTGATCAAAACATTTACACAGGCCTTTTTTCCATGAAATAGTAATAACAGTCACTATGATTTACTGAACACATACTGTGTTCCTGGAACTTCATGGGTATTCTCTCATTAATATTCTCTGCAATCCATTGAGGTTTGATTATCTCCCCTTCTTAGGTAAGTAGACCAAAGCTTAGGCAATTTAAATAATATTCCCAAAGTCAAACAGCTTATAAGTGGCCAAATGAAAATTCAAACCTAGGTCTGTCTGACTCTAAAATCCAGTTCATTATAAATGCCATCATTTATTAATCTAACACCTATACCCAGGGAGGCTCAAGCTAAAGATAAATTGGGAATAATACCATACTCTGCTGTATCCAAAATATTTTTTCTCTTTAACCCCATCTCATCCCTAATTCTAAAACTCTCTATATAACAGGTTCACCTGATTTTTTCTCCCCTTAAATCTCATCCTTCCCCATGAGAAACATTGCCATGGAAGTTGAGGATGCCCAGTGATTCTCAATTTGATGTTGGGGTGTTTAGTCCTCGAAAATAAAGCCCCACCAGCCACTGAGATGTGCTCAGCCAGTAGCGGGTTCACCTGTGCTACATTAATGTGGCCTTTGAACATTATCTCTCTCATCACCAGGAAATGAAGGCAAAAGAAATTCTTTTAAAGAAAATTCTCTCTTCTACCATGAGTTTGACATTTTTCTTAGTGGCTGTTAATTTTCACTTGTAATATTCTCACCTCTGCCTTGGCAGTATTGTTTAGTTAAATCCAAAGTGTCTGAAATGGAAAGAAACTTATCAAGCAGTATACTTGTGCCTTTAAGCAATAGAAACCCCATAAATCAAAGAAAGCAGTAAGTAGAAAAAGAATTGAGACAGAGAGATGGGTGAAGAGGAGGCCATCCTTTCTAGAAATAGAAAGAGATGAGCAACAGACATCCCATGGAATAAGGAGACAGATGAATAGAGGGAAGAAGAAAAGAAAAAGGGGACCGCCAAATGGAAGAGACAAAGAGAAAGATAACAGAGAGAAAAGAAATAAAAGACAGATAGTCATTGTTCCCAGAGGAGAAAGAACATATCCATCCCCCACATTTCCCCAGTCCTTTTTCCATCTTAACCCATCTGCAACAGTTCCAATTTGAATCCAAATCAGGTCTGAGGTTTGGGATTCACTAGTAAACTAGCTCTGATTCCCTAATCCCAGCACCGGATGTTTTGGGGTGTTGGGATTTGGAGGTAATTAATTCAGCCACCTGTAACATTCGTTCAGATGTTGCTACCTTTTCATCTCAGTACAAAGTTAACTGCAGATGCTGAGCAGTTGCTCTCCCCACCCATGACTGCAACAGCTCTGAACAAATATGTCTCATTCTTCCTAGCAACCTTGTTAGCCCCGTTGTCCTTTATTTCCAAGCGCAGATATTTAACTTTTTGTAGAGATTCTAGAGAGAATGTATAGTTTTCTATACTCTTTAAACTTGTTTATTTGTGACCTCTTTATTGTGCTGGCTGTGTGCTGATCTTGTTATTAAAAAAAAAATACAGAAAGAAAAACCTATATTTACTAAAGAGAGTATGATTTCAGTTTCTCGAATATAAGTGCTCATTGCTTTGTGAACCAAAGCAGATTTAAAATAATTTTCGAAAGGGAATTGAGAGCCAGCCTGGTAGCACCCCCTCACCTTGTCTTCACAAAGACGTAGACACCTGCTATTTGAGAAACTGACCTCTCTGGGGGCCCTCTCAGCTTTTTTCTGTCACATCCAAAGTGGGCTATTTATAGGTATTCACCCTGCAAAATTGTGATGATAATCATTAAGGAGTTTAAAAATATTGAACTCTTTACCTCTCAGTATTAATCAAAAGTTTTAACAGAATATAAAGAGACGTGTATTTGAAAGGCATCAAGTAAAATCATTCCTCATAATATTTGCTGAGCATATGATAGGATCTCCCCTGCCAGACTAACACAGAAAGACCTTTGTGGGCCAGGAAAGCGCTCCCTCTTTTTTTTTTTTTTTTTTTTTTTTTTTTTTTTTTTTTTTGAGACAGAGTCTTGCTCTTGTTGCCCAGGCTAGAGTGCAGTGGCACGATCTGGGCTCACTGCAACCTCCGCCTCCCGGGTTCAAACAATTGCCTGCCTCAGCCTCCAGAGTGGCTGGGATTACAGGCACCCGCCACCATGCCCCGCTAATTTTTTGTATTTTAGTAGAGACAGGGTTTCACCATGTTGGCCAGTCTGGTCTGGAACTCCTGACCTCAGGTGATCCACCCACCTCATCCTCCCAAACTGCTGGGATTACAGGCGTGAGCCACCCCCATGCCCGGTCAGTGCTCTACCATTTTTATCACATTTGGTAGCCTTCCCCTCACCCTACCCCACTCAATCTTTTATGGCATATGCCCTAGTTAAGAGAATTGAGATTAAAGTTAAGCAAACTTGCAGAAGACCTGGAATGAAAACCCATGTCTCTGACTTGAAACCCATTTTTCCTCCCACTGTATCACATTGCCTCCCACCTTTAGAAATAAAATGATTTCTCCCAACAACAGAGATGCCTTCTAGTTCATAAAGTAAGTGCCTTTCTGATCAACAGTTTTAAGGCAGTTTTAAGAATCCCAATATATCTCCTCCCAGCTTTGAAAAACAAGGCCATAATGTAAACCATTTGATCAAACATAGAATTTGTAATATCCCTTTAGAAGTTGAAGGACATTAAAAATGGTGCCAGCTAATAAGCATGCTGAGATTGTTATCTGCATTTCAAAGTATCTCTTGGGAGAAGGAAAAAGGTTGGTCATGCACAATTATCTTGTAGAGCAGTTAAAGTTTTTAACCACTCCAATATGTTGGTGGTAAGATTTAATCTTAATGGAAGGATACCTTTATCAACCATTGGGATTTATCATGCACACAAAGCAATTTAGGCATGCATGGTTCCTGCCTTTCTAAGGATCTTTCTAAAATGGAATTCCTCTCCATGGATACTCATTTGTATTGGTGGAATTTCTTGCTAAGAAAACAAAGCATCTTTCAAAATCCCAGGTTGTTACCAACTTGTCATATCAGAAAGATAATACAATTTCAGCAGAATATTCCCTCTCCAGTCAAAAGTAAATGAGATAATGAGCTCAGTTTAATTTCCTGGTAAGGGCACCATTTTCAAATCACAAAAGCCCCTGGTGATTCTGGCATTGCTCACTGCCTTCATTCTTGGTGCCTTCATTTTTGGTGCCCTTCATTTTCAGAAAGAAAACTGAAAGGTACAAATTTCAGTTTTAGCACAAACTTTCCCCAATCTGAATTTCATAATTTTACTTTTTTTTTTTTTTACATTTCTGGCCCAAGTATCTACCCTCCTCATTAAAGAAGACGTGGGTAGATATAGATAGATATAGATACAGATATAGACATAGATCTCTGTCTCCCCCTCTCTCTCTCTCTGTGCGTGCGTGTGTGTGTGTGTGTGTGTAGAGATAAAGAGAGAGAAGAAACATGCAATGGCCTGGACACGAATACCTAGCTGAGTAAGAGTCTGTTTCAGGGTCGGGCGCAGTGGCTCACGCCTGTAATGCCCACACTTTGGGAGGTCGGGGTGGGTGGATCACCTGAGGTCGGGAGTTCGAGACTAGCCTGACCAACATGGAGAAACCCCATCTCTACTAAAAATACAAAATTAGTCAGGCGTGGTGGCGCATGCCTGTAATCCCAGTTACTCAGGAGGCTGAGGCAGGAGAATCACCTGAACCCAGGAGGCGGAGGTCGTGGTGAGCCAAGATCACGCCATTGGGCAACAAGAGTAAAACTCTGTCTCAAAAAAAAAAAAGAAAAAAGAGTCTGTCTCAGGGCATTCAACCTAGAATGGAAAACTGACTCAACCCTCCCAAGCATTCAGTGCAGGAAAAGAAGTGTAGACTTGTCAGAACCCCAGGCAAGGAGCATTTAATCCTGCTTGGAGGAATCAGAAAAGGCTTCTTAGAAGAGATATATTTGAGCTGAACCTTCAAAGATGAATAAGAATACAGAGGGTAGAGGAAGTAAACTACAGATACTCCCTAAACTCTTTAAATGTGTCAGGGACTTAGGATGTATGGCAGGAAAGCAAGAGTGGACAACTATATTGTGGTCTGATGAGAAACTTGAATCCTATGTAAAGACTTTATACGTTATCCTGTGGTTCAAAACAGTAACCACAGATTTTTCATCGGCAAGGGAGGAACAGCTTCGAGTTTGTATCTTGAGGAAAAAAAAAACTGGTGGTAAGAGTAATGTTTACAGTAGAGCAACAAAAAAGTGAAGCCTGATAAATTTGTCAAGGGACATTTCAGAGACAGGATTGGAGATGGGAGAACCTAACCCAGGATAATGGGGATAGAAAGGAGAGGAAGGGGTACACACCTTTCTTAGACACCTTTCTTCCACCTAGTAGGGGAGCAGATGTCCTGTGAGCACTTCCATTCTCTAACCCTCTGGCTTTTAAACTCTAAACTGTTTCTCCACCTTCATGCACGCTTTGAGAGCCAAAAACAAGAATCCCTGTGTTCATCTGAATCTGTTTTTTTTTCTTTTTTTTCTTTTTTTTCTTTTTTTTTTTTTTGCTTAAAAATGAAGAGTGGCAGATAACAATATCTCATCAGCTCAATCTTGAAAACACCAGCTGGTGGCCTCTTCAGGGTGACCTGGACAAGCAACAGAGAGCGTGAATAACTGCATTTGGTGTTGATTAAGTCTGAATTCCAAGTTCCTTAAGCTTAACAGCCAGCTGGAATGCTGTTACCTTCCAGCAGATACACACGTCCATCTTCATTTGAACTGAGAGGCAGAAGCTCACATCTTTCATCAGAATAATGAGCAAAGATACCCCCAATCATGAAAACTACAAATTTTTTGTGATGGCATCACTTCCTTTTTTAAAAAAAAAATCTTATTTCCATAGGTTATTGGGGTACAGATGGTGTTTGGTTACATGAGTATGTTCTTTAGTGGTGATTTGTGAGACTTTGGTGCACCCATCTCCCAAGCAGTATACACTACACCCAATTTGTACTCTTCTATCCCTCAGCCCCTTCCCACCCTTTCCCCTTGAGTCCCCAAAGTCCACCATGTCATTCTTAGTGTGATGGCATCTCTTCCTATTCATCCCATCTGTATCAGTTCCTCATTCTGTCTATCATGTCAGAAGGGGCTGAGTGACATGAATACCTTTCCTCCTGACAATTTTTCCCAATTCAGGTTTAAGTTAATTTTCTGAATTTAATTTGGCAAAGTCTTCAGGACACGAGTATTTTAGGACAGAGGTCTCCAAGCAATATAATGGAATCTAGTAACATACCTCAAAGTCTTTCTAAGTTACTCCTCTTCCTTGTGGTTCCTAAGGGATCTCTCTTGGAAGGTGAGCACAGCCTGATAAAGGAATTATTCCTGCTCTGCCCTTTTATATCACAAGACCTTAACTGTATTTTTTGTCACAGATTTATTGAGATATAACACACTTACCATAAAATTTACCCTTTAGAAGTATACAATTCAATGGTCTTAAGTATTTTCACAGAATCATGCAACCATTATCACTATCTAATTTTAGAACATTTTTATCACCCCAAAAAGAAAGCCCACACCCATTAGCAATTACTTTTTTTCTCCCCTTCACCCCAAACCTCTGACAACCATCATCTATTTTCTGTCTCTTTAGATTCACCTATTCTGAACATTGCATGTAAATGAAACCATACAATATGTGGCCTTTGGTGTCTGGCTTCTTTCACTTAGCATACTTTATTTAAGTTTCATCCATTTTTTAACACATATCAGTGTTTCATTGCTTTTTATTGCCAGATAGTATTCCATTTTATGGATATACCACATTTCTTGGCCCATTTATCAGCTGGTAGGAATTTGGGTTGTTCCACCTTGGCTGTTTTGAGTAACAGTACCATGAACACTCATATAAAAGTTTCTGTTTGGAAATATTGTTACGGAAAAACCAAACTCTAAAATATTTTAAAGAGGTTTATTTTGAGCCCATGTGAGTGACTTTTGCCAGGGAAAACAGTCTCCAGAAGTCCTGAGAAAGTGCACCTGCAGCTATCAGATTACAGTTTGGTTTAATACAGTGTAGGGAGGCAGTAGTTACAGGCAAAGACACAAATCAATACGTGGAAGGTATACATGAGTTTGGCCCAAAAAGATGGGGTATCTTGAGGGGGAGCTGACAGGTTGTAAGTGGATTCCAAGATTCTTTAATTTTCAATTGGTTAAAGCAGCAAGGCTCTCTGTAAAACTTGGAATCAGAAGAAGAATATTTTAAGTTCAGAGAAGGAGGCTATGTAGCAAGATTACTGGCCTACGGGTGTGACTTAATCCCTATCTTACATGGCCCTAGGTCTTATTTATAATTTTGTACCTTATTACCACAAAGGGTCAGTTGTATTCGAATTAGGATTTCTTTAACATTAATGTGTGTGTGTGTGTCTGTGTGTGTATCAAGGAGAAAGAAAGAAGATCTATGTGTTAACACAGCTAAGGTTCTGGCCCTGTGGTCTGTTATTGTGCCTAAACTCCACAAGAAAGGGATAGGCCAAGTGTGGCGGCAAGGCAGGAGGACTGCTTGAGCTCAGGAGTTCAAAACCAGCCTGTGTAATAGAGGAGATCCCAGTCGCTACAAAAAAAAAAAAAAAATCAAAAATTTAGCCTTGCATAATGGCACATACTTGTGGTTCCAGCAGCT
Source organism: Mandrillus leucophaeus (assembly GCF_000951045.1). Lineage (NCBI taxonomy): Eukaryota > Metazoa > Chordata > Mammalia > Primates > Cercopithecidae > Mandrillus > Mandrillus leucophaeus. Next base: position 269,966 of record NW_012108264.1, on the reverse strand, counting down.
CAGGAGGCTGAGATGGGAGGATCGCTTGAGCCTAAGAGGCTGAGGCTCTAGTTAGCCATGTGCTGGGCAACAGAGCAAGGACCTGTCTCCAAAAAAAAAAAAAAAAATGGGGTGGGGGGATAAAATGATATATGCCTGACCTCCCTTCCAATCATCGCCAGGAATTCAGTTTTTAGGGTTTTTCTGGGGCCCCCTTGGCCAAAAGGGAGTCCATTCAGTCAGTGAGGGGCTTCGGATTTTATTTTTAGTTTCAAAAATGTTTTCCCTTCTCTTGGGTATATATCTAGGAGTAGAATTGCTGGGTCAAATAGTAACTCTATATTTAACATTTTGAAAAACTGCCAAACTGTTTTTCAAAGTGGCTGTATCATTTTACATTCTTACCAGCAATGTATGAGGCTTCTAATTTCTGCTTATCCTCACCAACACTTATGATTATCCATCATTTTTATTTCAGTCACCCTACTGGGTATGAAGTGATGTTACAATGTAGGTTGCATATACATTTTTCTACCGACGATGTTTGGCATCTTTTTAAGTGCTTATTAGCCATTTGTATATCTTCTTTGGAGAAAT
>NW_012108264.1:233508-269340 GCF_000951045.1 Mandrillus leucophaeus | reverse complement strand
TGAGACAAGGTCTCACTATGTTGCCCAGGCTGGAGTGCAGTGGTGCAATCTCGGCTCACTACAATCTGCACCTCCCAGGTTCAAGCAATTCTTGGGCCTCAGACCTCCTGAGAAGCTGGGATTACAGGCGTGCACCACCACACCTGGCTAATTTTTGTATTTTTTGTAGAGCCAGGGTTTCACAATGCTGGCCAGGCTGGTCTCAAACTCCTGACCTCAAGTGATGCACCCATCTCAGCCTCCCAAAATGCTGGGATTACAGGCATGAGCCACCAAACCCGGCCTCCATTTTTTAAATGAGTTATTTGTTTCTTATTGTTGAATGGTAAGAATTCTTTATATATTCAAGATACAAGTTCCTTATCATATCATATATCAGATATATGATTTACAAATATTTTCCCCACTCTGTGGGCTAATTTTACTATCTTAATAATATTGTTTGCAGCACAAAATTTTTAATTTTGATGAAATTCAATTTATTTTTTATTTTGTTGGTTGTGTTTTTTCTGTCACATCCAAGAAACCATTGCCTAATCCAAGGTCACAAAGACTTACCCCTATATTTATTTTCTTCCAAGAGTTTTATAATTTTAGATTCATTTTGAATTAAATTTTTTTAACAGATGGTCTTATTCTGTTGCCCAGGCTGGAGTACAGTGGCACAATCACAGTTCACTGCAGTCTTGAACTCCTGGTCTCAAGCAATCCTTCTGTCTCAGCCTCCCAAGTAGCTGGGACTACAGGTATGCATCACCATGCATGGCTACTTTTTTCTTTATTTTTTGTAAAGACAGGGTCTTGCTATGTTGCAAAGCCTGATCTTGAACTCCTGGCCTCAGCAATCCTTCCCACTAGGCCTCCCAAAGCACCGTAATTACAGGCATGAGCCACCGCTCCCGATCTCAGTTAATTTTTGTATATAGTGTGAGGTAGGGGCCAGGACCTTAGCTATATTAATACACAGAGCTTCTTCCTTTCTCCTTGATATACACACAGACATACAAACAGAAACACATACATCCATATTTCTCTCTCTGTCCTCCTCATCTTCCCTCTCTCTTCTGAAGGCAGCATACCTTGGTTGAAATCCCAGCTTCAGCCGTTAAAAGCTGAGCAAATTACTTTACCAGTCTGGGCTGGCCTCTGTTTCCTCAGCTAGAAGTTGAGAATAAACATACCTGTCTCACAGTATTGCCAGAAGGTTAAATGAAAAGCTCCTCTCTGCTTTCCATCCAAAATTTCATTGTAGTTTCTCCTCACAAAAATATTGAAGGACTATTGCTCTACACCAGCAATTATCAGACCTGATTATACCACACGATCACCTGGCAAGCTCGTTAAAACGCAGATTGCTGACACCCACAGAGTTTCTTATTCATAAGATTTGAGGTGGAGCTTGAGTATTTGCATTTCTAAGAAATTCCTAGAAATGCAGGTGATAGCATTTCTAGGAATTTCTATCAGGTGATAGCACTGAATGCACTTTGAAAACCACTGGGAATACAAAAAGAATGTGTGTGGTGCAGAGGGGAACACTCCAACACACACAGAGCCATAGGAGAAGAGCAAAAGCACAAGGCTATAATAAATTTCCTGATACGAACCACAAGGCAAGAGGCAAAATTAAAATAAAAATTATCTTGTATATTTGAATGATGTGTTTTATGTCTTTACTGATGAAAGGTAACAAGAGATGGACTAAGAAACTTATATATCACAAATCCCCAGATAATATATGTAACTTAATGATTATCTTTAACTTCTCTTTGTAGGAAGTGGTATATAGTGCTGGTGAAATTACTCTTTAAATATTTATATCAGAGGACTTCGAACCAGAGCAACTCCATTTTAAGTGAGGGCTAGGAAAATGAGGCTGAGACTTGCTGGGCTGCATTCCCAGAAAATTAAACATTCCTAGCCTCTAGATGTTGATGGTTATGGGAACAAATGTATACTGTTTACTAAAACAGACCCAGACTTGGGAGTGTCCAGATATCCCAATATCTGGAGAACAAAGGCATTCCTAATTTTGCTTTAAAGATAATATTGATTCTTGCAAAATACAGTAATTAAGAATATTAATCCTTTATCACAAACCTTTGTAGCAGAATACATCTCCTCATATATGTGAGTATTGTACCTAGGGTGGATGCGTTCCTCCTCTTACTTTCGGGAACATCCTACTCTGTCAATGGAGCAGCTGCCTTTTCACCACTTTACTTTCTTAATAATTTGCTTTTGCTTTGAACTATGGACTGGCCCTGAATTCTTTCTTGTGTGAAATCCAAGAACCTTCTCTTGGGGTCTGGATCAGGACCGCTTTCCAGTAACATGTAAGGCAGAATTGGAATACTTGATTGGGACCAAGCTAATGTGACCCCTGCCTCAGCCCCTAGTCTATCCTGACACAGATGAGAATCCACACTGAGCTCAGTACTGATTAACCCATATTCTGAGACAATTGTCCAACCCAGGATCTCTCCTCTCCCTTTCTTGGTCTAACCTGTACCTGCCAGTATCTCATCTTTGAATTCTTACCTCACCTTTTAGATCCTATCATTGCTCCTGCTTCTGACTGTCAATCAAGAAAAAAATGACGAGACAAGTCTCAGTCATTTTAGGAGACATATTCGCCAAAGTTAAGGACATGCCCAAGAGACAAGTCTATGCCTTTCTCTGAAGATGATTTTGAGGGCTCCAAATTTAAAGGGGAAAGGGCAGGAAATAGAGAAGTACACAATTTTCATGTAAGGAGGGGGGGCAAGAAAAAATAGTTATTCACGCCTTTGGCTTAGCGAATCTGCATTTTTTACATAAGATGACACAAACAAATGTTGCAGAGGAAAAATGCAGAGAATCCGCATTTTACATAAGATAAAAAATAGACCAAATGGGGCAGGGAAACAATCAGATACGCATTTGTGTCTGGTGGGCCGGGTGACTGCACCTGTAAAGATAAGCTATCAATTTACATTGCCATGGTGAAACTTTAACAGATCACTAGGAATTTTCTTGTGGGCAAAATATGAGGGAGGTGTGTAGCTTTTCATTTCGTAGCCATCTTATTTAGGAACCAAAAGGGGAAGGCAGCTTTGCATGACTCAGTTCCCAGCTTGACTTTTCCCTTTGGCTATGTGAGCTTGGGGTCTCAAGATTTAATTTCCTTTCACATAACTTAAACTTGGTGTTTGTTCTTGGTCTCCTTGGTGTATAAAGCATTTCGTTTCCTGTGGGCATGAACTTGTTGCATCCTTCCAGCATCAAGCATCCCCTGCCTCTAGAAAGATTTTAGGTTGCTAAAGAAGTTGATGTGCTGGGCATGGTGGCCCTTGCCTGCAATCCGAGCACTTTGGGAGGTCAAGGTGAGCGGATCATCTGAGGTCAGGAGTTCGAGATTGGCCTGGCCAACATGGCAAAATTCTATCTCTATTAAAAATACAAAAATTAGCTAGGTGTGGTGGCACACACCTGTAGTCCCCACTACTCGGAGGCTGAGGCAGGAGAATCGCTTGAACTTGAGAGGCAGAGGTTGCAGTGGGCCAAGATCAGCCCACTGCACTCCAGCCTGGGTGACAGAGCAATATTTCGTCTCAAAAAAAAAAAAAAAAAAAAAGAAGGTGTTCGTGATTTCTTAAGTGAAAAAAGGGATTACTTAACAATTAACAATTGTATAATATAATGCCATATTACAAAAATGAATGTGCATATACACAGAATTAGGCCTAAAAGTCATATATTACATTTGGAGAGTTATCAGGGTAATTTTATATTTCAAAAGTTATTTGCATTTCTTATTTTCTAACTTTTTTTTGCATGGAACCTCTGCTAGTTGTATACTTAAGATAATTAAATACCATAATATGCATCTAAATGTAAAAACAACCAATAATCTGGTTGAAAATGGCAAAGGACATTAACAGTTAATGGTAAAGAAAATATAAATGGCCCTTAAAAATATGAGAAGATGCTCACTTTATTCATCATAAGAAAGTTGAGGAAATAATCTAAAATTTTGACAATGTACCATACTGGCAAAAGTTTTGGGGAAACACATACCATGCACCAAGGAGTGCAAATTTGCCCAACTACTATGGAGGACAATTGGCAAAAATTATCAAAATAACAAATGCATTTATCCTTTGACCCAGAAATCTCATTTCTGGGAATTTGTCCTAGATATACTTGCATAAGTACTTAACTAAATGATGTGTGTATATGATTTCCCCCCAGCATTGTGTATAATAATAACTTAGAACAACCCTGATGCCCTTCAATAGAGAATAAGTTAAATAATTAATAGCACATTAATATAACAGTAAACTATGTAGTGTAACGTAGAATGAAGAAGATCTCAATACACTGTTAAGACTTCCAAGATACATTGTTGAGTAAAAAAAGCAAGGTCCAAAAGACTGTAGTATGTATGCTACCTTTTGTGTAAGATATAGGGGATACTATGAGCTGAATATTTGTGTTCCCCCAAAATTCACATGTTGAAATCTCATGAATGAGATGAATAGCCTTATAAAAAAGGCGTAAGGAAGCTGTCTCCCTCCCTTTTGCCTTTACATCCTTTCCACTATGCAAGGACGCAGTATTCAAGCCACCATCTTGGAAGCAAAGACCATGCCCTCACCAGACACTGCACCTACCAGCACCTTGATCTTGAACTTTCCAGCCTCCATAACTGTGAGCAATAAGTGTATCTGTTTATAAATCACCCAGTGTGTGGTATTTGGTTATGGCAACACAAATGGACTAAGACAAAAATTGGTACTGTGAGTGCTGTGCTATTATGATGAATATCTAAAAATGTGGCAGCATCTTTGGAACTGGATCATGAGTACAGGCCGAACCATAAACAGCTATTCTGGTGAGGGCTCAGAAGAAGAGAGTTATAGGGAGTGCCTAAATCTTCTCAGAGATTACGTAAGTGGTCACGATAAGAATGTTGATAGAAATATGGACAGTAGGCCAGGTGCAGTGGCTCATGCCCATAATCTCAGCACTTTGGGAAGCTAAGGTGGGTGGATCACTTGAGGTCAGGAGTTTGAGACCAGCCTGGCCAACATGGTGAAACCCCATTTCTACCAAAAATACAAAAATTAGCTGGGCGTGGTGGCGGGTGCATGTAATCCCAGCTACTCAGGAGGCTGAGGCAAGAGAATCACTTGAACCCGGGAGGTGGAGGTTGTAGTGAGCAGAGATCGCACCACTGCACTCCAGCCTGGGTGACAGAGTGAGACTCAGTCTCAAAAAAGAAAGGAAGGAAGAAAGGAAGGAATAAAGGAAGGGAGGACAATTACGATGAGGTCTTACACAGAAATGTGTAACAGAAATGTCTTTCTTAGAGGAAAGACTACCCCTGTTATAAAGTTGCAAAGAACTGGGTTGAATTGTATCCACGTCCTAATGCCTTGTGCAAGGCAGAAATTGTGAGCAAAGAACTAGGATATTTGGTGGAAAAAAATTCTAAGCAAAGTATTGGAGTATTTATCTGGCTTCACTCGACTGCTAAGAGTAAAATGCCAGAAGAAAATGAATTAAAGACAGAATTTACAATTTTTTAAAAAAAGAAGAATTTAAAGATGTGGAAAATTTTCAGCCTGACCAGATTGTGAGGAATAACAAAGTATGTTTGGAAGTGAATACCAAGGGCATGGCCAAGCTACTGTTTGATAAGGAATTAGTATGGACAGAAAAAAGACAGATGCTGTTCATCAACACAATGGAAGAATGACCCTGAAGGCATTTCAGAGACTATAAGTACTGCTACTTCCATCACAGGCCCAGAGTTCCAGGGCCTTAAGAACAGAATGGTTTCAAAGGAAGGACCCGGGCTCCTGCGGGACCTTGAGTTTCACTGTCCAGAGCTATCTCAAGTCTCTGCTCCACACATTCTGGTGAAGTACCCCTTGGCTGCCCCAGCTGTGGCTCAAGCAAAGCCAACTGTGGCTTCAGCTGTCACTCCAGAGGACACAAAAGGTAAGCCTTGGTAGCATCCATGTAGTGCTAACTCTGCAAGCATGCAGAGTACAGAAGCTATGGAGACGTAAGTACCTCTACCTAGATTTCAAAGAATGCCTCCAAGAGTCTTGAGGCCCAGTCAAAGAACTGCCACAGAGGCAGGGCCACCATAGAGTCTGAGCCATGGCAATGCCTAGCAAAACTATGGGGTTGAAACCACCCCAGAGAGCCCCCAGTAGAGCTGTACTTAGTGGAGCCATGAGGGCAAGATGTCCTGCAAGACTCCAGTCCTATATAACTACCAGCATGTAGTGCCAGTGTGGGAGAGCTGCAGGCACCCAACTCCAACCCCTGAGAGCTGGTGAGTGAGCTAAACTCAGCAAAGCCATGGTGGCAGAGCTGCCTGGGGCCTCAGGCACCCAACCCCTGCCCCAGTGTGTCCAGAAGGCAGGGCATGGAGTCAAAGATGAGTCTCCTTCAAGGTTTAGTGTTGTTTGCCCTGCTGTATGTTGGACTTACTTGGGGCCAGTTACTCCTTTCTACTTTCCAGTTTATTCCTTTTGCTATCCTATACCTGTACCACAATTGTATTTTGGAAACATAACTTGTTTAATTTTATAGGTTCACAGCTGGAAAGATAATTTGTCTCAGGATGAATCCTATCTTAAGTCTTCTATATCTAATTTAGATAAAAATTTTTGAGTTGATGCTAGAATGAGTTAATTGGGGCTATTGGGATAGAATGAATATATTCTAATGTGAGGACAGGAATTTGAGGGGTCAGGGGTAGAATGCTATGGTCTGAATGTGTTCCCCAAAATTCATACATGAAAACTTAATCACTCATGTGATAGCATTAAGAGGTGGGGCCTTTAGGAGGGGATTAAGTCCTGAGGGCAGAGCCCTCATGAATGAGATTAATGACCTTATTAAAACAAATGCAAGAGAGTTGCTTCCTTCCCTTTGGTGCTTCTATCTTTTCCATCATGTGAGGGCACAGGGTACAAGACACCATCTGGGAAGCAAAGACTAGGCCCTCACCAGACACTGAACCTATGAGCTTCCTGATCTTGGACTTCTCAGCCTTCGTAACTGTGAGAAATACATTTATCTGTTTACGATTACCCAGTGTGTAGTATTTTGTTATACCAGCATGTTTTAGTCCATTTTGTGTTGCTATAAAGGAATATCTGAGGCTAGATAACTTATAAGAAAAAGAAGTTTATTTGGCTCACAATTCTCCAAGCTTACAAGAAGCATGGCACTGGCATCTGCTTCTGGTAAGGACTACAGGAAGCTTCCAGTTATGATGGAAGGCAACAGAGGAGCAGGCATGTCACATGGCAAGAAAGAGAGCAAGAGAGAGAGGAGATGTGTCACAGCCTTTCAAACAACCAGCTCTCAGGTAAACTAATAGGGTGAGAACACACTCATTACTGCAGGGAAGGCACCAAGTTATTTATGAAGGATAGGCCCCCACGACTCCAACACCTCCCACCAGGCCCCATCTCCAACACGCGCTATCAAATTTCAACATGAAATTTGGAGAGGTCACACATATAAACTGTATCACAGCACAAACAGACCAATATAAAATCCTAACCTCCAAGGTGATGGTATTAGAAGGTAGGGCCTTTAAAAGGTAATTAGGTCACAAAGCCTTTACTCTCATAAATGAGATTAGTGTCCTTATAAAAGAGCCCTAACGAGACTTGCTCATTCCTTCCCTACCACGATGTGAGGACACAGCAAAAAGGTGCTCTCTATGAAACAGAAAGCTGTCGCTAGACCCTGAATCTGCTGGTGCCTTGATCTTCCCAGCTGCCACAACTGTGAGCAATAAATGTCTGTTGTTTGTAAATTACCCAGTCTAAGGTCTTTTGTTACAGCACTCCAAATAGACTAAGGCAGCCTGTATAAATTAATGTGTGCATGTAATTCCTTAAACATGGAGAGAAAGCCTTGAAGAAAAGCATAGGCTCCACGTTAAATTTGCTGATTGAACAGAAAACCCTAAAGCCATCTGGAAACACCTAGGCACTTGAAAAATCTGGGGAGAACGTTTCTCAGCCATTCCCAACAATTGATGGGTTTATTATTCTATTGCTTTCCCACAACTGTCCCAGGTTGATGTGTCCTAAGGAAATAGCTGTATGTACCTGCAAAATATAATGCGGGACGCCACAGAAAAGAGAGTGATTTTTTGCATTTCCTGAGGTATGGTGGGTAGTATGAAAAAGTAATCTGATGTCACGAGGCCACAATTTATCAGCTGTGGAACCTGCTTTAATCTGATTCCACTTTTGTAAAATGGAGAAAATGGTAATACCTGCATTATCCAATTCACAGGAATGTTATCAGGATCAAAGTGATACTGTCTGTGACAGCATTTTGTAAACTGTAAAAGGCTATACTAATGACAAGCTTCGTAGTTATTTTTAAAAGTGACCTCTGACAACTAGACCTTATAAGGGTCATTATTTCTCAGAAAACCAAATATCATATCATTTCCTTTGCCCTTTTCCTCACTGTCATCAAGAAAGTGTAGATTTGGACAAAGGCAAGAAAAGCATAGTATTGGCTGCTGTGACATTCACCATTACTTTACGAATCTTTACATCCAAACCTAGTATTTCTTTCTCTTTTTCATTTTATTCCTCCAGTGTCACCAAAGCTAGTATTTAAGGGACATTTGTTATGCTATTTGTCATGGGTTGAATCTTGTCCTCCAAAAAGATATATTGAAGTCCTAACTACCCCAGTACCTCAGAATGCAACTTATTTGGAATTAGGACCATTGCAGATGTAATTAGTTAAAACAAGGTCATACTTGAGGAGGGTGGGTCCTTAATCCAACAGGACTGCTGTCTATGTAAGAAGACAGTGTGAAGATACAAGGGAAGCATGCCACATGAAGATGGAGGCAGAGATTGGAACTATGCAGCTGCAAGTCGAGGAACACCAAAGATCAATGGCCACCATTAAAGCTAGGAAGAGGCAAGGAAGGATTCTATTTAGACTCTCAGAGGGAGCATGGCCTTACTGACACCTGATTTTGGACTTGCAGCATCCAGGACTGTGAAAGAATGCACATCTATTGTTGTTAGCCACCCAGTTTATGGTACTTTGTTATGGCAGCCGTGGAAAACTAATACAGGCACTCACACATTTCTTTCTTTCCATTTGATCGACATAGTTAGTCCAAAGTAAATAAAAGTGCCTAGATCCTTATGCAACCTCCATCCATATCAGCAGAAGTCTCTCTACCTGTGGACCTCAGAGTTACTCCAGAGTCTTCAACTCCAAGCATGGTCTATAGATGCATAACCACTACTGTGGGGGTTGAATGGTCAGTGAAATTAATTTACACTAAAATGTGTTCTCATACCACAGATTAGGCTTTCACTAAACAATGGTGAAACCGGGGCAGATAAAATATAGAAAGTTTTCCCTAGCTATCACTGTGCATTTGAGATATCGAGAAGCTTTTATGAAATATCAGAAAGTGTTTTCCCATGATTTATGCAAATAACCATTGATGTGGGGGGAAGAGTTGTATTTTAATGAAAGAGACACTTGAAGTCAGAAAATCCCACAATCACTATTTCTATGAAAGTAATTATCTGTCTCAGGTCTTATTCTGAAAAAAAGAATAAAACAAGTTACCAATGCTCCTCACTACTTCACGCTTTTGAGCGTGTGTGTGTGTTTGATAAAATTAATAATGCAGGTAAAGTTCTTGGATCCTTTTTAAAATAAAAGGGATTATTTTTTCAGGGCATCCTGATTCTGACATTTTCTGAATTATATAGAAAGCTACACTTTTTTAAAACAATAAATGAAAATATTTTCCAATATATTGAGTTTAAAAAATCAGGTTACAAACAATATTGTAGTATAATCATATTGCTATTTTTAAAGACAAATAGGTATTTTTCTGTGAATAGAAAAAAATTGTAAGAATACCAAATAACCTAGTGTCTAAGATATTTAAGAATTCTTATCCTTGAATAATAGAATTGTGGGAGAGACTTACTGTTTTCTTTCTGTTTGTCTACAGTTGCTAAGCTACATATAAAGAGGATCTGTTCTTGCAAATAAAATAAAGCATTTTTTAAACTATAAAATACAATCATCGCAGACAGGAGGCAGGACTAGATTGCAGCTCTGACTTGGTCAGACAGAGCAGCATGCAGAGGCTCACACTGTGAGTTTTACCTCCAGATCAACTGCAAGAACAAATCATGAATCCTGAGAGGACCCACAGACCCTGTGAAGGAAGCAGACTGCTCCTACACGACCTGGGAGACACCCCAAATACTGTGAGTGTCCCAACTGTGGAAGTGGAAAAAGGAGTTCCTCCTCTCCTGAACACAACCCCCACTGGGGAAACTGAAGGTCTGTCTGTGGGAGAAGTTTCCGACCTCACCTGGAGCTGAGTCAATCTAGAGAGCTGAACGAAATACAGGGGTAGAGGAAGGAGCAGGAAAGACCTTGGGAGCTCCATGGGTCCCCAAGCAGCTCATTCCTGCCTGGCACCACAGGGATCCTTGGAAAGGGCAGCCAGAGGAGTGGGGGGAAAATGCCACAGGGAGAAGGAAATCTCCAGCTGAACTTTGTAAAAATTTGAACTGGATGAGAAGTCTCCTGGCTAGAACTTGGGGGAAGGCATGAAACTGGTGTGCAGACTCCATAGGTGGGGGAAGAACCCAGCCCTTTTTTTTCACAGCTGGGTGGTGGGTAGCCTGGGACAAGTTCTCAGGCCCTGCTCACCCACTGCCTGGAAACATACTCGAGGCTGTTAGTGTGAGCACCATGGGAGTGAGACCAGCCCTTTGGTTTGTGTGGGAGCTGGGTGATGCCCATGACCACCAGCTTTCCCCCACTTCCCTGACAACCTGCATGACTCCACACAGGCAGCCATAATCCTCCTACATTCACAACTCCATTGATGTGGGAACATCAACCCCATTCCCCACAGCAGCCAAAGCAAGACCTGCCCAAGGAGAATCTGAGTTCAGACATGCCTAGCCCTGCCCCCACCTGGTGGGCCTCCCCTAACCACCCTGGTAGCTGAAGACAAAGGGCATATAATCTTGGGAGTTCTAGGGCCCCGACCACCACTGGTTCCTCTCTATACTATCACAGCTGATGCTCTCTGGAAAGCACCACCTCCCAGCAGGAGGCCAACCAGCACAAAAACAGAGCATTAAACCACCAAAGCTAAGAACCCTCACAAAGTACATTTCACCCCTCTGCAACCCCCACTGAAATAGGCACTGGTATCCACAGCTGAGAGACTCATAGATGGTTCATATCACAGGACTCTGTGCAGACAAACCCCAGTACCAGCTCGGAGCCAGGTAGACTTGCTCTGGGGCTCAACCCAGAAGGGAGATAACAATCACTGCAGCTTGGCTCACAGGAAGCCACATCCATAGAGAAAGGGAGAGAGTACTACATCAAGGGAACACCTTGTGGGACTAAAGAATCTGAACAACAGCCTTCAGCCTTAGACCTTCTCTCTGACAGAGCCTACTCAAATGAGAAGAAACCAGAAAACTAACTCTGGTAATTTGACAAAACAAGGCTCTTTAACATCCCTCAAAAATCACACTACTTCACCAGCAATGGATCCAAACCAAGAAGAAATCCCCCTGATTTACCTAAAAAAGAATTCAGGATGTTAGTTATTAAGCTAATCAGGGAGGCACCAGAGAAAGGCGAAATCCAATGCAAGGAAATCCAAAAAATGATACAAGAAGTGAAGGGGTAAATATTCACGGAAATAGATAACATAAATAAAAAAATCAAAATTTCAGGAAACATTGGACGTACTTTAGAAATGCAAAATGCTCTGGAAAGCCTCACCAATAGAACTGAACAAGTAGAAGAAATAAATTCAGAGCTCAAAGACAAGGTCTTCAAATTAACCCAATCCAAAAAAGACACAGGAAAAAAGAATAAGAAAATGTGAACAAAGACTCCAAGAAGTCTTGGATTATGTTAAACGACCAAACCTAAGAATAAGCGATGTTCCTGAGAAAGAAAAGAAATATAAAAGTTTGGAAAACATATTTGTGGGAGTAATTGAGGAAAACTTTCCCAGCCTTGCTAGAGATCTAGACATCCAAATACAACAGTACAAAGAACACCTGCAAAATGTATCACAAAACACCTAGGCACATTGTCATCAGGTTATCCAAAGTTAAGACAAAGGAAAGAACCTTAAGGGCTGTGAACAAAAGCACCAGGTAACCTATAAAGGTACACCTATCAGATTAACAGCAGATTTCTCAGTAGAAACCCTACAAGCTAGAAGGGATTGGGGCCCTATCTTCAGCCTCCTCAAACAAAACAATTATCAGTCAACAATTTTGTATCAAGTGAAACTAAGCATCATATATGAAGGAAAGATGCAATCTTTTTCAGACAAACTAATGCTGAGAGAATTTGCCACTACCAATCCACCACTACAAGAACTGCTAAAAGGAGCTCTAAATCTTGAAACAAATCCTGGAAACACATCAAAATAGAACCTCTTTAAAGCATAAATCTCACAGGACCTATAAAACAAAAATACAAGTTAAAAAGCAAAAACAAAGGTACAGAAGCAACAAATAACATGATGAATGCGACGGTACCTCATAATTCAATACTAACATTGAATGTAAATGGCTTAATGCTCCACTTGAAAGATACGGAATGGCAGAATGAATAAGAACTCACCAAGCAACTATTTGCTGCCTTCAGGAAACTCACCTAACACATAAGGACTCAATAAACTTAATATAAAGGGGTGAAAAAAGGCATTTCATGCAAATGAACACCAAAAGTGAGCAGGGGTTAGATATTCGCCTATCAGACAAAACAAACTTTAAAGCAAGAGCAGTTTAAAAAGACAAAGAGGGACATTATATAATAGGAAAAGGCTTTGTCCAACAGGAAAATATCACAATCCTAAACATATATGCACCTAACACTGGAGCTCCCGAATTTATAAAACAATTACTAATAGACCTAAGAAATGACACAATAGACAAATAGACAGCAACACAATAATAGTGGGGGACTTCAATACTCCACTGACAGCATTAGACAGGTCATCAAGACAGAAAGTCAATAAAGAAATAATGGATTTAAACTATATGTTGGAACAAATGAACTTAACAGTTATATACAGAATATCTCACCCAACAACTGCAGAATACACATTCTATTCAACAGCACATGGAACTTTCTCCAGATAGACCATATAATAGGCCCGAAAATGAGCCTCAATAAATTTAAGAAAATTGAAATTATATCAAGCACTCTCTCAGACCACAGTGGAATAAAACTGGAAATCAACTCCAAAAGGAATGTTCAACACCATGCAAATACGTGGAAATTAAATAACCTGCTCCTGAATGAGCATTGGGTCAAAAATGAAATCAAGATGGAAATTTAAAAGCTCTTCAAACTGAACAATGATAATGATACACCCTATCAAAACCTCTGGGATACAGCAAAAGTGATGCTAAGAGGAAAGTTCATAGCCCTAAATGCCTACATGAAAAAGACTGAAAGTGCAAAATCTGACTTTCTAAGGTCACATCTCAAGGAACTAGAGAAAAAAGAGCAAACCAAACCTAACCTAAGCAAAAGAAAGGAACTAACCAAGATCTGAGCAGAAGTAAATGAAATTGAAACAAAAAAAAAAATACAAAAGCTAAATGAAACAAAAAGCTGGTTCTTTGAAAAGATAAATAAAATTGATAGACCATTAGCAAGATTAACCAAGAAAAGAAGAGAGAAAATCCAAACAACCTCATTAAGAAACGAAATGGGAGACATTACAACTGACACGACTGAAATACAAAAGATTATTCAAGGCTACTATGAACACCTTTACACACATAACTAGAAAATCCAGAAGAGATGGGTAAATTCCTGGAAAAAATACAACTCTCCTAGCTTAAATTAGGAAGAGTTAGATACCCGAAACAGACCAATAACAAGCAGCAAGACTGAAATGGTAATTTTAAAATTACCAACAAAAAAAAAATTCCAGGATCAGACAGATTCACAGCAGAATTCTACCAGACATTAAAAGAATTGGTACCAATCCTTTTGACACCATTCTACGAGATAGAGAAAGAGGAAAACCTCCCTAAATCTCTGAAGCCAGCATCACCCTATACCAAAACCAGGAAAGGGCATAACCAAAAAAGAAAACTACAGACTGATATCCTTGATGAACATAGATGCTAAAATCCTTAACAAAATACTAGCTAACCAACAAAATATCAAAAAGATAACCCATCATGATCAAGTAGGTTTCATACCAGGGATGCAGGGATGGTTTAACATAGGCAAGTCAATCAATATGATACACACATAAAAAGAATTAAAAACAAAAATCACATGATCATCTCAATAGATGCAGAAAAAGCATTTGACAAAATCCAACATCTTTATGATTAAAACTCTTGGAAAAATCGGCATACAAAGGACATACCTCAGTGTAATAAAAACCATCTGTGACAAACACACAGCCAACATAATACTGAACAGGGAAAAGTTGAAAGCATTCCCTCTGAGAACTGGAAAAAGACAAGGATGCCCACTCTCACCACTCCTCTTCAACACAGTACTGGAAGTCCTAGCTAGAACAATAAGACAAGAGAAAGAAATAAAGGGCATCCAAATCAGTAAAGAGGAAGTCAAACTGTCACTGTTTGCTGACGATAACCTCGAAAACCCTAACGACTCCCCCAGAAAGCTCCTAGAACTGATAAAAGAATTCAGCAAATTTTCTGGATACAAGATTAATGTACACAAATCAGTAGCTCTTCTATATACCAACAGCGACCAAGTGGAGAATGAAATCAAGAACTCAACCACTTTTACAATAGCTGCAAAAAAAATAAAATACTTAGAAACATACCTAACCAAGGAGGGGTAATACCTCTACAAGGAAAACTACAAAAAACTGCTGAAATAAACTAGAAACAACACAAACAAATCAAAACATATCCTGTGTTCATGGATGGGTAGAATCAATGTTGTGAAAATGACCATACTGCCAAAAGCAATCTAAAATTTCAACAAAATCCCAATCAAGAAACCACCATCATTCTTCACAGAATTAGAAAAAACAGTTCTAAAATTCATATGGAACCAAAACAGACCCTACATAGCCAAAGCAAAACTAAGCAAAAAGAACAAATCCGGAGGCATCACACTACCTGATTTCAAACTATACTATAAAGCCATAGTCAACATAGTACAATAGCATGGTACTGGTATAAAAATAGCCACATAGACCAATAGAACAGAATAGAGAACCCTGAAATAAACCCAAATGCTTACAGCCAACTGATCTTCAACAAAGCAAACAAAAACATAAGATGGGGAAAGGACACCCTTTTCAACAAATGGTGCTGGGATAACTGGCTAGCCACATGTGGGAAAATGAAACTGGATCCTCGTCTGTCACCTTATACAAAAATCAACTCAAAATGGATTAAGGACTTAAATCTAAGACCTGAGAGTATAAAAATTCCAGAAGATAATATTGGAAAACTCTTTCCAGACATTGGCTTAGGCACGGATTTCATGACCAAGAACCCAAAAGCAAATGTATAAAAGCAAAGATAAATTGTTGGGACTAAAGACCTCTTTCACTGCAAAAGGAACAGTCAGGAAAGTAAACAGACAACCCACAGAGTGGAAGAAGATCTTCATAATCTATACATCTGACAAAGGACTAATATCCAGAATCTACAACAAACTGAAAAATCAGTAAGAAAAAAATCCCATCCAAAAGTGGGCTAAGGACATGAACAGACAATTCTCAAAAGAAGATACACAAATGGCCAACGAACATTAAAAAATTCTCAGCATCACTAATGATCAGGGAAATGCAAATCAAAATCACAGTGCGATACCATCTAACTCCTGCAAGAATGGCCATCATCGAAAAATAAAAAAAAAAAAAAACAGTAGATGCTGGCATGAATGCAGTCATCAGGGAACATTTCTACACTGCTGGTGGGAATGTAAACTAGTACAGCCACTATGGAAAACAGTGTGGAGATTCCTTAAAGAACCAAAAGTTGAACTACCATTTGATCCAGCAATCCCACTTCTGGGTATCTACCCAGAGGAAAAGAAGACATTATATGAAAAAGACACTTGCATATGCACGTTTGTAGCAGCAAAATTCGCAACTGCAAAATCATGGAACCAACCCAAATGTCCATCAATCAACGAGTGGATAAAGAAACTCTGGTATATACATACAATGGGATACTATGCAGCCATAAAAAGGAATGAATTAACGGCATTTGCAGTGACCCAGATGAGATTGGAGACTGTTATTCTAAGTGAAGTAACTCAGGAAGGGAAAACCAAACGTTGTATGTTCTCACTGAAATGTGGGAGCTGAGCTATGAGAAAGCAAAGGCATAAGAATGATACAATGGACTTTGGGGACTTACGGGGATGGATGGGAGTTGGGCAAGAGATAAAAGACTACAAACAGGGTGCAGTATATACTGCTCGGGTGATGGGTGCACCAAAATCTCACAAATCACCACTAAAGAACTTAGTTATGTAACCAAATATCACCTGTACCCAATAACTTATGGAGAAATAAAGATAAAAATAAATAAATACAAGAATGTCTCAACTCCTCAAACAATTACGCCAGTGTTTTAAAAATAGGTACCTACTTTTATTATCAACTGTCAGATTTTACCAAATGGTAAACCACAAATATGTTTAAAGTATCTATTTTCATAAAATAATATATTCTTGGGAAGTTAGTTAAATAATATTGAAAAAATGATTTACCAAATGGTAAACCATAAATATGTTTAAAGAATCTATTCTTATAGAATAAGATATTGTCAGGAAGTTAATTGAGTAATTTTAAAAAAAAAATAGATTTTACCAAATGGTAAACTACAAACATGTTTAATTAGTCTATTCTCATAGAATAAGAAATTCTCAGGAAGTTAATTGAGTAAATATTGAAGAAAAAAGAAAAGAAAACATAGGACAGACCAGGAAAGATGCCCTTTGGTCCAGGCCACACTGAAACCAACTTAAGAAGAAATAATGAAAGGAATAGGCAGTGTAGAAGGCAGCTGGGAGGGACCAGCTCCAGAAGTGCAAAATCCTAAGTGGGGTGCAGAAGGAATGTCACTAAGAAATATGTTACAATCTTTAGCGTTTGAAGGTTTTTAAAAATAGGACTTGAATGAAATAACTGTGGAAATTATGGTTGCCGAATAGAATGTAAATGTTATAAACATTGACACAGTAAAAATAGTAGTTGAGAGGTGGGGAGGGGAAAAGAGGTGGGGAGAGGTGTTCAGAGTGTTAATTTCTTCATCTTTATAATAAGGAGTCATTCAGTACTGTCAAAAATGGAGACGTGGAGTTATAAAACACACACAAAGATTTCAGTTTCTTAATATCTTCCTAGTCTTTTCTCATAACCTTAAAACGATCTTTTAAAAACCAATAACTCTTGAGGTGAACAAACGTTTATATAAGTTCAACAATTCCTATAAATTCACTTGTTTCCTTTTCTTCCTAATTTCATATAAAACTAAAGTTAATACTAAAAGGAACATATTGATCTGATTCTATTTTATGAAATTACTGCTTGCCCTGTATCCACATGTACAGTGTATATAAATAGAATAATGAACACCAAATGCTACTGCTGAAAATTTCTGAGTGGTGGAATTGAGGGTGCAGGAATTTTTGTTCTTCTCTATGCTTCTATAAGTTTGCAAGACAAAAACATCAAAAGTAAAAAATATAGATATACTCAATCAATTTTATCCTTCAATAAGAATTGAGTTAACTTGAGTGTTTTCTGAATAGTGTTAACCCAGTAGAAGGGGAGATTTGAGTAGTGGCATCCTCCTCACAGAAGAATCATTCTTTTGGCCAGTGCAGTGGCTCATGTCTGCAATCCCAGCACTCGGAGAGGCCTAGGAGGGTAGATTTCTTGAGGTCAGGAGTTTGAGACCAGACTGGCCAACATAGTGAAACACTGTCTCTATTAAAAATACAAAAATTAGCTAAGCATGGTAGCAGGAGCCTGTAATCTCAGCTACTTGGGAGGCTGAGGCAGGAGAATTGCTTGAACTCCAGAGGCAGAGGTAGAAGCTGCAGTGAGCAGAGAGTGCACCACTGCACTCCAGCCTGGACCTGGATGACAGAGCGAGACTCTGTCTCAAAAAAAAAAAAAAAAAAAATCATTCTTTTTATTGCAGTGAATTTGAGGCATTGGGCCTTCTTCTTAGCATGTCACACCTATTGCCTGATTGGTGGAGAGTACTCAGTCTCCCAAAAGATCCGGAGGAGGCCAGAAGAGGGCCCTACTGCTGCATCACTTCATGTTTTAAAACTGCCTCTTGGTATTCACAGCCTCATGGAATTCAGTGGCTGGTTATATTATAAATTGGAAATTGGCCTAAAAGATGCACAATCGGGAATAAGAAAAAGGATGCTCTTAGAGAGGCAAGAATAAAGCTTATTAAGGAAAGAGGACATTGAAAATATCTTAAATGTCAGCATCTATGAGTCAATCACGTCAATCAGTATCATGACAAGAAAATATATTTTGCTACTGGAACCTAGTATAATAATTTTTTTTTTATCCTTCCACTTACAGGAAGTTTGGTTCTTTTTTTAATTTTATGTTTAGAGACAGAGTTTCACCATGTTGCCCAGGCTGGTCTCAAACTCCTGGACTCAAGCAATTCACCTGCCTCCGCCTCTCAAAGTGCTGGGATCACAGGCATGGGCCACCACACCCAGCTAAGAAAGGTCAGTTCTTAAGTGAACAACAAAAATGGCTATCTTCTTTCTATCTCCAAAAGAGGAATCTCTTTTGACATAAATCTTTTGACAAATTATGCCCACATTTCCAAATTATAATGGTCAATGATTACAATTAAAATGAAAATCTAGGTCTTCAATTTCAAGGAAGCTGCTTCTGTCTTCACACACATGGAACACTGTAAGTTCTCAGAATAGAACTTTCTCTTCTACACTAGCAATGGCTTTTTTTTTTTTTTTTTGTCCTTTTGAGAGAGAGAGAGAGAGAGAGAGGCAGGGTCTTGCTCTGTACCCAGGCTGGGGGGAAATGGTGCAATCATAGCTCATTGTAACCTGAACTCCTGGTCTCAAAAAATCTTCCCACATCAGCCATCCGAGTAGCTGGGACTACAGGTAAGTGCCACTATGCCTGGCTAATTTTTTCACTTTATTTTTTATTTTTTGGAAACACAGGGTCTCACTATGTTGCCCCGGTTGGTCTCAAACTCCTGGGCTCAAGCAGTCCTCCTGCCTGGCGTTCTAGATTAGTCTGTTCTCACACTATTATAAAGAAATACCTGAGACTGGGTAATTTATAAAGGAAAGATATTTAATTGACTCACAGTTCTGCATGGTTGGGGAGGCCTCAGGAAACTTACAATCATGGCAGAAGGCTAAGGGGAAAGCAAGCTTGGACCTTCTCACATGGCAGCAGGAGACAGTGTGAGTGCAGAAAAAACTACAATTTATAAAACCATCACATTCACTCATGAGAACAGCATGGGGGAACCACCCCCAAAATCCAATCACTTCCCTTCCTCGACAGGTAGGGATTACAGGTCCCTCCCTCCACATGTGGGGATTACAATTCAAGACGAGATTTGGGTGGGAATACAGAGCCAAACCATATCACCTCCTATAGCACTGGGATTACAAGTGTGAGCCACCACATCCGGCCAGCAATTCCCTTTAACTATTTTTGCAAAGCTTTATATTCCATGTATCAAAACATCGAACAAGGAAGGCGGCATCAGCCAGTAACTGAATATTCAGTAAGCTCACTTCCCATGTAAGATGTCCCTTTGCTCTTCCTTCATCTTCTGCCATGATTGTGAGGACTCCGCAGCCATGTGGAACTATGAGTCAATTAAACCTCTCTCCTTTATAAATTGCCCAGTCTTGGATATGTTTTTATTAGCAGCATGAGAACAGACTTATACAGTAAACTGGTACCGGTAGAGTAGAGTGCTGCTGTAAAGATAACCAAAAACGTGGAAGTGACTTTGAAACCGGGTAACAGGCAGAAGTTGGAATAGTTTGGAGGGTTCAGAAGAAGATAGGAAAATGCGGAAAAGTTTTGAAACTTCCTAGAGACTTGGAGGGCTCAGAAGACAGTAAAATGTGGGAAAGTTTGAAACTTCCTAGAGACTTGTTGAATGACTTTCACCAAAATGCTGATAGTAATATGGACAATAAAGTCCAGGCTGAGGTAGTCTCACATGCAGATGAGGAACTTGTTGGGAACTGGAGTAAAGGTCACTCTTGCTATGCAAAGATACTGGCATCATTTTGCCCCTGTCCTAGAGAGCTGTGGAACTCTGAACTTGAAAGAGAAGATTTAGGGTATATGGTGGAAAAATTTCTAAGTGGCAAAGGGTTCAAGAGAAAGCAAAGCATAAAAATTTGGAACATTTGCAGCCTGACCATGAGGTAGAAAAGAAAAACCCACTTTCTGGGGAGAAATTCAAGGGGGCTACAGAAATATGCATAAGTAACAAGAAGCCAAATGTTAATCACCAAGACAATGAGGAAAATGTCTCCAGGGCATGTCAGAGACCTTCACACAGCCCCTCCCATCACAGGCCTGAAGACATAGAAGGGAAAAATGGTTTCTTGGGCTGGGTCCAGGGCCTCTCTGCTCTATGCTGCCTTGGGACATGGTGCCCTGTGTCCCAGCTGCTTTAGCTGCAGCTGTAGCTAAAAGGGGCCAACATAGAGCTCAGGGAGTTGCTTCAGAGGGTGCAAGCCCCAGGTCTTGGCAGCTTTCACATAGTGTGGAGCCAGTGGGTGCACAGAAGTCAAGAACTGAGGTTTGAAAACCTCTGCCTAGATTTCAGAGATGTATGAAAAGGCATGGATGTCCAGGCAGAAGATTGCTGCAGGGGTGGAGCCCTCACAGAGAACCTCTGCTAGGGCAGTACAGAATGTAAACGTGGGGTCAGAGGCCCCACACAGAGTGCCTATAGGGGGAATGCCTAGTGGAGCTGCGAGAAGAGGGCCATTGTTCTGATTCACCCATATCTTGCACCATGCACCTGGAAAAGCCTCAGACACTCAACACCAGCCTGTGAAAGCAGCCAGAAGATGGGGCTGTACCCTGCAAAGCCACAGGGGTGGTGCTACCCAAGGCTTTGGGAGCCCACCTCTTGTATCAGCGAAACCTGGATGTGAGACATGGAGTCAAAGGAAATCATTTTGGAGCTTTAAGATTTAATGACTGCCCTATTGCATTTCAGACTTACATGGGGACTGTAACCCTTTTGCTTTGGCCATTTTCTCCCATTTAAAATAGATGTATTTACCCAATGCCTGTACCCACACTGTACCTAGGAAGTAACTAATTTGCTTTTGATTTTACAGGCTGAGAGTCAGAAGGGACTTGCCTTGTCTCAGATGAGAGTTTGGATTGTGGACTTTTGAGTTAATGCTGAAATGAGTTAAGACTTTGGGGGGCTGTTGGGAAGGCATGATTGGTTTTGAAATGTGACAACATGAGATTTGGGAGGGACCAGGGATGCAATGATATGGTTTGGCTGTGTCCCCACCCAAATCTCATCTTAACTTGTAGCTCCCATAATTCCCATGTGTTGTGGAAGGGAACCGGTGGGAGGTAATTGAATCATGGGGGCAGGTTTTTCCCATGCTGTTCTCATGATAGTGAATAAGTCTCAGGAGATCTGATGGTTTTATAAAGAGGAGTTTCCCTGCACATGTTTCTTTTGCCTGGTGCCATGTAAGATGTCCTTTGCTCTTCCTTCATCTTCTGTCATGATTGTGAGGCCTCCCCAGCCATGTGGAATGGTGAGAGCAAGTTCATTGTAAAAGCAAGTTCGGTTTGCACTTCTTCTCCCCAAATCTACCCCAATGCATATCAGGGTTGGAATTCCAGCCTAGAACCCAGTACAAGGGCATTCCCCTCAAAGTGTTTGAAAACCACCACTTAAGCACTGCTATTTAAATGTATTAAATGTTTAATATTCCCAGGTGAAATTAATGGAGTAGTCTCTGTCCCTGGTCTCCTGGAACAGGATAGGGAAGAATATTAGGTATGAGTTCAAAAATTCTGTGAGTGCTTTAGAGTTGTTTGGTAAGCACAAAGGTCTGAGCAAATCAATCATTAAATACTGTCTGGGCACAGTGGCTCATGTCTATAACCCCAGCACTTTGGGAGGCCAAGGCAGGCAGATCACTTGAGGTCAGGGGTTCAAAACCAGCCTGCTCAACATAGTGAAACCCCATCTCTACTAAAAATACAAAAATTAGCCAGGTGTGGTAGTGGGCACCTGTAATCTTAGATACTCGAGAGGCTGAGGCAGGAGAATCACTTGAACCCAAAAGGCGGAGGTTGCAGTGAGCCAAGTTAACACCACTGCACTCCAGCCTGGGCAACAGAGTGAGACTCTGTCTAAAAAAAATAAAATAAAATCATTAAATACCACAGAATCACCAGGGTGGAAAGAGCCCAGGATTGGGAGTCACATGTCCCTGGGTTCCTAATTTCCTCTCTGCCAGTTCTGTGCTCTTTTGGCTAAATGGCTTCACCCTTATGAGTCTGAGTTTTTGCATTTGTCAAAATAAACCCTTACTGTGCCTTCTAACTCTAATTTATAAATTCTGACCTAACTAATTAGCCCAGTAAAGCATTGAAGATATTTCTGGTAGAGAAGCAGCCTGATTTAGTGAAGATGCTAGAAAAGTGGATCCTGAGAGAGACAGAGTCAGTGCCGCCATGGCTGAGGAGGAACAGCAGGATGCCAAGGGCACGCAACAGTCCTAAGCACAACTGCAGAGAAGCCCACGCAGAATATGAAACATCCCAAGATGCTTCATGTTTCATAAACATCCCAGTGCTCTCTGTTAGAGGTGAAATGAGGAGAAACATGGGCAGAATTCAAGTTTTGGAGAAATCTAAGATCACAGAAGTAATATTTTTTAATTGCTTTTAGTGTGAAAAGAATGAAAAGATTTCCTAAAGCAGGCATTTGACCACCCTATACCCACCATACCCATGTTTTCCTCATCTTTATCCATAAAACCATGCACACACATGTGCATATATACTCACATGCACACACTCTACTGCCTCAATACTGTCTCTCTTGAAGATGCATACTTACCTTCTCAAAAATGTATGCATCAGGGTGGGGCTTGGTAGCTCATACCTGTAATCCCAGTGATTTGGGAAGCAGAGGTGGGAGGATTGCTTGAGCCCTGGAGTTGGACAGCAGCCTGGGCACCATAACAATACCCCAATCTCTACAAAAAGAAGTTCTTTTTTAATTATCCAGGAGCAGTGACATGCCCCTGTAGTCCCAACTACTTGGAAGGCTGAAGCAGAAGGATCCCTTGAGCTCACAAGGTTAAGGCTGCAATGAGCTATGATCTCACCACTGCACTGCAGGGGCAACACGGTAAGATTCTGTCTCAAAAAAAAATGAATTGTGTATCAGATTCCATTGTATATTTCAGAAAAATCCATATGAAAGGACAACCTCTGCTCCCTCATACACTGCTGTTATTAGGTCAACGTGAGAATAAAGAGTGGACCTGGAAATGTTAGGACAAAATAGCCCCGACCTAGCCAGTTAACCATGAAACCTCTGCTCACCAGAATCTCTGCCAGGCAGATATAAGGATTTGTTAGTCAATGACAAAAAGGGCATCCACATGCACAGTTCTAATATGATCGACTGAACCCTAGCACTCCTATATCTGAAATAAGTAGTGAATGAGTTTAACTAGTGGAATTTTTTTATAAAGGAAACTGAAATTCTGTACATAAAGGGTTCCAAGCATTTATCGTTCATATTAGATCTTTTTTCAAGACTCCAAAGATAAAATAGCTCAGAGTCAAAGAGAGTATATTAAACTTCGCGTTAGCCTGAGGCCCTCCTTCTTCCTTTGTTTATCATTTATTTATACCTGTCGTCATTTTGAAAAAGAATTTGTTGCTGAGTAAAAAAGTGTACACAGAACCAGCCAACCCTGTGTCACACGATGTTTGAGAGTAAATTATCTGCCTGTCTCTGGTTTTTTAAGCTAAATTTAGAGCACACTACAGACCTTTCACAGCAGTGAGCAAGACAGATTGGAAGTCTCATTTTTGCACCAATCTCTTCTTTAAATTCTTGGATCTGCAAGATCTTAGAGACTCCCTCTGCCAGGATTTGGTGCCCCTAATTCCCACAGGGTTTTAATCCTGAGTTTTCTTTCTCCTTTCAGCTCTCAGCATCTCATGATTCTTTAGCTACAAAGTTCCACTTAACTCTGACTCCACATATCCCAGCTTCTAGCAGACTATCTTGATGAGTGCTCCTTTTGAGCCATCTGCACTTGCCCAGGCCAAAACTGGGTGTGTTGACATCAAAAATGTGTTGGCATCAAAAAAAAAGAAACTTCGAGGCTCAACCGGACTCACCTCCAACATTCAACTACTCCCTCTCTCTTGGACTTTGACCTTGACGGATATAGTTTGGCTCTGTGCCCCCACCACCCGCCACCCAAATCTCATATCAAACTGTAATCCCCATGTGTTGGAAGAGGGGCCTGAAAAGAGGTGATTGAATCATGGGGGCAGACATCTCTCTTGCCGTTCTTGTGATAATGAGTGAGTTCTCATTAGATCCGGTTGTTTAAAAGTGTGTAGCACTTCCCCTATCCCTCACTCTCTCCTGCCGCATGGTAAGATATGCCTGCTTCCCCTTCACCTTCCACCATGATTGTAAGTTTCCTAAGACCTCCAGCCATGCTTCCTGAACAGCCTGTAGAACTGTGAGTCCATTAAACCTTTTTTCTTTATAAATGACCCAGTCTCAGGTAGTTCTTCATAGCAATGTGAAACAAACTAACACACTGGCTTAGGCTTTAGTTTCCTTATCTGAAAAATGGGGATTACATCTACTCTGCCTACACCTGTGAGTTTGTTGTATTAATCAAATATAACAAAATGATGAATGTGAATGTACTTTAAAATCTTAAAAAATAGATGTACATGAATATAATAATTCTAAAACTTGGACTTTATTTTTGGAATTTTTAATTTGTAACATTGCATAATAGAAAAAAACTTCTCTGTCAGAAAAAAAACTTTTGTCACTAATTTGCGTGTGATTTAGGATAAGTTCTTTGACTTCTCTGAACCTCAGTGTCTTCATCTGTGACCTTAATTGGTACTCCTTTCTTTGAAAATAACAGAAGTCCTCTTTAAATTGAGGAAAATAGGCCAGGCACAGTGGCTCATGTCTGTAATCCTAACACTTTGGGAGGCTGAGGCAGGTGGATCACTGGAGGTCAAGAGTTCGAGACCAGTCTGGCCAACATGGTGAAACCCTCTCTCTACTAAAAATACAAATATTAGCCAGGATTGGTGGCATACGCTTGTAATCTCAGATACTTGGGAGGTTGAGGCAGGAGAATTGCTGGAACTGGGAAGGCGGAGGTTGCAGTAAGCCAAGATCACTTCACTGAACTCCAGCTAGGGTGATAGAGTGAGACTCTGTCTCAAAATAAATAAATAAACTGAAGAAAATGAGGTGTGACATAAGAGGACATCGGGCTATTTTACAGAACCCAAGGACAGGAAGTGCAGTCCAGCCTGATGAGCAAAGAGGACCTGGAAATACAATATCCTTAGGAACCCAGGCAACCTGTTACTTTATATCCTGGAGACCTTGATATGGTGTGGAAGTTTGTCCCCTCTAAATCTCATGTTGAAATGTGGTCTCTAATGTTGGAAGTGGCGCCTGGGGGAGGTGTCTGGATCATGGGTACAGATCCCTCATTGGTGGCTTAGCACTATCTCCTTGGTGATGAGTGATTTCTCACTCTGAGTTCACACGAGATCTGGTTGTTTTAAAGTGTGTGGGAACACCCCCTTCTCTCTCTTGTTCCCTCTTGCCTGGTGACATGCCTGCTCCCGCTTTGGCTTTGCCACGAGTAGAAGCTCCCTGGGGCCTCCCCAGAAGCCAAGCAGATGCAGTGCCATGCTTCCTGTATAGCCAGCAGAACTGTGAGCCAATTAAACCTCTTTCCTTTATAAATTACCCAGCCTCAGCTATTTCTTTATGGAAATGCCAGAACAGCCTAATACAGACCTCATTGGTTATCATGTATGTGTCTTTTTACGAGCTAGATTTCTTAACATCTACATGCATATGGCATAAAATAGCTGCCACCATTCCAATTAATTGGAATCCAGTTGTTCTGTCCTGGGAAAGAACAGCTGACTGGCCCAACATGGGTCCAGGGTCTCAGATGGAGAATAGTATCATAGTGAAATATGGCCTCTCGGGCGTGCCACTATGAATGAGAAGCCATTTTCAAAGACAAAGGGCATGGGTTTAACAGAAATCTGAAATGTGTTACAGTGAATACTACGCCCCATCATACAACACGCTATTCAGAAATGAATGATTCATTTCCTCTGATTCTGTGGGTGCTCCCTGCAGACAGCCCTCAGTTGACATCACTCTCTGGCAATTGTCCTTGAAGAAAAAGAGCCACCTGACTTTGTCCAAGGTCACATCCCTTCCCAGAGGCAGCACACCTCCAATGACTACCTGATTTTTGGGCCCCTCTCCCACTCTGAGAGGAAGAGCCATCCCAACTCCAGTGATGGCTGCAATCTTTGTAGTAACGACATTGCAGCCAACTTCTTCCTCTATCAATGTCTGCTTCCTTCCCTTTCCCCACAGGTATTAAACCGTCAGACACTCTCTACTAAAGCTCCTACCTTCCAGTCTCCATTTCAGGCCTGCTTCCTGGAAAATCCAGCCTGCAACATAAGTGCATGGCATGTGTGACTCAGAGATGCAATCTTAGGATGATAACGCCTGTCACACAATGCATTCAACTCAAAGATGTTCAATGAGTATTAGTTTATTTTCCTCCTGTCAGCTTGCCCAGAGGACAATTTCACAGAAAAGCAAGTCATTAAAGTCTCCAGGATCAGAACCCTTTACTGTATGACTCTCTGATTTAAGACTAGAAATTACAATTACAGGATCAATTTCCTTCTATCAGATAGCAAGAGCCAAAGAGAGCATCAGCAGCTGGGCCAAAATGCGGGCATTCATTGCTATCTGATGGAATTCTTGAATGGTCTAATTCCTGAGGCCAAAATGAGGCAAAGGAGACTTTGCCTGTCAACAACATTGGGCCCTGCTCCTCCCGCTGTTTACGTTATCCCACCAGGCCTCGAGAGCAGGGACCGACTCAGATCATCACACACAGTTTTTGGAAGGTTAATCAGCAAGAATGCATCAAGTGCCCACTCTGTGCCAGACTCACATATTAGGTAGATAGATGAGGTTAGGCTTTATAAAAACGTAGTCACTCTGTGGCACCTGCCTGGGATCCCAACTATTCGGGAGACTGGGGCAGGAGGATCACTAGAGCCCAGGAGTCCAAGGCTGCAGTGAGACATAATCACACCACTGCACTCCAGCCTGGGTGACAGAGTAAGACCAAGACTTTTAAATGTATATATAATCAGCAAGATAAGACACAGTAAGGATAGATAAGTGTCCAAAATTGGGGAAAAAACACACACACACACACACACACACACACACAAATAGAGGCATTTAGAAAAGGACAACATCTTGTCTTACTGAGGATATAAGGGAGAGATAACATCTGGGACTTGAAGAATAGAATGGATTAATGGATTTAGAGCTTTTGATAACCAGAGAAGATAAAGAGGCATCGCTGAAACAGAGAGTTATGCCTATAGAAAGGGACAATGTCAGGGCCTCCAGGTTGTTCAATTCCCTGTGCTGGAAACTCCTGGGGCAAAATACAGAACAAGGGCCCTGGAGGGGTTCAGGCTGCAGCCCAGGACAAAGTATGTTTGAGGAAGAGTGAATGGTATGAAGTGTTGATGATTTAAGTAGTCAGGTGGTCCTCAGGCTCTGACGGAAGGCTGGTGAGAAGAGATGCCTCAGGCCCCTAGACCTCACTTGGTTCTCATTTAGGAAGGACAGTGCAGCCTGGCACCAGAATTTGAGTTCTGGCATCTAGAAACATATTAGGCCAGATCATTTTCTTCAAGCATTTCAGAAAGAAAAGAAATAGAGAAAGTGTAGTCGTCCTCTAGACCTTCAAGAATTCAAAGATCAAAGCCAGAGACGACTTGTTAAGAAGATTAGATAAATGCTTTGAGCAAAACAGTGGCTAGGCACTGAGCTAAGTGTTTTAATAGCACAAGATTAATATTTACAACAACTATGAGGTAGCTGCTAAACTATTCCCTTTTACATATGAGAAAATCGAAAATCAAGGCACAGGAATGTCAAGTAAGTCTTCCGTGATCAAAGAGCTAGTAAGAAATGGAGCCAGAGCTCAAACCTATATGGCCATCTCCAGAGTCTGTGCTGAAAGCCTCTTCATTTTATACCATTATTGTTTCAACTTCAAGGTGAGAGTACTGTAGCATAAGAAGTAAAAGAAGGCCTTATGTTACGTGTTGCCTTAACGTCTGATGAAATTCTTTTTCTGAGACGAGGTTTCATTATGTTGCCAGGTTGGTCTTGAACTCCTGGGCTTAAGCAATCCTCCCACTTCAGTGTCCCAGGTAGCTGAGATTACAAGCACACATAAAATTACTGTATGTCAAAATTCTTGAATGGCCTAACTACAAGTTCCCCTCCCAACTATGCTCCCATGAATGAGACCCCCGGTCCAACAATGCTCCTTATGATAGGAACCAGTCACAGTTCACGCCTATCCCAGACTAGCAAGTTTCTGTTCTCTGCAAGTCCACCAAATTCTTTAAACAAGCCAATCACTTCCTCTGGTAGGAACCAGTTGGCACCCCTCCCTCTTGGTACTACAAAGTCCTCCTCCCTCCACCCTCATTTGTTCACTCTGCTCCTGAGTGCAAGCACTGGGGCCCTGCCTGGCACAGTGTCCCTTCCCCAAGGCTATGATTATATGTGGCTGCTAAATTGCTGTCATTCCATTGCCCAGTCCTGAGTGTCATGTGCTGGGCCATCCTCCTGGGGACAGGAATTCCCCTCCACCCTCCGCAATTGGATGAATAGGAGACTAAAGCCAGCCAAGCCAGAAATGAGAAGCAACACCAAATGGAGAGTAGCCAATGAAATGCCGTAATGGAATGTGGGAAAAGAACCAGGGTGAAAACAAACAGAGAAGACCAAAATAATGACCACACATGACTTAGAAGAGAGAGACACAGGATGCATACAAGAAGTTCCATCAACTTTTTGAAGCTGGAATAAAGAAAAATATTCAAATGAGGCAGCAATGAGTAATTGACGATCATAACTGTGATTATAAGGCATAATTACAATTAGCTGCACAAGAGTGTTAATCATAAAAATAATTACATGTCAGCTTTCCTCCTAAAGAAGAGAGAACATAATTAAGTGGCCCAAAGGGGGCAAAGAAAACACATCTCTGGGTGTTACAGGTAGGGGGTAAAGAGCTGATGTTTCAGTGGTAAAACTCTCTCAGTGCTTTAAATGAATCAACCAATTTCTTCTACAAAAAAACAAGGAAGGAGATAAGAACAAACTGGTTTGAGATTTTTCTTCCAAAAAAAGCAAACCAAAACTTGAGGTCTGAGGTAGAACAGTGTGGTAATTAAAAGCCAGGCAGCCTGGGAGGCCAAGGCAGGTGGATCACCTGAGATCAAGAGTTCGAGACTAACCTGGCCAATATGGAGAAACCCTGTCTCTACTGAAAGTACAAAAATTAGCTGGGCGTGGTGGTGCACACCTGTAATCCCAGCTACTTGGGAGGTTGAGGCAAAAGAATCGCTTGAACCTGGGAGGCAGAGGTTGAAGTGAGCCAAGATCACGCCATCATACTCTAGCCTGGGCTACAGAGTAAGACTCTGTCTCAAAAAAAAAAAACAAAAGAAAACCAAAGGTTTAAAGTAGAATAAAAAAAAAAAAAAAAAAAAAAAAGCCAGACAGGCCTCACTTCAACTTTATTTTTATTTTGCTAGTTACCAGCTCCATGATACTAGACAAGTCATTTAACCTCTCTCTAAGCCTCAGTTTCCTCAATAGTAAAATAATAATTAGAATGCCTCTCTGAGTTGTTGTGAGAAAATAAAGCTTGTAAGACACTTATGTCAGTGCCTTATACGGAGTAAGTTCTAGTAACGGTTACTATACAATAAAGAAAGGAACAAAGGAAAGACAGAAGAGAGAAAAAGTCCAGCATGTCTTCCCACATTTTTCAGCTTTGGTGCCTATATGAATTCAAGAAGAACAAGGCCCCTAACACGTCCTTTTCTAGAAGGGTTTCTTGTCTTTTCTAGAAGAACTCCTACCTTTGATCTCCATGAAGGCTTATGCTTTTAAGGTGTGAGATTGGGTGTGGACTTATAACCTGCTTTCTTAGGGGCTGTGAATGAAAGCAGGTCAAGCTAGAGCCACTTACCTCCTGACCCAGTAGTTTTTTTCCCTCCCTAGAAGCTGTCTTTCAAGCTGTTCCCCATCCCATTTATTCACCCACTCATTCATTCATTTATTTTCTTTGTTTTTTGTAATAAAGACAATACATGTGTTGCATGCCAACTATGCATACTACAATGTATAAGATAAATATGTGTTTACCATATGTTAACATGATAACCTTCCTGTTATCACTAGATCTCTGTCATACTCTTTTTTAAAATGTTTTTTTTTTTTTTTGGTGGCTCAAGCCTGTAATCCCAGCACTTTGGGAGGCTGAGACGGGAGGATCACGAGGTCAGGAGATTAAGACCATCCTGGCTAACACAGTGAAACCCCGTCTCTACTAAAAAAATACAAAAAACTAGCCGGGCGAGGTGGCGGGCACCTGTAGTCCCAGCTACTCAGGAGGCTGAGGCAGGAGAATGGCGTAAACCCGGGAGGCGGAGTTTGCAGTGAGCCGAGATCCGGCCACTGCACTCCAGCCGGGGTGACAGAGCAAGACTTTTTTTAGAGATGGGGTCTCACTATGTTGCCCAGGCTGCTCTTGAACTCCTGGTCTCATGCATTCCTTCAGCCTCAGCCTCCCAAAGTGATGGGAATACCTACATGAGCCCCCATGCCTAGCCTCTGTCATATTCTTGATCCTTGCTAATATTATACCTTTGCTCGTTTGTCATTGCCATGAGAACACAGCCAAGCAAGCCTTCTGGAGGATGGAAAACACGTAGAGCAATCACCCCAACCAAGCCCATTCTATTAGGTAGATGTAAAAGTACTTGCAGTTTTTACCATTACTTTTAATGACAAAAGCCACAATTACTTTTGCACCTACCTAGTAGATCAGGAAACAGCTGGTTGGCCCCCAGACACATGAGCCAGCTCAGATCAGCAGAACCTTAGTCAATCATCTTAGTCAAACACACAAGCAATAAATACACATCTTGTTGGATACCATCGAGGTTTTACACTTTTGTTTTACGTAGAATTATTGTAGCAATAAACAGCAGGTAAAATTTACAATAATTAGTTAGAAACCTAACCCTGTCACCTACACCATGGGAATAAAACTAGAGGAAGAGAAGGTATTTATGGGCATAGGTGTCTCTCTGAAGAGAGTTGTACTGTGTGCCTAACCCCCAAGCCAAGGAAGGGGGACCTTAGCAGGACCACCCAGAGAAGTGCAGTCTAGCGGATATGGACAAGAGACGTGCTGGCTAGCTATTGACAGGTAAGCTAAAGGAGATAGACTACAATGACACCCACCTGCAAGCCAAGAATTTGCTCAGGCAAAAGATGCATGAGAGTCTTCCATGCACCAGAGCTGGTTTGTTCAACCTTGGCACCACTGATGTTTTGAGGTAGACCATTTTTTGTTGTAGGGGGCTGTCCTGTGCCTTGTAAGATATTTAGTAGCATCCCTAGCTTCTACCTACTAGATGCCGATTCCACTTCCCAGTTGTGAGAGACAAAATCATTGAGAACTACTGCACTGAAGGTATTGCCAAATTCCTGAGGGCTCGGCAAAAAGTGACCAGCTGCAATACAGATGCTATTAGCCGCAACAGGGGAGTAGCTAGTGCAGGATCTCCAGTAATGGGGAGGTAAGGCATCTCCAAAGAACTAACTGGAATATCATGAGAGAGAAAGATTCTCTTTTTAACATCTGCCAAGCTTAGAGAGCTTGAAGCCAACTTCCAACAGTGTCTGTTAAGTAACATTCTGTTCCTCTCGTCCTTCCATCTGGCCTCTCATCTCCAACCTGGAAGGGTCAGAAATAACAGCTAGTCAGAGCAGGAAATACAGGAGGAGCCAACCACACCCTCCTTCTTTGCTCCAGGCCTCTCGGCACCTGGCTAGGGCTAGAGAAGGTGGGAGAAGTCTCCACTGTGAGTTAGAATTGGCATACTGGTTATTATAAGGCAGTCGATCTTCTATTTTCTGAATCTAGGCTGTGTTTATCATTTAAGGTAATTGTTAGATTTCATACTACATAAGAACCACCAGAAAATTCAGAAGAATGTCTGAGATTTTATTCAGCAGCAGGAAAACTAGATGCGGGGAATAGATTTAAAGGGGCAGTAGGAGTTGTGGATGGTGAAGGCAATGAGAGTGAGGTGGTGAATCCCACCAGCAGAGTTTAATGAAGCCTGATGGTGACCCCAACTCCGAGCTCTGCTACTCACTAGCTGTGTGACCTTGAGCACGTCATGTATCCTATTTGAGCTTCAGTTTGCTCATCTATTAAAGAAAACAGCACTCATCCGGGCGCAGTGGCGCATGCCTATAATCCCAGCACTTTGGGAGGACAAGGCAAGAGGATTGCTTGAGGCCAGGAATTCAAGGCTGGCCTGGGCAGCATGGTGAGACCTTGTCTCTATAAAAAAAAAAATTAAGGAATTAGCTGGGCATGGTGGCATGACCCTGTGATTCCAACTACAAAGAAGGCTGAGGCAGAAGGATTACTTGAGCCCAGGAGGTTGAAGCTGCAGCGGGCCATGATTGTGCCACTGCATTCCAGCCTGGGCGACAGAGCAAGACGTTGAGGGAAGGGAGGGAGGGAGGGAGGGAAAAGAAAAAAGCCAGGCGTGGTAGCTCCTGCCTGTAATCCCAGCACTTTGGGAGGCCGAGGTGAGTGGATCATTTGAGCTCAGGAGTTCGAGACCAGCCTAACCAACATCGCGAAACCCCATCTCTACTAAAAATACAAAAAAATTAGCCGGGCATGATGGTACATGCCTGTAGTCCCAGCTGCTCAGGAGGCTGAGGCAGGAGAATTGCTTGAACCCGGGAGACAGAGGTTGCAGTGAGCCAAGATCATGCCACTGCACTCCAGCCTGGGAGACAGAGCCAGACTCCATCTCAAAAAAAAAAGGAAGGAAAGAAAAAAATAAATAGAACAAAACTGCTCTATCCTGAATCTTCTGTGCAGTGGTAATTACAAAGCATCTGCATGGCTAAGGAGAAGATGCCAGAGTAGGTGGAACTAAAACTCAGTACATTTTGCTTCCACAAATCAATAAAACTGAAGGAAACAAGCCTCCTCAGACAGAAAAGTGGGGACGAGGAACCCCTGGGAGCTGGGAGTATCATCACTGTCATAATCATCTTAATCTTCCTCCTCTCCATCTTTCTCATCTACAAACACCCAGAGTGGGGCAGCTCCTGACAAGGCGACCAAAAGTTCCCATTCTTCCAAAGAACCCAAAGAGGCAGTGACAGATGTGCCAACAGCTGGTAAGAGTTGCTCGCCTGCCCTGGATGAAGGATCCCAGGCCTCCAGAGCTGAAGAAGCCCACGGGATGATGTATGCCAAGCTGAACACCCAAACCTTAAGTGAGGGCCCTTCCAGCCAGCAAGAGGCTTCCAAGAAGCCTCTGAACCCTGTGTGTACTCAGCCATGAAGACGTAGCCAGGAGAAGCCCTGGAGCCTAGGAAGAAAGAACTTCTGACGAGGGAATAGGGGATGGGGTAGAGGCCACATGGGGAAACTCAGCAAATGGGGACCCCTTTCAAAATCCTGTATAGGTTGTTTCCTTTTTCTAAAAACTTTTTTTTTTTAATGAGCGGTAAGATTTACATAAAGTAAAACGTATAGATCTTAAGTGTACAACTCAGTGATATGTATCTCTACATTTATCTATCTCTCTATCATCATGATCATCTATCTATCTATGATCTATTACCTATTATTTATCACCTATCTTTCTATTATCTATCAATCTCTATCCACCTAGCATCTATCTACCTATTTTCTATCTATCCATCTATCTATCTATCTGTCTATCTTCATCATCATCATCAATTTTCTATCCATCTAACTCGCCTGGATCCAAATAAAATATATATAAATAAAAAATATAGCATGTTTCCAATACTCCAGTAAGTTCCCTTGTGACCTTCTTCAGTCAATTTCTACTTCTCTCTTTTCTGATTTCTACCATGGACAAGTTCTGTCTGTTCTTGAACTTTATACCAATGTAATTATACTACAAGTAAAAATAAATAAATAATAAAGGGGCAGTAGGATTTTTTTAAGTTGCTTTACGGTTAATTCCCATTGAGCTCCATAGTTCAAAAGACCAGATATCCATGCTTCCTTGCAGAACTTCCCATCACCATAAGATCATGCCCTAGGCTCCATTTCTGGCACACTGCACTATTTCTCCTACACCCAGAATTTGCTTCTCCCTTGCAATACAACCCCCCACAGCCTCAACACATACATAACAGCATCAACCAGCAAAACCACCAACAATAACAAAGGCTACACACAACAAAGCTGGACGCTGGCTCTGCTTGCAACCTGTAGGGATGCATCCTCTAGAGAATGCCAAATGGTGCTTCAAGGTTGAACCTGACTGCGGTTGTTAAGATTGCTCCCTCTCCATGCTACAGTCCAGGCCTGTCCTGTGGGCAGTGGCTTCATTTGAATCCCTCCCTTGCCCTGCTCCTTGCAGGGAGGTTGACCAACAGGCCACAAGTCATCAATCAGCTAGACAGGCCCCTGTGCCCCCACCTCAGGCTCCCAGGGGGTGAGCACTGTGAATCACAGAAGTGTCCTCCTCTGGGAGCCAGGGTGACAACGTACTGTAATTTATCTCACATGAAATGAGCTGAATTATTTGAATAGGCTCGAGGAAAGCAGTCCATTAATTCTCAGAGCTAGCTCTTGACTTTTAAGGATTTTATTCTGTGCCCCCATAACTGACATCCCGCCTCTGTCTCTTTCCCAGATACTAATGGCTGCTTAACTTGCACTCTCCCAATAGCCTGATGCTAAAACAAGGTATCAGACCACACTTCATGCAGAGAGAATGAAAGGGTCTCACTTGGCCTTTTAGTGTTTGTAGTAGATCCATAAACTTTTTTGGTAACACTCATCCCAGCCACTGTCCACCCTGTTTCAAAAGATCACTTCACTTTGATACTAAAAGCACAATCCATAAAAGGAAAAATTGATAAATTGAACCTCATTAAAATAAAATAAAAAAACCTTTACTCTGAAAAAAAAAAAACAGCTGTGAAGAGAATGACGAATCAAGCTGCAGGGTGGGAGAAAATATTTGCAAATGACATAGTCAACGAAGAACTCATATCTAAAATATATGAAGAACTCTCAAAACTCAACAATTAAAAAAACAAAATCCAATTATAAAATGGTAAAATGCATGAATACACATTTCACTGAAGAGGATATACAGATGGCAGATGAGCACATGAAAACACATTCAACAACATTAGCCATGAGGGAAATGCAAATTAAAACCACAATGATCAATCACTACATACCTATCTGAATCACTCAAGTGAGAAACGGAAAATCCCCAAC
>NW_012108264.1:219999-233458 GCF_000951045.1 Mandrillus leucophaeus | reverse complement strand
TTTTTTTTTTAATGAGCGGTAAGATTTACATAAAGTAAAACGTATAGATCTTAAGTGTACAACTCAGTGATATGTATCTCTACATTTATCTATCTCTCTATCATCATGATCATCTATCTATCTATGATCTATTACCTATTATTTATCACCTATCTTTCTATTATCTATCAATCTCTATCCACCTAGCATCTATCTACCTATTTTCTATCTATCCATCTATCTATCTATCTGTCTATCTTCATCATCATCATCAATTTTCTATCCATCTAACTCGCCTGGATCCAAATAAAATATATATAAATAAAAAATATAGCATGTTTCCAATACTCCAGTAAGTTCCCTTGTGACCTTCTTCAGTCAATTTCTACTTCTCTCTTTTCTGATTTCTACCATGGACAAGTTCTGTCTGTTCTTGAACTTTATACCAATGTAATTATACTACAAGTAAAAATAAATAAATAATAAAGGGGCAGTAGGATTTTTTTAAGTTGCTTTACGGTTAATTCCCATTGAGCTCCATAGTTCAAAAGACCAGATATCCATGCTTCCTTGCAGAACTTCCCATCACCATAAGATCATGCCCTAGGCTCCATTTCTGGCACACTGCACTATTTCTCCTACACCCAGAATTTGCTTCTCCCTTGCAATACAACCCCCCACAGCCTCAACACATACATAACAGCATCAACCAGCAAAACCACCAACAATAACAAAGGCTACACACAACAAAGCTGGACGCTGGCTCTGCTTGCAACCTGTAGGGATGCATCCTCTAGAGAATGCCAAATGGTGCTTCAAGGTTGAACCTGACTGCGGTTGTTAAGATTGCTCCCTCTCCATGCTACAGTCCAGGCCTGTCCTGTGGGCAGTGGCTTCATTTGAATCCCTCCCTTGCCCTGCTCCTTGCAGGGAGGTTGACCAACAGGCCACAAGTCATCAATCAGCTAGACAGGCCCCTGTGCCCCCACCTCAGGCTCCCAGGGGGTGAGCACTGTGAATCACAGAAGTGTCCTCCTCTGGGAGCCAGGGTGACAACGTACTGTAATTTATCTCACATGAAATGAGCTGAATTATTTGAATAGGCTCGAGGAAAGCAGTCCATTAATTCTCAGAGCTAGCTCTTGACTTTTAAGGATTTTATTCTGTGCCCCCATAACTGACATCCCGCCTCTGTCTCTTTCCCAGATACTAATGGCTGCTTAACTTGCACTCTCCCAATAGCCTGATGCTAAAACAAGGTATCAGACCACACTTCATGCAGAGAGAATGAAAGGGTCTCACTTGGCCTTTTAGTGTTTGTAGTAGATCCATAAACTTTTTTGGTAACACTCATCCCAGCCACTGTCCACCCTGTTTCAAAAGATCACTTCACTTTGATACTAAAAGCACAATCCATAAAAGGAAAAATTGATAAATTGAACCTCATTAAAATAAAATAAAAAAACCTTTACTCTGAAAAAAAAAAAACAGCTGTGAAGAGAATGACGAATCAAGCTGCAGGGTGGGAGAAAATATTTGCAAATGACATAGTCAACGAAGAACTCATATCTAAAATATATGAAGAACTCTCAAAACTCAACAATTAAAAAAACAAAATCCAATTATAAAATGGTAAAATGCATGAATACACATTTCACTGAAGAGGATATACAGATGGCAGATGAGCACATGAAAACACATTCAACAACATTAGCCATGAGGGAAATGCAAATTAAAACCACAATGATCAATCACTACATACCTATCTGAATCACTCAAGTGAGAAACGGAAAATCCCCAACGCTGACAAAGATGCAGAGAAACTGGATCGCTCATGTATGCCCAGTGGTAATGTAAAACGATACGGCCCCTCCTGAAAACAGTTTGGCAGCTTCTTACACAACTAAACATGTACTTACTGTATGACACAACATTGCACTCCTAGACATTTATCCCAGAGAAATGAAAACTTTTGGCCATACACACACAATCTGTACATAAATGTTTACAGCAGCTTTATTTGTAATAGCCAGAAACTGGAAACAACCAAAATTTCCTTCAACAGGCGAATGGTTACACGGTGAGAAACCCCCGTCATGCAATACTACACAGCATTGAAAAGGAATGAACTACTGACACATGCAACAACTTGGATGCATCTCAAGAGCATTAGACTGAGTAAAAAAACTATCAATCTCAAAAGGTGAAATACTCTATCATTAAATTTGCATAGCATTCTTGGTGGTCGTTGTTGTTGTTGTTGTTGTTGTTGTTGTTGTTGTTGCTGTTGAGACAAGGTCTCACTCTGTGGCCCAGGCTGAAATGCAGTGGCATGATCTTGACTCACTGCAGCCTCCACCTCCTGGCCTCAAGTCATCCTCCCACCTCAGCCTCCTGAATAGCTGGCACTACAGGCATGAACCACCACTCCGGGCTAATTTTTTTATTTTTTGTAGAGATAAGGGCTCACTATGTTGCCCAGGCTGGTTTCAAACTCCTGGGCTCAAGTGATCCTCCTACCTCGGCCTCCCAAAGTGCTGGGATTACAGGCCTCAGTGCATAACATTCTTAAAATGACAATGTTATAGATAGAGAAAGCAGATGACTGATTGCTGGAGCGAGGAGTGGAAGTAGGCATAGTGTGGTGATAAAGGAGTAGCATAAGGGTGTCTTGTGATAATAGAACAATCCATATCTTGATTGTGATGGGTGGTGGTTACACAAATCTATGTGCTAAAATTGCACAGAACTATACACATATATACACACAAATGAGTGCATGTAAAAGTAATGACATTTGAACAAGCTCTGTAGATTTTATCAGTGTCAACTTTCTGGTTTTGATATTGTACTGTAGCTGTGCAAGATGGTACCATTAGGGAAAATGGGTCTTCCTTGCACATGTTTTTCTTTCTTTCTTTCTTTCTTTTTTTTTTTTTTTTGCAATTTCCTGTGACTCTGTAATAATTAATTAAAAAATTTAAAAAATTTTTTAAATTCTTATGTTAAATATATTCTTATTTCTAATCATTTATTATCTAATCACATTTATTTATTATTATCAAGGTATAACTTGTATCCAGTTATAGAATTTTCTTCCCTAGAACCTAATATTTTATTTTATTTTTATTTTAGTTTCAGGGGTACATGTTCGAGTTTGTTATATAGGTAAACTACATGTTGTGGGGGTTTGGTGCATAGATAATTCTGTCACTCTGATAATAAGCATAGTATCTGATAGACATAATCTTATTCCTCTATGTCTTTGAGCACTCTGGTATCTTGGGGTAAATTATATGAAGAAGGGCCTTGAAGCCAGGAGGTAAGTGTTATTAATGTATTTAGTTGTGCTTCTTCCTTCTGTAGTGTCTGAAGGATAAGCAACCTCATCCTATAAGAAGACACAGAAAGGTTCTCTGTACTGAGTTACGGATAACGGAAATATGGTCAACATAAATGTAAATTCTGCTTTCTTTCAAAAAGGAAGAAGAAAAAAGGGCTTCTCCCACAATGACATGCCCAGCATCAGAAAAGAAGCAAGAAGATGGTATATGAAGTGTGATTTCAATGAGGCTGGCTCTAGAGCCTATCTACGTGAGTTCAAACCCCAGTTCTACCACATTCCAGCTTTGGGATCAAGGCCATGTTACTTAACATCTCTGACCTTAGTATAATCATCTTTAATGTGGGAATAAAAACACCCCCTACCCCATATGTTTGTCATAAGGATTGATGATGGACACTTGGAAAGACACAGCCAGAGCCTGTGTACATGCTCCACAACAGGGCCTGAGCCCACTGCAACAAAAAGAAAAATGCCAAGTGGGAAACACTGGCACTCCTACTGATGAACCCCTCTTGCTGTGGATCCCACCCAAATTCCCTCAGTGTGACGCCCAAAAGTCTCCCATGTGCTAGACTTTTCCCTCTCGTCCCTTTCTTAAAACTTACTCTTGGCTACGCACAGTGGCTCACGCCTGTAATCCCAGTGCTTTGGGAGGCCGAGGTGGGCAGATCACGAGGTCAGGAGTTTGAGACCAGACTGACCAACAAGGTGAAACCCTGTCTCTACTAAAAATACAAACATTAGCCAGGTGTGGTGGCATGTGCCTGTAATCCCACCTACTCGGTAGGCTGAGGCAGGAGAATCACTTGAACCTGGGAGACGGAGGTTGCAGTGAGCCAAGATTGCGCCACTGCACTCCAGCCTGGGCAACAGAGCAAGACTCTGTCACAAAAAAAAGAAAAAAAAAAAAACTTACTCTTCAGTGAATCTCTTTCCTCTTGCCATAAATGGGTCATGACTGGAGAAGCTGGGTGGGCAGCACAATTGGTACAGGGTGTGAAAGCACACAGGGAAACTGAGGAGGTAATTTCAGTTCTGACTCTTCCATGTCCAGCCGTGTGATCCAGCAAGGTCATCCTACCTCCCAGGATAGCTTCCTCATGGGTGAAATCAGAGGACCAGACTAGATCAAAAACAGCCCATGCCTGCAATGGGCCAGAGAGTTAACATGTTCGACTTTGAGAGCTCTGTGGTCTCCTCACAACTTCTCAACTCTACTGTCGGAGTAGGACAGCAGTCACAGACAATGCAATGAGCGTGTCTGTGTTCTAATAAAACTTTTCTTACAAAAACAGGCACTAGGCCACACTTGGCCTGTACAGAGCTTATTATTGTACGAATATACTATATATACATAAAAAATATATGTAGTATACTATAAATATACAAATATACTATATATTATGTAGTATAGTTATAATTAATCTGGAGAACTAATTTAATTCATAGTTAATGAAGTAGGTATGAAGTATGATAGATAAAATAGATAATATATTTATAATTCTATAATTACATAGAATTATATATTTCTATAAATTAAGTTCTATAATTTATATGTCCACCACCTAAACCCACAACCATGGTACCGTAGCCAATCTCCCTGGGCAGTGACCCAGGGCTGACTTTTAGTCTGTCCTGAGGTCACTTTAACCTCTTCCAGGGAGATGCAGCCATAGGCTAACATAGTCATTCAGCTGCCTCCATGCAGAACTGTACCTGCACTAGCCCAGCCAGACAAGGAAGAGCTACTTATAACATGCTCTAGGTCCCTTCTAGAGGAGGCTCCCTTTGGCAATAATAATAAATTGGTGGTTTTCATCTCTGTAGTATAGCACTTCAGAACTTATATCATTTCCTTAGTGATCTATATTAGAAAACAACCCAGAAACCAAGAAATCATACGATGGCATTGCTTGTAAATGTTGTGCCCACTCATCCCAGAGTGAAGAAATCTCTCTTGCATCTCCCCAATCAATTTAATTCATTTGACAGAAATCATTTTCTCCATCATTGACATGAGCATTTATTTAAACATCGTTTATACTGATTTATCTCTAGAGGAATGGAAACTTGTTAATTCTTAAAGGTATCATTTTGTATAATGTGCCCCCTGTTCTGCAGCCAATTATATCCAGTGCCATGGCTTCCTCTGGATATCAATAATTATCAGCCACTCAGTGGACCGCTGCTTGCAGCTTCCTTTCTGAGCTGTCATTAGAAGATCCCTGACTTGAGGCTGACTCACAGCAGTTGCTGTTAACTGCTGCGGCCACCTTCGTGCATCTTTTGAGTGCAAGTCTACCTCCTGGCGTCACTCTGATGCCTTTCCTGAGGCTCCCCCTGCATTCCATCCATAACATCAACACTATGATTTTTTAATTAGGTCTATGAAACATACATTTGAAACCAAATCCCAAAAGGAACTGGGTCTCATAGAATAAAGTAACCTGGATGCCCATCTGGAGGAACCATCGGAATCCTAATTTCTAGCGTGACCATAGTCAGGCAGCCAACTGAACCTTCTGCCGCTGGCATCTTCCCACACTTCCACAGGCCCTGCTAAGCTGCTGCGTGGAAAGGGGCTTTTCCAGTCCGAGTTTTCTACCTTCCTCTTGAGTTAAGGAGAACAGAAAGGGGACCATCTGACCAAACCCTGACTAAGGGTAAATGATCAGACCTTTAGGGATAAGTTTGCCAGTGATTGTGGTTCCAGCTGTCTTATTAGGGATTTCTAAGGCACTCTCAAGATTCAAAACCAACAACTCTTGGAGGTTCTCAGTGTCCAAGCAAGGGTTAAATATATCCATACAACTCAATATCAGCCCAAGGCCACAGATAGCCCAAATAGCCTCTGCAGGCACCTACTCTTTAAGGAGGAATCACATTAAGCTCTGGTTCTTCCCTCTACTCTTAACAGAGTCCCCCCACTTAGGAAAACTCCACAGAGGTCTTCATTAGCAATGACTCAGGAAATACTTCCTGCTCTATATCCCTGAAGCTGAAAAATGATGCAAAAATCTCAGAAACACACCAATGGAAAATTTCAAAGCAGCAATCTTTATCCCATGGATACTACCCAGTTCCTGAAGAGCAAGCAGTCTGTTGCAGGAAAGACAGCTGTACTCTTGAGAGAGAGAGAGAGAGAGAGAGAGAGAGAGAGAGAGATACATCCATCCATCCATCCATCCATACATACATACATACATAGGCAGGCAGACAGATGACAGATGGGCACACAGACATAGACACGGATATGTTACCAGAAAGCAGTCCCAATCCAGACCCCAAGAGAAGGTTCCTGCACTTCACACAAGAAAGAATTTGGGGTGAGTCCATAGAGTGAAAAAGCAAGTTTATTAAGAAAGTAAAGGAATAAAAGAATGCCTACTCCATAGGCAGAAGTGACATGGGCCACTCAACTGAGTATACTTACAGTTATTTCTTGATTATATGCTAAACAAGGGGTGGATTATTCATGAGTTTTCCAAAAAAGGAGTAGGGATTTTCCAGAACTGAGGGTTCTTCCCCATGTTAGACTATATAGGGTAACTTCTGGACATTGCCATGACATTTGTAGACTGTCTTTGGGACACTTGGGAGCATCTTCTAGCATGCTAATTATTATAATTAGTGCATAATGAGCAGTGAGGATGACCAGAGGTCACTTTCATCACCATCTTAGTTTTGGCCAGCTTCTGTACTGCATCCTGGTTTATCAGCAAGGCCTTTGTGACCTGTATCTTATGTCAGCCTCCTATCTCCTCCTGTGGCCAGGAATGCCTAACCTCCTGGGAGTGCAGCCTAGTAGGTCTCAGCCTCATTTTATCCAGCCCCTATTCAAGATGGAATCACTTTGGTTCAAATGCCTC
Organism: Mandrillus leucophaeus; assembly: GCF_000951045.1. Taxonomy (NCBI): domain Eukaryota; kingdom Metazoa; phylum Chordata; class Mammalia; order Primates; family Cercopithecidae; genus Mandrillus; species Mandrillus leucophaeus. The sequence continues at coordinate 226,264 of NW_012108264.1, read as the reverse complement.
TGACAGATATAGATATAGATGTTGATATAGACAAATACAATCCTTATGAAATACCTGAAGACAACGTATAAATGATTTCAGATCAAACAGAAATACAGAAAATAAGGCATCAACATCTAGTTCCCCAGGGGACTGAGAAAAAGAAAAACAGCCTCTTCTCTATGTCTTAATGTGCAATTACAAAAAATTCCATACAGCCTGCATCAATTAAGCTCCTTCTATGTACCTGGCACCAAGCTAAGAGATTAATGAACATAGTTCCTGCTTTAAAGGCTTCCCAATCTAGCTGAGGAGAAAGCCACACCAATAACCATAATATAAAGCAGACTATAATAAGTGCTACAATAAAGATACAAAAGTGCAGAAAAATAATAGGGCTGTTTGCTTTGTTTTTTCAAGGACCACAAATTTTAAAAATTTACCAAGGCATCCAGCAAGGGCAAGGGCTAATTGGCAATCTTCAGAGCTTAGCAACAACAAATGAAATGAAAACACGACTCTCATTCCCCAAAATAAAACACACTGAATTATGGCGACAGATACCTGCTCAGTTCTCCTAAAAATGATCTCAATGTCTCTTCTGCATTTATGACCTGAAAAACTCTGTAACAATAAACAAAAGTCTGGAGAACAAACCAAAATAAAGAATAGAATTACCATCTTTTCCCTCATCATGCCCTTATCTCTACCTCAGCCTCCCAGTTCATTAAAGGTGCCATTCTTTGCTTTGCACAACACAAAGACTTGCCTATGGGCCAATTTGAAATGACTCAGGATAACAGCCTTCTGAAAACACTTCCCACATCTATGTATCCCACAAACAAGTGTTAAACACTTGCTGAGAGCCTTATACAGTGCCAGATTCCAGGATCAAGAGAACAAGATGTGGTCTCATCCTTGATGAACAAGACAGTCCAGAGATGACGGGAAGGGAGGAAAGAACGAATCCATCAACAAATAAGGACATTTGAAAGTAGTAAATGGCCAGGTGGTACTGTGGCTCACACGTGTAACCCCAGCACTTTGGGAAGCTGAGGAAGGAGGATCCCTTGAGCTCAGGAGTTCGAAACCAACTTGGGGAACAGAGTAAGACTCCTCTACAAAAAACAATGTTAAAAAATTAGTGTATGCACATAGTCTTAGCAACTTAGGAGGCTGAGGCAGGAGGATTGCTTGAACCCAGAAGTTTGAGGCCGCAGTAAGCTGAGATCACATCATTACACTCCAGCCTGGGCAACAAAAATGTAGGCCAGGTACAGTGGCTCATGCCTGTAATCCCAGCACTTTGGGAGGCGGAGACGGACAGATCACCTGAAGTCGGGAGTTTGAGACCAGCCTGACCAACATGGAGAAACCCCGTCTCTACTAAAAATACAAAAACAAAAAAAATCAGCTGGGCGTGTGGCACATGCCTGTAATCCCAGTTACTTGGGAGGCTGAGGCAGGAGAATCGCTTAAACCCAGGAGGCAGAGGTTGCAGTGAGCAGAGATCGTGCCATTGCACTCCAGCCAGGACAAGGAGAGTGAAACTAAGTCTCAAAAAAAAAAAAAAAAAAGTAATAATGCTCTACTGATTTTATGTTCAGGGTATTAGAGGAGCATCCACACACTGTTTCTTATGCACAGCGGCAAAGAAAGAAGCCAGAAAATCAAATATTTTAGAAAGAGTCAAGTCATCTAGTATATGAAGTCTGGCTTCTAAGAGATCTCTTATTCCTAGCCGCTTCCCTCTCCAATTCATCTTGCATTCTACCACTGGGTCAATACTCATAAAGTTTACTTCTAATTGTATTAATCCTCTGCTCAAAGAGTTTTAATGCCTCTCCTCTTAACTATCCAGTGAAGTCCAGGCTCCTTAGCAATGCACCCAAGCATTCCAAAATTTAGCCTCAGCCTGCCACTCCAGCTTTGCCTTTTTATTCAGTAAATATCAATTAAATGTCAAGCATGGGAGACACTGGGAAAATCAAGAGATCAGAAATTAGTCAAGATTCCTAATTTCTTTGTAGAAGGGAGACAAATTAAGCAAGCAAACAGAAAATTTCAAATGGAGTCAAGTGCTATGAAGAAAATAAAGCAGCGCTAGAGAATGACGGGGCTGGGAGACCACTCTACTATGGGTGACTAGGAAGAGCATCTGAGCACGAGACATTTAAACGGAGACCTGAATAACGAGAAGCAAGCAACATGACCCTCTAGAGGATGACTACGTCAAGCAAAGCGAACCAGCCAAGGCAAAGGCCCGATGGAACTATGAAGAGCAGGGTGGGTAGAGCGTCAGGAACAAGGGAGAGAATGGTGTGAGACGAGATTGGAGAGTCTGGACCACGTAGGCCTTATGGCCCATGGATTTTTAACCCCACGTATGACGAGAAACCATTAGCAGGTTTTAAGAAAGGCAGCAGGTGGTGGGTCCTGTGCCTGACCAGCCCTGCCTGGCCTTCCCTCAGACCCACCTGACCGCCATGCGTCCCTCCTCCTCCCCACCTCGTGGCCGGCAGCAGGCCTCCAGCTTTGGCTCCGTGGACTGGCTCTCCCAGAGCAGCTGCCCATGGCTGACCCACACCCGCAGGCCTACTGATGTCTCCCCGGGGAGCCTCCCTGGACCGAGCCAGACATCTAGCACGCTAGAGCCCCCTCAGGCCGTCAGCATCAAGGAGGCTCGGTCCTCAAATCTGCCTGCGCCGGAGAGGGCCGTGGCTGGCTTAAGAAGCCAAACCCCTGGCGGTTCCCCTGTGTCCACACAGCCTTCACCACCAAGCAGGTCCGCACCTTGGAGGGCGTCTTCCGGCACCACCAGTACCTGGGCCCTCTGGAGCGGAAGAGGCTGGCCAGGGAGATGAAGCTCTCGGAGGTCCAGACAAACACCCGGTTTCAAAATCGCCAGATGAAACACAAACAGTAAATACGGGGCTCCCAGCTGAAGAGCCCCTTCTCGGGGTCTCTCCACGCGCCCCCGGCTTTCCACTCACCCTCTTCTGGCCTTGCCAATGGCCTGCAGCTGCTGTGCCCTTGGGCACCCCTGCCGGTCCCCAGGCTCTGATGCTGTCCCCTGGCTCCCTTCTGTGGTCTCTGCCAAGTGGAAGAAGAGACCCCGGCCTCTGCGGGGACTTCCTGCTATGGGCAGCCTCTGGCGTACCACCCCCCAAGCCCAGGAAGTGGCGTGCGTACGCTGGAACCAGCCCTGTCCACCGGGCCCTAGGGCCTGTGTGCTCGGCCGGAGACGGGGGGATGCATTTTGAGGATGCACCTCTGACTCCGTTTCCCACACACGCGGTCTGCAGATCGCACCTGGCGCCTACCTGGAGGACTCAGCTATTCTGTTTTGTTTACATCGTGGCGGCACCTCTCACCCTGACCCACGCAAAGGTTCTGGAGCTTTCTGGAGAATATATTTGTTAAAGCCACCTCTTCACTGTAAGTTACCAAAAGGGTCCGTTTAGGAAGTAAATGCAGGGGCAGTGAACAGAGTCAAACGCAGAAGTGGGCTTGTTTTGGGTAAGGCTTTCAGCATATGATAAAAGGATAATTTGTTTTTTAAAAAATGTTGGAAAGACTAGTTTTCCAGTTGGAAAAAGTAAAGTTTGTAAGCTTTGTGTGTAAAACAGAAAGCCATGAAGGATTGGAAGGGAATGCAAGTGTCGTGTTTATAACCTTGGGGTTCGAATCCCTCTTGACAAGGACTCCAAAGCTGGAAAGCAGGAGGGAACAAAGGTGAAAATTAAGACGGAGTGCTGGGGCCCTGCATTGCGCTCTAGGCCGTGAGTGAGCTGGGACTGTGCCCGCAGCCTGCTGGGGGCTGCTCTTCTCGGGTCAGGGAAAGTGGGGCGGCTGGGACCTGTGGCTGTGCCTGGACTGAAGCCGTCTCACATGTCCCCACTCTTCAGCATGTGCCCACCTGTCCCGCTCCTCGCAGCAGCCTCGGAACAAAACAGAATGACTCAAGGACAGCACTTCCTGCAGAAAGTCTCGAAGTGCCTAGAATGGGAGGCACAGGAGCCCTTCCCGGGGAGGACTCTCCCTCACTGATGGAGCATTTTTGGTGCAGACTCCTCACCGCACGAACCGAACCTTAGACAAGCACGCATCCATGCATGTCGCCCCAGAGTGCCCAGGAGGCAGGCAGCGCGGGGCGCCCAGACAGACGGGTTCAGCCTGCAGGACTGAGAGGCGACCTGTGAAACCGACCCAGGCATCCCAACAGGAACAAAAGGGTGGTCCTGTGGCCGGGTCCACAGCAAATTCCACTTTCCCGTTACTCATTTCTGCCTTGTTGGAGGTGTTAACAACCAGAAAAAAAGAAAAGAAAAGAAAAGGAAAGTAATGAAGCAAGCTAATGTGATATTCAGCCTAAATGGGTCAGCTACCCTAAGAAGAAGAGATTGGACTGGGGCAAGGGACGAGGCAGGGAACTCAGTTGGAAGCCCTTGCAGATTTCAAGTGAGATGTGGAGGTGGCCTGGACCAGAGTGACAGCAAGAGAGATGGAAAGAGATGAACGGAGGCATAATATGCAAGAGGGGTAGGATTCTACAGAATCTACTCTAGGATCACATGTGGGAGGCAAAGGAAAAAGAATGAAAGACTTCAGAGATTATGTCAAGATGTGTGACTGGAGCAAGCAGGCAAATAGTGATGTCAGTTACCTAGTTCCCATCATAGCTTTTTCTCTGCCCCAAAACACTCCAACCCCTTCTAACACTTCTAGCCCCCAAATACTGTAGAGTCAAACTAGATAATTTGTCACTTCTCGAGCACAACTTACCCTTTTCAAATGTGCTTCATTGTTCATTTCCCTTATTCCTGCATTTTTTGGAACTCCAGACATAATTCAAGACTCAAAACAAGTGTTATATTTCCTGAACCTGTCTGCTGAAATTACCTTTTCTATTCACAAGCAATACCTCTTTATACCTCAATTAGCTACCTTATATTAATTTACTGTGCCATATGCGATGGTCTGAATGTGTCCCCAAAAAATCATATGTTGAAACTTAATCATCAATTTGATAGAGAGGTGAGGCTTTTAGGAGGTGATTAAGTCATGAAGGTGGGAACTCTTACAAAGGAACTTTATGCTGGGTGCAGTGGCTCAAACCTGTAATCTCAGCTACTCGAGAGGCTGAGGCAAGAGTATCACTTGATCCCAGGAGTTCCAGACCAGCCTAATCTACATAGTGAGAGCCTCTGTCTCTACAAAATAAAATAAATTAGCCAGGCATGGCGGCACATACCTATAGTCTCAGTTACCTGGGAGGCTGAGGATGGCTCAAACCCAGGAGTTCGAGGCTGGAGTGAGCTATTATTGCACCACTGCACTCCAGCCTGGACAGCACAGCAAGACCCTGTCTCTCAAAAATAAAAGGGGCTGGGCATGGTGGCTAATGCCTGTAATCCCAGCACTTTGGGATGCCGCGGCAGGCTGATTACTTGAGGTCAGGAGCTCAAGACCAGCCTGGCCAACATGGTAAAACCCTGTCTCAACTAAAAATAAAAAAAAAAAAAAATAGCTGAGCATGGTGGCGCACACCTGTAATCCCAGCTACTTGGGAAAGTGAGACAGGAGATCACTTGAACCCGGCACGTGGAGGTTGCAGTGAGCCAAGATCACACCACTGCACTCCAGCCTGAGCAACAGAGTGAGACTCCATCTCAAAAAACAAAGCAAAATAAAATAAAATAAAAGGGCTTGGGGAAGTGGGCTCACCCTTTTCCGTCCCTTCCACCACATGAGGTAAAAGGCACCATCTTGGAAGCAGAGCAACCCAGCCCTCGGCAGACATAGAATCTGCCAGTGCCTTCATCTTGGACTTCCCAGCCTCCAAAACTATGAGAAATGAATTTCTCTGGCTTATAAATTACCCAGCCTGTAGCATTTTGTTATAGCAACACAGATAAACTAAACATGTATGCCACTCACACCCATAAACCCTAAACCTCATCTGTGACCAGGCTTTGTAACTCCCAGTAATCCTTGTAACTTTTGTAATTTTGTAACTGACCTTTGTAACTACCGAGAATCTCTGCATCCACAAATATGTGTAGCCCAGGATAGATGGTGCAGATACTATTGACCCCTAAGCTTTGTTTAGTTCCTTGGCCCTATACTGCCTTAGGCTAATTCTTTTTTTTTTTGAGACAGAGTCTCGTTCTGTCTCCCAGGCTGGAGTACAGTGGCCGGATCTCAGCTCACTGCAAGCTCCACCTCCCGGGTTTACGCCATTCTCCTGCCTCAGCCTCCCGAGTAGCTGGGACTACAGGCGCCC
>NW_012108264.1:164166-215023 GCF_000951045.1 Mandrillus leucophaeus | reverse complement strand
CTTTGTGGGTAACCCGACCTTTCTCTCTGGCTGCCCTTAACATTTTTTCCTTCATTTCAACTTTGGTGAATCTGACAATTATGTGTCTTGGAGTTGCTCTTCTCGAGGAGTATCTTTGTGGCATTCTCTGTATTTCCTGAATTTGAATGTTGGCGTAGTGGCAGAATATCTTGACTCCAAGAACTCAGGTGTCTTGGCTCCAATAACTGTACTCGCTCCGTATTAGCAGTGCCTCCCCTTTCTGTATCTTGGATTTTTCAGAAGAGGCACAACTATAGCAGGACATCATAAAGAAATAAAGATCAAATATGGAGTCCAAGCTGAAACCTTGTTCTATACTAATGCACTTAGCAGAAGCCCACAACTTACTGTCTTTTCCTGAAATCAGGGGAAAATATCTGGCTGAGTTGCTGCTCAGTGGGTGGCACTGTCCAGAATTGTCAGGGATAATGGTAATTTATGTTTCCTTCCACACCTTCTCTTTTCCCAGCTTTAGTCATCTGCTAACACAGCTTCTCTCCAGGGGAGGACGAGGGAGGGGCTGAAACGAGGGGAAGGAAGCAGCTCTTGTTCACCGCAGCTCAGCTAAATTGCATTTGCCCTCTTTTGCATAGAGCAATAAAGTGTTATGGAAAATGCAGCATGGATTTTTAATTTTCTCCTTGTCACTGGCTGCTGTAATCACATAATTAACCAAGTGGTAGAGATAGTCATTTATAGCAAATGAGCAAAACAATCACAGAGGTTAGTCACCCAGGGACCAAAAAGGTTACGTTTGCCTCTCAAAAAGGTGTGCGTGGACAGACAGAGTCCCCAAGCCTTGGCTGTGTGGGACCCAACACCTAAAGAATGCAGCATTAAAGTAAAGAAAGGGCAATGCATTTGTCCTTCAAGACAATGAATTGCTAACCGCACAGTGGTTTGGAAGGCCATGAAGTGGACGGGGTGGGGATGGGAACCCCCCAGGGCCAGAGGTCAGCAGCTTTGCAGATACTCCAGCCCTCCCCTCCATCCCAAGGGATGCTTTCTTAGTAAATGCCTTTGTTCGTGCTCCTGCTTCTGCCCGAAATGTCCTTCCAGCCTGCTGGACTCCAGTTCTTCCTTCAAAGACAGCCCGAATGTCTCCTTTCTGGAGCCTTCCCTGCCCGACCACTTCACCATGGCCCATAGCCCCCATTTCTACCACTAGAGTAATAAACAACTACAAATCCACACACATACACATACTGCCTCCAGCACCAACACCACCAAATGACTGGGCAGAAACTAATAAAACCTGTTAAGGCCCAGGAAGAGTTTTGCCTGCCTGACTCCCCAGATAAAAAGGCCTCCCTCGACCCTATGAGTATGGCAATTAAAGACAGTGCAAATACCCACCACCTAGGATCCAGGAATGAGAAGAATGAGAACAAAATCAGTGATCTTGAGAGGTGTTTTGACCTATACTAGTAAAGCTCCTCTGCCCACCATCACTTCAAATTAGTTTTGCTGTAGAAGCCTGAAATTCCAGCGTGCATGTTAAACATTGCCTTCTCCATGGGATACTCCCTTTTAAAATGTAACATTCATGGGAAAGGTACCATGTGACTTATTGTGCCCCAAACCTTAATGCAAATTAGCATAATATCTTATATCTTTCTTCCCTAAAAGGTGAAGCCCAGACAGCAGAGAAATTTTTCACCTGAGCAGAGAGGAATCAACAGAGAGGAAAGTGGTAAGAAAAAGGCACTAAACAACATGCCAAATAATAAGTATTTATTGAGTAGATACTTCAGACCAGAACTTATTCATTCTTCTACTATGGCTTTGTAAAATAGGTTTTTGTGTTTTTTGTTTTTTGTGGTGTATTTTGGAGAAAAGGGTCTCACTCTGTCACCCAGATTGTGCAGTAGCACAATCTCAGCTCACTGCAACATCCACCTGGCGAATTCAAGTGGGTCTCTTGCCTCAGCCTCCCAAGTAGCTGGGATTACAGGCACCTGCCACCATGCCCAGCCAATTTTAGTAATTTTTGTAGAGACAAGGTTTCACCATGTTGGCCAGACTGGTCTTGAACTCCTGACCTCAAGTAATCCTCCCGCCTCAAACCTCTCAAAGTGTTGGGATTACGGACATGAACCACCATTCCTGGCCTACAAAATAGATATTAGTAGTAGTGGTATTTTCATTTCATGGATGACAAAGAAAGCTTAAAAAATTTGCTCAAAGTTTAAGTGGAGTTACTAGAATTCAACCTTGAGCCTGTTTGCAGCAAAATCCATGTCCTTTCCCTACAAGGGTGCAAAGTATGGAACTGTTTTCTTCTTCCACCCTCCCCTCAATGCTTTTACCTTGTTCTCTCCATCAAATCTGGTCAAAGGAAAGAGTCAAATGATGTGCCATTTATACCTTAGAGGTGAGACCATGAACAGCTCAGGGAGAAAAGACAAACCATTCCCTTAAAATCTCATAAATTATGGTAAGATATTCTTTTTTAAGGTACTTTTAGTTTTTGTTTGTTTGTTGTAGATTTAGGGGATACAAATGCAGGGAGGGTTTGTTTGTTTATTTGTTTGTTTTTGAGACAAGGTCTCATTCTGTCACCCAGGCTGGAGTGCAATGGTGCAATCATGACTCACTGCAGCCTCAAACTCCTAGGCTCAAACAATCCTCTTGCCTAAGCCTCCCAAGCAGACTTATACCTCCCAGTATAAGTTCCATGAGTCAGAGACTGTGTCCTCTTACCCACTGTATCCCCAGAAGCTGGAAAGACAGTATGTGCTTAATAAATATTTGTGGAACAAATAAAATTTACAAATAGGGGCTGGGTGCGGTGGCTCACGCCTGTAATCCCAGCACTTTAGGAGGCCGAGGTGGGTGGATCACAAGGTCAGGAGATCGAGACATCCTGGCTAACACGGTGAAACCCCATCTCTACTAAAAATACAAAAAATTAGCCGGGCGTGGTGGTGGGTGCGTGTAGTCCCAGCTACTCGGGAGGCTGAGGCAGGAGAATGGCATGAGCCCAGGAGGCAGAGCTTGCAGTGAGCCGAGATCACACCACTGCACTCCAGCCTGGGCGACAGAGCAAGACTCTGTCTCAAAAAAAAAAAAAAAAAAAAAAAAAAAAATTACAAATAGGAAATGGAAGCACAAATGAGTTAAATAACACATTCAATGCTACTTCACCATAAGAAGCAGGGCTAGGAATTGAATGGAACAAATCTGACTAACTCTCTAACCACACACGCTCTTTCTGCTATCCCATAGTGGAAATAGGTTCAACCCCAACCTCCTCCTTGCCCAATCCAACATGTTGTGTATTTTTGGGTTTTTGTGACTTGCCCAGGCTGGAGTGCAGTGGCTGTTTACATGTGTGATCCTACTACTGATCAGCGTGGGAGTTTTCACCTGCGCCGTTTTCAGCTTGAGCCAGTTCACCCTTCCTTAGGCAACCTGGTGGCCCCCCACTCCCGGGAGATCACCATATTGATGTCAAACTTAGTATGGGCACCCATTAGGCATAGTGCACTACAGCCCCGAACTCCTGGGCTCAAGCCATCCTCCTGCCTCAGCCTCCCGAGTAGCTGGAACTATAGGCATGGGCCACCACGCCCGTCCCACTCCAACATGATTTAAAAGGAGCTTAACTCCCTCACCCAGGGCTTTGTAGATGGATGTATCACTGCCTGCTGACAGAGGGATCATGTTAGCTCAGAATGCCCTGCACTGAAAACCTTGTCTCTTGCAAGCACACTTCAGCTCCATGTATTGTGAATGCCAACCAAGAAAATCAAATAATGGATGATTCTGAAGGCCCATACATGTGAAAGTTTGGGAACAGCTGGTTTAGAGCACTGGTTCTCAAAGTGTGCACCCAGACCACCAGCATCAGCATCGCCTGGGAGCTTCTTAGAAATGCACATTCTTGAAATCCACCCTGATTCTACTGAATTAGAAACCCTGGGGTGAAGCCGGGTGCGGTGGCTCATACCTGTAATCCCAGCACTTTGGGAAGTCATGGTGGGTGGATCCTGAGGTCAGGAGATCTTGACCTTAGACCTCAGACCTGATCAAGACCAGCCAAGCCAACATGGTGAAACCCCATCTCTACAAAAATACAAAAATTAGCCAGGCATGATGGCAGGTACCTGTAATCCTGGCTATTCAGGAGGCTGAAGCAGGAGAATCACTTGAACCCAGGAAGTGGAGGTTGCAGTGAGCTGAGATCGCGTCTTTGGACTCCAGCCTGGGTGTGACTGAGTGAGACTTCATCTAAAAAAAAAAGAAAAAAAAAGAAACTCTGGGGTGGGTCCTGACCGTCTGTGTTTTAATCAGTCTTCCAGGTTGATATGGTTTGGGTCTGTGTCCCTACCTAAATCTCATGTTGAATTGTAATCCCCAGTGTTGTGAAAGGAACCTGGTGGGAGGTGATTGACTCATAGGGGCAGTTTTCCCCCTTGCCGTTCTCATGATAGTGAGTGAGTTGTCACAAGATCTGGTTGTTTAAAAGTGTGTAGCACTTACCCCTTCATTCTCTCTCCTGCTGCCATGTGAAGATGTGCTTGCATCCCCTTCGCCTTTGCGCCATAATTGTAAGTTTCCTGAGGCCTCCCCAACCAGGCCTCCTGTACAGCCTGCAGAACTGTGAGTCAATTACACCTCATCTCTTTATAAATTACCCAGTTTCAGATAGTTCTTTATAGCAGTGAGAGAATGTACACAGGTGATTGAATGTCCACCAAAATTTGAGAACCACCAAGTAGTCTAGTAGACAAAAGAAAGGAGAGTAATGGCAAGTGCAGTTATTCCTGAATACCTATTTCCTCCCATTGAGACTCCACGAATAGTTAGGGCCAGGAGAGTCATGCAGACTATCATGTCATGCAGACTCTCATGTCTCATGTCAGCCTGACAAAGTCTAAGTTTCCCTCATCTGTCATTCCCTTTCTTCCAGCATGCTGAGCCACAGTCCAGAGGCCTCAGCAAAATGGAATGCAGTAAATTCAAATGATACCTTTGACCACCCTGGGTTTTAATTTCCTGGGTATGTCCTTTGGGGCAGCTTCACCTAGCCTAGAACAAGCTCAGAATCTCCCCCCAAAAAAGAAAAGAAGCTATTGCTTTCTCCCTACCCCACCCTCTTGGCTTGAGATTATTTTTTCCATCCTAGCCTGCTGGCTTTAATTAGGAGGAGTGAAGGCAGTGTGCAGACTGTAGACAGCAGGCGGTCGTAGCACAAAATTGTATTAGAGAAACAGCTTTGGATAATCGGAGGTCACCATGTCCCTGTGTCTGCAGTCCCCTCCCTCTCTCTGGCTTCTTTTCCCCATCTTGTTTATCTTACATTTACCCTCATTACTTATAAGGGAGTCACCAGCTCAGAGTCCTGTTGCTATGGACTTAGGAGGGGGTCCATCTTTACAAAAGGTTGAGGGCTGGGGGAGGGAAGTCAGAATGAATGGAATCATATTATATGTGCAGCTATGTATTATATATATCAGCTATAATTAGGCATCTTATAAATGTCCATTAGACAAATACATTACAATAATAAAATTAGGAATGTTTAATTGCATTCTGATTCTGGATCATAGAGGGCAATTTTTTTGAACCCAAGAGGAATCTGCTGTATTAAAATGTGCATTAAATGCATATGACTAAGTGAAGAAAGTGAATCTGAAAAGTCTGTATACTGTATGATTCCAGCTATATCACTTTCTGAAAAAGGAAAAGCTATGGAGACAGTGAAAAGCTCAGTGGTTTCCCAGGGTTAGGAGAGAGGGAGAATGAATAGGCAGAGCACAGAGGATTTTTAGAACAGTGAAACTACCCCGTATGATACTACAGTGATGGATAGATATCACTGTACATTTGTCAAAGCCCATAGAATGAATGACACCAAGAGCAAATCCTTATGTGAACTATGGACTCTGGGCAATAATAATAGTTAGGTTCATCCCTGTAACAGGCACCATTCTGGTGAAGGATGGTGATAGTAGGGGAGGTTGTGGGTGTGCAACGACTATGGGAACTCTCAGTACTTTCCACTCAATTTTGCTATGAACCTACAACTGCCCTAAAAAATGAAGTCTTAGCCAGGCACGGTGGCTCACACCTGTAATCCAAATATTTTGGGAGGCTGAGGTGGGAGGATCACTTGAGGCCAGGAGTTGGAGACCAGCCTGGGCAATGTGGCAAGACCCTATCCCTACAAAAAATTTTTAAAATCACAGGCATAGTAGTGCACACCTGTAGTCCTAGCTTCCCAAGACAACAAAGCAGGAGGATTCTCAAGAGACCAAAGCAGGAGTTTGAAGTTATAGTGACCCCCATGATCATACCACTGCATTCCAGCCTGAGTGACAAAGCAAAACCCTGTCTCTTAAAGAAAAAGAAGGGGGGTGCTGTTTTTTTTTTTTAAGAGCATTAAACTTGGACTGAAAAGATATGATATGAACTGTAATCCATATCACAGTCTTGGTCACCTGCTAGCAGTCACACTTGAGCAAGTTACTTGGCTTCTCTGGCCCTTGGGGATCCTATCTATAAAATGAGGATGATAATATCTCCCACACAGAAATGTGGCATTGGTTAAAATGAAGTAATACATAGAGACACATAGTCCATGTTTCTTTAATTAATAATAGAAAAATAGCATATAGAATTTGGGGCAGTGACTGGGGACAAGGATTCTTGACTGCTGTTCTGAGGCAGACAGGGCTAACCCAGACCACACCACCCATGCTACCTACTTGAGATATAAGCTCGCTCTTTCACCCTTGAAAATTGTCTGCCCCATGGCCTGCTAGAAACCTGAGAGTCAAATGGTAAACGACTCCTGGGAAGAGAACATTTGTTTTTAGGGCCAAACTATATTGTACTATAAATATGTCCAAGGGAAAAAATAAATAATAACAGTTTAGCATAGACTGAGTTACACAATCTACTTAGAAACAGAGTCCTAAGAGAACAAAACACAGCAGTGTCAGTTTATCTAAAAGGATTGATAGAAACTGAAAATACCTAGAAAAATAAGGCACTGCCTGGGAAGGCAGGTTTCATTTGGAAGGCCAGAATGAGTTGTCATATGAGAATTTCTCTTTTCTTTTCTTTTCTTTTTTTTTTTTTCTGAGACAGGGTCTCACTCTCTTTCCCAAGCTTGAGTGCAGTGGCACAGTCGTGGCTCACTGCAGCCTCAAACTCCTGAGTTCAAGTGATCCTCCCACCTCAGCCTGCTGAGTAGCTGGGACTAGAGGTGTGTGTTACCACACCCAGCTAATTTTTTTTTAAATATTTTGTAGAGATGAGGTATCACTATGTTGCTTAGACTGGTCTTGAACCTCCAGGCTCAAGAGATCTGCCTGCCTCAGCCTCCCAAGGTGTTAGGGTTACAGGTGTGAGCCATCGCGCTCGGCCAGATGAAAATTTTTTAAGACAGGGGCAGTTAACTAAGAGAGAGAATTTATCAAAAAGCAAGCAACAAATATACGCTGAGCACCTATGGTATGCCAACTGCTCTTCAAGGTATTCAGAGTACATTACTGACCAAAGGAGGAGTTCATAGAACTTCCATTCTGGTGGAGGGAGACAGATAATGAAATATTAACATACTAATTAGGTAAGTTATGCATTAAAAGGTAACACATTCCATGGCGCAGTGACTCACACCTGTAATTCCAACACTTTGGGAGGCCGAGGTGGGCAGATCACTTGAAGTCAAGAGTTCGAGACCAGCCTGGCCAACATGGGGAAACCCTATTTGTACTAAAAATACAAAAGAAAAAAAAATACCCAGGTGTGGTGATGTGCGCCTGTAGTCCCACCTACTGGGGAGGCTGAGGCAGGAGATTTGCTTGAACCCAGGAAGCAGAAGTTGCAGTGAGCTCAGATTGCTGCACTGCACTCCAGCCTGGGCAACAGAGCGAGAGGCTGGAAAAAAAAAAAAAAAAAAAAAGGATGGAAGGAAGGAGGAAGCAAGGAAGGAAGGAAGGGGAAAGGGAAAGGGAGGAAAAGAAAGGAAAGAAAAGGAAGAAAGAGAAAGAAAAGGTGAGTCACGGTAGGGGTGGGGATAGGAGGGGAGATTACGTCTTAAATAGAATGGTCAGGGAAATGTTAACCAAGAAGATAGCATCTGAGCAGAGTGGAAGGAGTGAGGGAGGGAGCCAAGCAGAAGTCTTGGAGAAATTTCTAGGCGAAGGGTACAGCTACAGCAAAGGATCCAGGGTAGGAGCATGGAAACACATCCTGAGCTGCTCCAGGAGGAACAGGGAGCTGAGTACGCAAGGAAAATTGAATGGAAGGAAGGAGGAACTAGGGTTTAAGGGTTCGATCGTGTAGAGCCTTGCGGGCCACTCTAAGGACCTGGTTTCACCCTTGAAATAGGGAACTGTTGCCAGGTTGGGAGCCAGAGGAGTGGCACAACCCGGATTATGATTTACACAGATCACTCTGGCTGTGGTGCTAAGAACAGATGCTAGTCTATGGGGACAGGGGTGGAAGAAGCAGGAGAACTTCTCAGAAGCCTTTGTAGTGATCCAGGCAAGAGCTGACAGTAGATGAATCATGGTGACCATGGTGGAGGTGTGGTCTTCAGACACCGTGTGTCTGGAGGCTGAGGGTAGAACCCCAAGGTCCTCTGGAAGTGTATATCCCAGGACCTCCTGAAGGAGTGAATGTCCAGGTGTTGGTCCTGAGCGATTTAAAGGATGAAATCGCTATCACATTAGCTAGGGAAGTAGGGAAGGCTGCCACTGAAGGAGGTTTGGAGAAGATCAGGGGTTTGCAGGAAAGTGGCATAGGAGGAGGAGTAGGAGTAGATGGCATGCTGAAAGCACAGACCACACATCTCACGTGCGACCTGGGACCCTGCCCTGAGGATGAGCCTGCCCTGAGGAATGTGTCATTTATCAATGTCATTGGCCTGAAATTGTTCAGGCCATGTTTAGCAAGAGTCATTCTGAAGCATTTCCTAGGCCCTCAGTTTCCCCATGCAATGGAACAAATCCAAAAGAAATTGAGATTAAAGGAAGCATACATGTATTTTGTTACTTCTTTTTTTTTTTTTTTTTTTTTTGGAGACAGGGTCTCACTCTGTCACCCAGGTTGGAGTGAAGAGGTGTGATCACAGCGCACTGCGGCCTCAAAAACTCCTGGGATCACAGCTCAAGGGCTCCTCCCACCTCAGCCTCCTAAGTAGCTGGGACTATAGGCACAAACCACTACGCCCAGCTAATTTGTAAATTTTTTGTGGAGATGGGGGTCTCACTTTGTTGCCCAAGCTGATCTTGAACTCCTGGACTCGAGCGATCCTCCTGCCTGAGCCTTCCAAAGTGTCGAGATTATAGACATGAGCCACCATGTCCGGTTGGTTACTCTTTATGAGGGTCATCCATCCCATGTCCACTCAACCACATTTGCTACCCCTCCAGAGAACAGCCATAGTTACCAGAAAACACAGTCAGTTAGATGATGAATTACCCTATCAATCCCCCTAGAGAACAAGCTAATTCACTCCTGCAGATTCCTCATTACATCTACCACCCACTTGTCCTCACCCACTCAAAACATGTTCTAGGGAGAAGATCTAATTAGCCAACTTCCAGAAAGGTGTAAATGAGTGGGGAAAAAAATGAAAATACTACCTCCCCCTGGGATATTTGAATTTTAAAGTATCCAAAACCCTAAACCAAGAGGCAAAATAATGGAATATCATTCATCAGCTTAAGGGAGTTTAAGGACCAATGGTCTTGGATTCACATTACTCAGCAGCTACTTCCTGAGAAAATAGTGAGACTCCAGGAACAATTCAAAATGGCTTCCTTGACTGTCCCACTTTTATCTGTCCTGTAAGGTCCTCTGCAGGTGCATACACTTCCTGCTTGTCTGCACCTCATTCCTTTGTGTGGAACACCCTTTGCTCCCTCCCTGCTAGTCCCTGTGTCAGGGACTCTTTCTGTGACTCTGCTCAAATAAATAGATAGCTAAACAAATGGTGTCCTTATCTTTGCTCCTACACTGTGAGTCAACTCCAAATGTGCCAAACTATACAGATGGCCAAGATCTAGTCGGTGCCAGTGGTTCACACCTATAATCCTAGCATTTTGGAAGGCCAAGGCAGGAGGATTACTTGAGCCCAGGAGTTTGAGATCAGCCCAGGCAACATGTCAAGACCCCGTCTCTGCAAAACAATTAAAAATTTGCCAAGCACGGAGGTGTGCATCTGTGGTCCCAACTACTCAGGAGGCTGAGATGGGAGGATCACCTGAGCCTTGAGGATACAGTGAGCTGTGATCATGCCACTGCACTCCAACCTGGACAACAGAGTGAGACCTTATCTCAAAAAAAACAAAAACAAAAACAAAAAAAACCAACAACAACAACAAAAAGTCATCATCTTGCTGTGCTCAAGTATGAGGCTTGACCTAACTTCCCTGTGACCCTATGACCCAATTTCCCTATGGCCAGGGAAATAAAGGTAAGAGGCAGTAAAGGTAGATGTCTAATGAGACCATTTTCCAGGTCATTTTAACAAAAACTCAAACAGATGTGATGTGCCTGTGCCTGTGCCTGTGTGATTGTGTGCACCCACGTGTGTTTGTGTGTGTGTTGCCTGCACATCAGCCTCCAAAGCCCTTAAACCCAGTGGTCGCCAACGAGTCCGCCAAGCAACAGTAGTGCCGGTGAAGCATGAAGGGAACCCCTCACACAGGGTCAGCGAGAGGGCCCCAGGGATCTCTCAGACACCAGTCACTCACTCAGCGTGAAGCTGACAGCCACCTCCAGCAACAATTACAGCTCCTCCACAATTTTCGGAGGCTGTAATGTTAAATCAATCAATCAGATGCGCCACTCGCTGAAGCTCGGGCTGCCAACTCACTTAAGGGGTGCGCGGGAAGCAATCACTGCATAAGCTGCTTCTCCCAGCTGTCTTATTTCACTCCCGTCCACTTTGTGAAGCCATTACAAATCCATCCTCAGGAAAGTTTTTTCTCCCTTGTGGCTTTGCACCACACTTAGCAAATCAGCAACTCCCAGACAAGCCGCAAACATTCTGAAATGCACCTGCACAGAAATACACATGCACACACAGACAAGCAAGCATCCTCCAGCAGACACACAGAAAGACGTGCACATCCTAGGGCAGGACCACCGGCTTCCACGCAGTCTTTCTGACCAGTCACAGGGCTCAGGATCCCAGTGGGAGACTTGAGGAGTCACAGTATCAGAAGAGAAGATCCACCACCAATGTCCCCTCTTACAAGCATACTGGCCAGGGTGGAAGAAAAGAACAATGGTTTTTTTTGTTTTGTTTTGTTTTTAATAAAAAAGAAACAACAGGCAAACCACAATAGTCCAACATCCCACTAGTTCGTGCTGCACTGCTATCTACGAGGTGGCTTGCTTCATGTTAGTCCCATCTCTTTTTGGAGGTAACTGATCTTTTTTTTTGGTAAGAGACAGGATCTCATGCTGTCACCCAGGCTGGAGTACACTGGTGCAATCATAGCTCACTGCAACCTCGAACTCCTGGGCTCAAGCAATCCTCCCACCCCAGCTTCCCTAGTGGCTGGGCCTATAGGCATGTGTCACCAAGCTTGGGTAATTTTAAAATTTTTAGTACAGACAGGGTCTTGCTATGTTGCCCAGGCTGACCTTGAACTCCTAGCCTCAAGCAATTCTCCCTCCTCATCCTTCCAAAGTGCTGAGATTACAGGCATGAACCACTTTGCCCAGTCAGAAGTAATTAATCTTGAATCTTATGTTGTCTCCTCCCAAGTCCATGTTAATTTCCTATTCTCACTCACCTGCCTGTCAATCCTACCCACCCAATGCATACACTTAAAACAGTTCAGCATTCTTCTGGAAGAGTCCAGAAATCACCAGAACTTATAAGGTCCTCTGATTAATTCCATTGAGGCACTGGGGATATATTTTAAAGTTAGTGATAAACAGAGAAATTCAGACTTTAGTGACTGACAAGGGGGAAAAATAAATGCATACCCAGGCAGAAGTCAGACACATAGACACTTATCTGTGAAACTCCACACAGACTATATTCACACATCTATGCCTCAAAATAAAAAACCCCAGTGCCTCACTCTTTGCAATAAGCTCCACCTTGTGCCTGAAAATAGGTAAATGGCATGTTCAGGATTCCAGCTCCCATATTTAATTTGTTACCACGCAAGACATCAGAGACATCACTTTGAACGGTAGACATCAATATGATTTAAATGGCTGCCACTTAACGTGGTAAGGAGGAATCAATTGTACCCCCAAAACAGAAGACAAGGAGGAGCATCATCTTGTCGGTTTCCTGGGAAATAATGAGCCCTATTAATAGTTGTTAACATGAATCAACGAATCACTCCTCCGTCAGCAGCTGGCAGGCTGGGCCCCAAATCAGTCAGTCAAGAGGAAGAAAGCTGATGATTCCAGGAAAAGTCTGAGCAAGGGAAGGGGGCAGGGCATTGCCCCCTCTGAGGAGGGAGAGGGAGCCAGATCATAGCAAAGAGAAATAAATGTTAACCAGAACTCCACGCCCCTCTGTATGGCTGAGGGAGGAGCTGTCAGAGGCAGGGCTCCTCCCTACTAAAAACCTAGAATTTAGGGCTGCGATATCAATGCTCATGAAAGGGTCCCACGAGGCCGGGGAGGAGTAAGAGTAAGGGTTGATTTTTAAATAGAGCTAAAGTGACGTCAGTGGCTGGGTGCAGTGGCTCAAGCCTATAATGCCAGCATTTTGGAAAGCCAAATTGGGAGGATGGCTTAAGCCCAGGAGTTCAAGACCACCCTGGGCAACATGGCAAGACTCTGTCTCTACAAAAAATTTAAAATTAGCCAGGTGTGGCAGCATGCTTCTGTAGTCCTAGCTACTTGAGAGGCTGAGGCGGAAAACCACTTGAGCCCAGGAGGTTGAAGCCACAGTGAACTATGATCACGCCACTGTACTCCAGCTTGAACAACAAAGCCAACCCTGTCTCAAAAAACAAACAAAATTAAGTGATGACAGTGTGCAACCCCCAACACCAGGTTTGGAAAAGTTGGTCAGGGCCTTGCTAGCAAAGGAAGCACTGGCCAAATGGGGGCTGAAATTAACTGTGAGTTCCCCATTCCTGTCTTTGTTATAAGCTAAAAACCCTACAGCTGTAGTCAGTCCCTGAGATTGAACAACCTCAGCCATTGGCAAATGACAACATAGAAATCAGAACAGCCAAGTACAACTGGACCTTTTGGAGATTCTCTACAGTTTTTTTCAGATGAAATGCCTTCTATAGGACTAGATCGGAGCCATAATACACTGATTTTTTTTTTTTTTTTTTGAGACAGAATCTCACTCTGTTGCCTAGGCCAGAGTGCAATGGCACAATCTCGGCTCACTACAACCTCTGCCTCCCAGGTTCAAGTGATTCTCCTGCCTCAGCCTCCCGAGTAGCTGGGACTACAGGCACACACCACCACACCCGGCTAATTTTTGTATTTTTAGTAGAGATGGGATTTCACCATATTGGCCAGGCTGGTCTTGACCTCCTGACCTCAGGTGATCCACCCACCTCAGCCTCCCAAAGTGCTGGGATTACAGGTGTGAACCACCATGCCCTGCCACTGATTCATTTTTTTGAAAGAATTTAAGTACCTGTATTTCTAGGACTGTATCCATATTTTCTTCTCCATTTCTAGTGGTTTAAAATAGACTCACACAAAACATTTTGCAACGTTAATATCAAAGGATAAATAGCCTTAATAATTAAAGAGCTCTTAAATTTTTGCAAATTAAAATGTATAAAACAAAATATCTCATTAACAATAACAAATATTTATGAAACACCTCATTGCATCCCAGGCTAAGAGTTTTACCTAAATTATCTATTTTCATTTTTTTCAGTAACTTTAGGAAGTATATAATATTATGCCTATATCATAGGTAGAAAAACTGAGGTTCGGATCATTTAAATAACTTGTTCAAAAATTGCACAACTAGCAAATGAAACAGTCATTCAAAAAAGTCTACACTTTTACACTATGCTATATCAATTTCTCATAATAAGCCCACAAAGGAAGACACACAAATAACCAATAAACATTTTTTAAAGTCAATTGTTAAATAACAAAAAAGTCAAAAAAAATAATTTATTATTTATTTGCTTATCAGGTAGACAAACATCACAAAGATTAACAGAACCTAACATTGATGAGCTTGTGAAAACATTGACTCACTTGCACAGTATTGCTGAGAATGTAAGTTATAAAACCTGCCTGGAAGTCAGTTTTTTCAAAATATATAAAAGTGTAATTTATGCATACTGTGAATATCCCCATTTTGCAATTACCTTAATGTGATATTCAAACAAGAAAGGTAAGATAAAAAGACATTAATCACAGTTTTGTTTATAAGAGCTAAGTATTGGAAACAACATTAGTGTCCATTTATAAGAATTGCTTAAATCAATTATGAATCATCCGTACAATAGAATATTACTCAGTCACCTAAAATAATGGTGTTGATCTATATTTACTGACACAATGATATCTATGAAAAATTGTCTCATCAAAAAAGCAATTACAGAAACATATATAAAAGTATAAATATTTATCATATATACACATGAAGCAAATTTTCTGGAAGGATGTTTGTGAAAATATTGTTAACCTTGATTTTTAGATTCTGGATTTCTGGAGGCTTTTACTTTCTTTTTGTATTTGTATGTATTATCTGACTCTGAATAAGATCTATTGCTTTTACAACAATAGGTCATTTTCAGAAGAAAAAATCCACATTTTCCATTTTCTAATTTAACTTTGTGTAGGATAGCGCTGGACCTGGGAATACTTTAAATAGATGAAATATAACATCATACAGAGAGCATGGACTTTAGACTATGACAGATCTGGAGTGCAAGCTTGGCTTTTATTAACTTTGTGACTATATTGGCTATTGCTGCCGTAACAAATTATCACAAACTCCGCAGTTTAAACAACACAAATGTATAAGCTTACAGTTCTTCCAGTCATACCTACAGACTCACTGAGCTAAAATTAAGGTATCGGCAAAGCTGTTTTCTTTTCTGAGAGTTCAAGGGGAGGATCCATTTTCTTCCTGATTCAGATCGTTGGCAGAGCTCAGTTCTTTGTGGTTGTAGGTCCCAGTTTTCTTGTTGACTGTAGCTAAGGGCTATTCACAGCTTCTGGAGGCTGCCACATTCTTTGACTCATAGCCCCCTCACTGCATCTTCAAAGCCAGCCACATGGATGGTTTAGTCCTCACTCATATCCGACCCATGTTCTACTTTTAAGAACTCATGAGATGAAATTGAATCCGCTCAAATAATCCAGGATATTCTTCCATTAAGCAAATCCACGAGTTCCTTCATGTCACGTAAAGTAAAAATCACAGCTTCTGGGGATTCGAATGTGGACATCTTCGGGGAATCATGATCATTCCCACCACAATGACTTTGGCAAATTATCTGATGACTCTAAAAGGGTAGAGTAACTACTCTAAATGGGATGTGGCAGGATGCTTTCACTTTTTTGTTTTGTTTTATCATTGCATTTTATTCTTCCCATTCAAAGAAGGTGGCAAGGTCTCCCTGACCTTATTTATGATACCTGAAGACAGCTTTTCTTCTTGGCTTTGTTTTCATGAAAAACTAACCTGGCAGGATCCCTAGGAGACTGCAGTGTAAAAAAGGTGATGGCTGGATGATATCACAGAGAGAAGTGACCTTAAGTGCTTTTGTTCTCAGTCTTGACAAGGATGCCTTTAAAAAAAAAAAAGAAAAACAAAAAAACAAAAAACAAAAAACATATGGGGCCAGGGACAGTGGCTCAGGACTGTCATCCCAGCCCTTTGGGAGGCCAAAGCAGAAGGAACACTTGAGGCCAGGAGTTCAAGATTAGCCTGGCCAACATGTCAAAACCCCATCTCTACTAAAAATACAAAAGCTAGCTACGCGTGGTGGTATGTGCCTGTAATCCCAGCTACTCAGGAGGCTGAGGGAGGAGAATCGCTTGAACTCAAAAGGCAGAGGTTGCAGTAAGCCCAGATGGTGCCACTGCACTGGATCCTGGACAACAGAGCAAGACTCTGCCTCAAAAAAAAAAAAAAAATTGTGGACTTATAGAATGAGCAAATGAGCTGTGACCAGGATGGGCAGGAAACCAAATGGCTTTCTCCAAAGCCTCTGTTTGAGTAAGACCCTTCTGACATCTGTACTGTCATAGGGAAGGGGTTGAAAAGAGAATCCTAATGATGACAGATTGACTTAGTGGGACAAGGGTACATGGAGTCAGATTGATTTGATTTTAAAAATACATATATGACATCTTTAGCACCCCTGTCTATGACATATCCACTACATGGGAATAATAATAACTAAGATGTGTGGATTTAGGAAGGATGGATATGTGCAAAGTATCTGACACATAATAGGCTCATAATATTTGATATTGATACATAAAGATATCACTGATGGATCAAAAACTTGCAAACAGTAACCTCTAAAGAGCTAAAAACAAATGAATAAATGCTATGTGTACTTTTGGTATTTTTTGAACCACACCTAAAGGTCTGGTAAAAGACTCATCATACAATGTTCAGTTTTAAATACTCTTAAAAGACTAAAGAATAGAAAGGAATCACTCGATGTAGAAATCTGGAGTCCTCTACAGGCACATCTCATTTGATTGTGCTTCACTGTATTACGTACACTTCACAGGTAATAAGAGTTTTTAAATATTGAAGGTTTGTGGCCATCCTGCATTAAGCAAGTTAATGAGCGCCATTTTTCTAACAGCATGTGCCCATTTCGTGTTTGTGTGTCATGTTGTGATAATTCTCACAATATTTCATACTTCCTCGTTGTTATATCTATTAGGGTTATCTGTGATCATTGATCTTTGATGTTACTATCGTAGTTGTTTTGGGGCACCACAAACCATGTCAATTGAAGACATCTAACTTAATCCATAAATACTTTGCGTGCTTTGACAGCTCCACTGACCAGCCATTCTCCCATCCTCTCCATCTCTTCAGGCCTTCTTATTCCCTGAGACATAACAATATTAAAATTAGGTTAATTGATAACCCTACAATGGCCTCAAAGTGTTCAAATGAAAGGAAGAGCTTCACATCTCTCACTTTAAATCAGAAACTAGAAATAAATGATTAGGCTTATTAAGGAAGGCATGTCAACAGCTAGCAAAGTTGGGAATGCAAATGAAAAGTTCTGAAAGGAAATGAAAAGTGCTAATCCAGTGAACCTACAAATGATAAGAAAGAAAAACAGTCTTATTGCTGATATGGAGAAAATTGGAGTGGTCTGGATAGAGAAGATCAAACCAGATGCACCATTATCTTAAGCCAAAGCCAAGTCCAGAGCAAGGCGCTAATTCCTTTCAATTAGATGAAGCCTGAGAGAGATGAGGAAGCTGCAGAAGAAAAGTTGGAAGCTAGCAGACTTTGGTTCGTGAGATTTAAAGAAATAAGTCATCTCCATGACATAAAAGTGCAAGATGAAGCAGCAAGTGCTGATATAGAGACTGTGGCAAGTTATCCAGAAAATCTAGCTAAGATCATTGATGAAAGTGGCTACACTAAGAACAAACTGTCAGTGTAGACAAAACAGCCTTCTATTGGAAGAAGATGTCATCCAGGACTTTCATCGAGTGAATTCGATGCTTGCCTTCAAAGCTTTAATGGGCAGGACAGGCTAACTCTCTTGTTAGAGGCTCAGGAAGCTGGTGACTTTAAGCTAAAGCCAATGCTCATTTACCATTCCAAAAAGCCTATGGCCTTTAAGAATTATGCTGAGTCAGCAGGGTGTGGTGGCTCATGTTTGTAGTCACAGCACTTTGGGAAGCCAAGGCAGGAGGATTGCTTGAACCCAGGAGTTCAAGACCAGCCTGTGCAACATAGTGAAACCCCATCTCTACAAAAAATACAACAAAAAAATTTTCAGGCGTGGTGGTGTGTCTGTCATCCCAGCTAGTTAGGAGGCTGAAGTGGGAGGATCGTTTGAACCTGGGAGGTCAAGGCTGCAGTGAGCCATGATTGAGCCAGTGAACTCCAGCCTGTGCAACAGAGCAGGATCCTGTCTCAAAAAAGAAAAAGTTTATGCTAAATCTTCTCTGCCTGTGCTCGACAAATCAAAAAACAAATCCTGGATGACAGCACGTCTGTTTACAGCATCGTTAACTGAATATTTTAAGCCCACTGTTCAGATCTACTGTCTAGAAAAAAGATGCCTTTCAAAATATTACTGCACACTGACAATGCATCTGGTCACCCAACAGCTCTGATGGAGATGTACAAGGAAATTGATGTTGTTTCCATGCCTGCTAAAATGACATATGTTCTGCAGTCTATGGATCAAGGAGTAATTTTGACTCTCAAGTCTTCTTATTTAAGAAATACATTTTTTAGGGCTACAGCTGCCATAGAGAGTGATTCTCCTGATGGATCTGAGAAAAGTATATTGAAACCCTGGAAAGGATTGACCATTCTAGATGCTATAAAGAACATTTGCATTCATGGGAAAAGGTAAAAATGCCAACATTAATGATAGTTTGAGAGAAGTTGATTCCACCTCTTATGAATGACTTTGAGGGGTTCAAGAGTTCAATGAAGGAAGTCACCGCAGATGTAGTGGAAATAATGAGAGAACTAGAATTAAACATGGAGCTGAATATGTGACAGCATTGTTGCAATCTCATAATAAAACCAACAGCTGAGGAGCTTCTTCCATGGATGAGCAAAAAATAAAATGGTTTCTTGAGATGGACTCTACTGCTGGTGGTGCCATGAACATGGCATGAACATTGCTGAAATGGCAACAAAGGATTTAGAATGTTACATAAACTTAGTTGATAGAGCTATAGCAGGGTTTGAGAGGATGGACTATAATTTTGAAATACATTGTACTATGGGTAAAATGCTATCAAAGAGCATCACATGCTAAGATAAATTGTTACAGTCCAATGGGTTCTTCTTGCCCACTGCACAGAGCCAAACCTGCAATATCTCCAAGGTATGCCTATACTTGGCTCTTTCCTGTCTCTCACTTCCTATATTCAACTGGTCACTACTTACGTCTTGCCATTCCAACCCTATATATATCTGCAGGGCCTTTCTCTGCCTCTCTATCCCTACTGCCAATGACATGGCTCAGGTCTTCATCTTACCTCTCCAAGTCTGTGTATGACAAGACCTTCCTGATGGGTCTCCTTGCCTTCTACCTCAGCCCCCTCCAATCCACCCTTCATTTCCTCATTTAAAATTCTTTAATGGTTCTCTTTGACCTACAATCTTGCCCAATGTCTCATTACTCCAAAATGTTTCTTCTCATCTCCCTCCCTGACTTTACACAGACCGGTCCTCCTTTCTGGGATTACCTCTCTCCCCTTGTGTATTAGCCCATTTTCACACTGCTAATAAAGACCTACCTGAGACTGGGCAGTTCACAAAAGAAAGAGGTTTATTGGACTTACAGTTCCATGTGGCTGGGGAGGCCTCACAATCATGGCAGAAGGTGAAAGGCACATCTCACATGGCAGCAGACAAGGGAAGAGAGCTTATGCAGGGAAACTCCCATTTTGAAGTCATCAGATCTCATGAGACCCATCCACTATCACAAGAACAGCATGAGAAAGACCCGCCCCCATGATTCAGTCATCTCCCACCAGATCCCTCCCACAACAATACAATGTCCTTTCCACATTGTTTTGTTGCTGTTTGTAGATATTTCCCTAATAAGCCAGGAACTTCTCAAGTACAGGCACTGTCTTGTTCGATTTTGGATACTTACCACCAATCCATTGTCTGCTTAAAAGGTGCTCTTAAGCATTCTATTAAAGAAAAGCCAGGAAAAATGTTGTTAAGCTGTGAAGCATTTTGATATCTGTGATGAAATGGAAAGAGCAAATTGTGCCCAGCACAGTTCATTCTTCCATACAGACCTCTCAGGGCACAAAGACCTTTTTTTAGCCTTTTTTCTCCGAAATGTGCCAAAACAATGAAAGGGCATTTTGAAAAAGAATGTCAATAAGTCACAATGAGGAGATAGTGAACAGTCAGGATTCAAAGGCATTTCCTGAGCACCTATACTCTGCAAGGCACTGTACCAGGGACTGGGGATACAGTCCCTGTCTTCAAACACCTCGCAGTCTGTAGCAGGATTCAGAAACCACATATCATTGTGCTGGGGCTGATCTGGGCAATAGAATCATATTTCATACTTGTTTAAAAGGCAATGAAAGTACCACTTCACACCCATTAGGATGGCTATTATCAAAAACAAATATTGGTGAGGATGTAGAGAAATTGGAACCCTTATACATTGCTGCTGGGAATGCAAAATGATGTCCCCACTGTGAAAAACCATTTAGTGGCTCCTCAAAAAGTTAAACATAGATTGACCATATGATCCATCAATTCCATGGCTAGGTGAAAACCCAAAAGAATTGAAAGCAGAGATTTAAACAAATACTTGTGATGCTGGATATTTTCTTGACCCCTTTGTGGGACTCGCTATGGGGGTGCCTTGTTTACTCAGCCCACCCCATTCAAGGGGTGGGAGGGAGCATGTGAGTGAACATCCACAGGAATGGGCTGCTTTGGCATCAGCAGGAGTGAAATCTGTGTGGGCCCTGTGGCAGCATCCAGATGGGGTGTCTGTGACCCCAAGGCCCCAGAGGGCATGTTATAATGCTCTCTTAGCTCTGCCATCTGCAGACAGCAGTGTATTATCAACTCGGTGGGCTGTTTGTCTCATCACATGGGGCAGCTGCCCTCTACTAGTAAGGACAAAGGGCCAGTGTGACAGCCTTTTGGGGTACCTGCATGTGCTACATCCTCAATTCTTGTCCAGTGCCCAAGAGGAATGAGATCACATGGATAAACTGAAGGATGGTGAAAGTGGAGAATTTTATTGAGTGATGGAAGTGGCTCTCAATGGAGAGGGGAGCTGGAGAGGGGACAAGAAGGAAAGTCAAGCCACCTCTCTGCCTCTCTCTCCCAAAGTCAAGTTGCCTTATCCAGCCACTGTCTTGAAGTCACCTCTTCCCAATATCCAACCACTTCTTCCTGATGTCCAAGCTGCTGCTTCTCTCTGCCAGTTGAGTCTGGGTCTTTATAGGCACATGATGGGGGCAGGGCAGGCCATAGGTAGTTTTGGAAAAGGCAATATTCAATTGGTAAAAAGACATTATTCAGAAAAAAACAATCGAGAGAGAGTGGGCACACAGGGATGGAAGTTCTCACGTTGGGCCACGGGTTTCAGGATCTTCTATTTGAAGGTGGGGTTTTGCCAGGGACCCGCCCCTGCCTGCCTAGAATTTCTTTGACTCCCGTCACTATCGTTTGTATACCAATGATAAAGGAGGTGGGCAGGGAAATCCTGGGAAGGGAAGAGTGTGGTCCCTGGCTAGGGCTCCACCCCCAGGCCTGTGCCTGTTGACCTAGGTGAGGACAGACTCTCCTGCCTTTGTGCCCAATTGTTGCATTTCCCAAGACCACCCTGGCCTGCCACACCCCCATCCTGTGCCTATAAAAACCCCCAAGACTCTAGCAGGCAGACACACAAGCAGCTGGACATTGAGAGGAACACATCGG
Organism: Mandrillus leucophaeus; assembly: GCF_000951045.1. NCBI lineage: Eukaryota > Metazoa > Chordata > Mammalia > Primates > Cercopithecidae > Mandrillus > Mandrillus leucophaeus. Next base: position 193,431 of record NW_012108264.1, on the reverse strand, counting down.
CAGAAGAAGACACAAGTGGCTGGACATCTAAAGGACATCAAGGGGAGCATGCCAGCAGGCCATCGACCAGCAGAATGAGGCAGAGTTTGGCTGGGGCAGTCAGAGGAGAGTCCGGGACACCAAGTGGCCCAGCTCCTCCATTCTGGCTCCCCCATCTGCTGAGAGCTACTTCTACTCAATAAAACCTTGCACTCATTCTCCAAGCCCACATGTGATCTGATTCTTCCAGTACACCAAGGCAAGAACCCCAGGATACAGAAAGCCTTCTGTCCTTGTGATAAGGCAGAAGTCTAACTGAGCTGACTAACATAAGCTGCCTACGGATAGCTAAACTAAAAGAGCACCCTGTAGCACACACCTACTGGGGCTGCAGCTGTGAACATTCACCCCAGACACTGCCGTGAGGTCGGAGCCCCACAGCCTGCCTGTCTATATGCTCCCCTAGAGGTTTGAGCAGTGGAGCACTGAAGAAGCAAGCTACACCCCTGTGGCTTGCCCTGTGAGGGGGACAAGGGAACTTTTCCCGTGTCATCAATACTCATAGCAGCATTATTCACAGTTGTCAAAAGATGGAAACAACCCAAGTGTCCCTCAACAGATGAATGGATAAACAAAATATACATATATACACACTAGAAAAGTATTCAGCCTTAAAAAGGAAAGACACTCTGATGCATGCTACAAAACGAATAAAACTTGAAATAAGCCAGATACAAAAGGACAAATCTTGTATGATTCCACTTATATGAGGTACCTAGACTAGGCAAATTTGTAGAGACAGAAAGTAGAATGGAGTTATCCAGGGACTGTAGGGAGAGAGCAATGGGAAGCTATTGTTTGTGGGTACAGAGTTTCTCTTTGGGATGATGAAGCAGCTCCGGAAATGAATGGTGGTTATGGTTTCACAGCAATACGAATATGCCTAATGTCACTGAACTGTACATTTAAAAGTGGTTAAGATAGTAAACTTTGTTATGTGTATTTTACCACAACTTTAAAAACAACAACCAAGAACAATTTATATTTAATGAGGATGGGATTCTCACACTGATAGAAATACCTCAGTCTGGGAAAGGAGGTTTAATTGGCTCATGGTTCTGCAGCCTGTATAGGAAGCATGGTGCTGGCATCTGCTTGGCTTCTGAGAAGGCCTCAGGAAACCTATAATCATGGCAGAAGGCAAAGGGGGAGCCCACATACAGCCAGAGCCAGGAGGAAGAGAGAGAGCGGGGAAGTGCCAGACACTTTTAAACAACCAGATCTCAAGAGCACTCACTCATTATCACGAGGACAGTACCAAGAGGGAAGGTTCTAAGCCATTCAGGACAAATCCACCCCCATAATCCAATCACTTCCCACCAGGCCTTACCTCCAACATTGGGGATTACAATTCCAAATGAGATTTGGTGGGGACACAGATCCAAACCATATCAGGAGGGAACTGATAGTAAAAGTTACTTAGAAGTCATGACTTTCGAACTGGGCTCTGAAGGGTGAATAGAAATGCGCTAGATGATGAGTCAGAAGTCTGACTTTAAGTTCTGGAGCTGCCACTTACTGATACGTGGCTCTTTTTTCCTCATCTCTAAAGGTGGGAAAAGATATACCATACAGTTGTGATGAGATAACATGTCGGAAAATGATTTATAAATGATAGGAGGATTCACTGACAAGTGATATAAAGTAAAATGATGGCAGGAAAGACCTTTAGACATTGTATCCATATTGTTCAGCCCAGGATATTCTCTAAACTCTAAACAGGACATGCTTCACTCCCTCCCTGTCTCAGCCTGAATGAAGTTAGGAAAGAGCAGATAAGGAACAGGAGTTAAACAGCAAGATTTTGAAAGTATATTCTTATTTTAGTGTAGGAGTGTCATGTAGCCACTAAAATTGAGAAACAGGAAAATGTGGAGAAGAAATATAGGAAGGCATTGAGCATTCTGCTTCCTTCCCCTAATATATTATAAATCACAACTCTGATTTATAACTGTGTAAATATACAGATACAAAAACAAGAACTGAAAGTCAATATGCAAAAGTGAAACAAAGGGGTCACATTTTTCTTTTAATTTCATTTGATATTGTTTTATTATTTTTGCGATAACATATGAGGACAAGAGAATAAGCATTCTATTCCCTTTTTAAATGTTTATCAGCTAGTTTCTTGCTGAATACTTGCCCACAATCTCTGTCACTACTGACTTCCAAGGTGATCCGAGGCCCAGTACCTTTAAACCCTGGGGGCCTAGAGGGTAGCATTTGCTTCTAGCAATGACAGAAGTTTGCACAGAACAACTGGAGGATGCTCCAAGGCCCCTTCAGGGTAAAGAGCTGCCGCCTTCTATAGATTTATGACTCTGGGCTCCTGGGGACACTGAGGGCACAGGAAAAGCCATCACATCGTGTTTGGCCTTGGGCTCTGATTCAAAGGCTGCAGCTTCCAAGGCCCTTGCCCTTCCCATTCTGAAAGACAAGGTGCTGACTCTGAAAGCTTGCAACGTTCATTTTGATTTCTTCAGATGCTGTGAATTAGTGCAAGGCATTATTTCTCAGAGCAGGGCTCTCCCCAACTGCCTCTCTAGATGGGAGTGAGCCATAAACTATTTCAGCTGCTAAACTCATAACAAGATCAAGGAGAGAAACTAGGAATGGCAGGTTGATTTTATACCCTCGTGCTGTCTCTCTAGTCTATCAACATGTAGAACCCATATGTATTAGCACCCCTCTCATACATCAGAAGCCGCAGCCTATAAACAGGAGAAAGAGAATCAGAAGGATATCTCAATTTCACTCTGCAGATGGAAGGCCACTCTCACAGAGAGAGATAACTTAACCCTGTAACTACATAGCTACTCTCTTCAGCCACAGCTTTGATTCTGCCAGCATTAGGGCCCCCATTCCCAAAGTGGAAGTGAAACGGGAGAGTTCCCTCATCCCCCTCGAAGGATGTGCAACAGGGATGTGGCTTGCTCCTTCACTTGCCCCGCTGCTCAAGCCTCTAATGGGAGCATGCAGACAGGCAGGTGCAGCGGCCCTGGGGACTGCTTTGGGGCTCTAGTCCCACGGCAGCATCTAAAGGTGGGTGTCTGCAACTCCTGAAGCCCAAGTGGGCATATGTTACAGTGTGCTCTTTCAGTTTTGCCAGCTGCAGAAGGCTTGTGTTAATCAGCTCAGTAGACCCTCTGCCTTATCGCAAGGGCAGAAGGCCAATGTGACAGCTTTCTGTATCCCGAGCTCGCTCCCAGTGTATCAGAAGAATTGGCTCAAAGCATGAATGCAAGGTTTTGTTGAGTGGTGGAGGTGGCTCTCAGCAAGATGGATGGGGAGCTGGAAGTGGGGATGGAATGGGAAAGTGATCTTCCCCTGGAGTGGTGCTGCCCAGCGGCTGGACTCTTCTTTGACCGCCCCCGCTGAAACCCCCTCAATGTCCAAACGTCCTTTTTCTTCTCTCTTTCTCTGCCCCATTGTTCTGTCATCACTTGTCTGCTAGTTCTAATATTCACCCACTTGTGCTTGTGCCCAATAAGGGCTCATGTTTATATGGTCATAGGATGGGGGCTCCGGTGGTGGGGGCCACAGTGATCTTAGAAAATGCAACATTTGGGTGTGAAAACAAGAGTTCCTGTTCTCATTTAGGTCCAGAGACACAGGCTTGAGGGTGGAGCCCCCACCAAAGACCCAGACCTGTACCCAGCACTTCCCTGCCTCACTCCCATGTCAGAAGGACTGTGTGTGGCTGTGCTGCCTGTCTGTACACAAGGGTTCCTGGCTAGAAGCAGTGGGGACTGACCTCCAGCACAAGGCACATGAGACCTGTCATGTTCCTGGCCCAGGGACAGCTGCCTGGAGGAAGGAGTGCCTTTTTCACTATGGTATGATCTGCTCCCCAGGCTGCACTGCTAAGGGGCGCACTGCCTGCCCTGTGGGGTACCCTTTTCTAATTCACACAAAACACAGTATCCACTAGCAATGGCCCAACCTGAGCAAACTGAGAAAGCCATCCTGTAGGTGCCTGGGTATCTTGCATCTGAATAACACAGAAACCTGCCTGTAAACTGTGCATCCAATACCCAAGTAGGGAAGCCAAGCATTTTATGTTATTTTCTTATAAAAGGTTCTTTATGACTGGGTGAGATGTCTCACACCTGTAATCCCAGCACTTTAGGAGGATGAAGTGGGAGGATGGCTTGAGGTCAGGAGTTCAAGACCAACCTGGGCAACACAACAAGACCATGTCTCAAAAAAATAATTTAAAAATTAGCCAAGCATGGTGATATGGTGATGCATGCCTATAGTCCCAACTACTCAGGAGGATGAGACAGGAGGATCACTTGAGCTCAGGAGTTGAGACTGCAGTGAGCTATGATCCCACCATTGCACTCCAACCTGGGTGACAGAGCAAGACCCTGTCTCTAAGAAAATAATAATTAGTTAATTTGTTTAAAAAAATAAGTTTTTTAAGTGCTGAAAGACTACCTAGGTCCCATCTAACTTTCAGACCAAGTTTTCCTTTTAGTTCCCACAATAAATGGTCCTTTCCACTGTGTTCGATCCTTGACAAATGCCACCCCCTCCCCCGCCACTTCCCTCTCCCTGACCATCCCGTTCAGATGCTACTTCATCGGCCACTCTCTCTCAGTGCTCCGTGCCTAGCACCTTCTTCTAGCTTTAGTGATCCTTTGATAACAGTGTCATCGTGGGCCCTCCCCAGGCTGTCTGTCTGAATTCAGAATTTTGGAACTATGCTTCAGAGTCCTGAAACCATATAATAGAGAATTCCAGGATGTGCCTAAAATGATTAACTCCACAGAATTATAAGTCTGGTTTCTAGAAAGGATCGTAACCTTCATCTTATGCAATTTTACCTCTCAAAAGGAATAGCAAGCAACTGAGGCTAGAAACGGTAAGTGATTGCTGCTATGGTTTGGAAAGTTCATGCCCCCCACCAAAATTCATATGTTGAAACCTGTTCCTCAAATAGATGGTATTAGGAAGTGGAGCCTTTGGGAAGTAATCAGGTCATGAAAGTGGAGACCTCATGGATAGAATAATTGCTTTCATAAGGGGCTGAAGAGACTAGAGTTCTCCCCTTCCACCATATGAAGACACAATTCGAAGTCAGCAGGCAGTGTTAAGCCTGGTAGAGGCCCTCACCAGTACTTGACTATGTTGAGGCAAGATGTAGTGTCTCACGTCTATAATGCCAGCACTTTGGGAGGCCAAGGCCAGCGGCTTACCTGAGGTCAGGAGTTCAAGACCAGCCTGGCCAACATGGTGAAACCTGGTCTTTACTAAAAAAACAAAAATTAGCCAGGCATGGTGGTGGGCGCCTGTAGTCCCAGCTACTTGGGTGGCTGAGGCAGGAGAATTGCTTGATCCTGGGAGGCAGAGGATTGTGCCACTGCACTCCAGCCTGATAAGCAAGACTCTTGTCAGAAAAGAAAAGAAAAAAGGGAGGGGAGGGGAGGGGAGGGAAGGGAAGGGAAGGGAAGGGAAGGGAAGGGAAGGGAAGGGAAGGGAAGGGAAAGAAAACAGTCTGACCATGTTGTCACCCTGATTTCTGGCTTCCCAGCATCAAGAACTATGAGAAATAAGTTTCTATCATTTATAAGCCACCTAGTCTATGTTATTTATTTCATTACAGCATCCCAAACAGACTAAGACAGTGACTTAACCCAAAGCCACACAAAGTATTTGATGCAAAAATAGGAATACAGTGCAATGCTTGCAATCTGCCCCTCCCCAGATTCTGCATCTATCGACCTACCGAATACAGACCAACCTTCTGTACAGAGAAGTTGTCCCTGATGTTCTCAAGAGAGGCAATACCCAAGAGACTGTGATAAGGAAATTTCACAAGTACTTCAGTCTCATGATCTGTAAAATGGGAACAATAATAGCTCAACCCTATAAGGTTGAGATGAGGATCAAATGAGGTAACTTACAGAAGAGGTGTTTAACACAGTACTTGACACTTAAAAGTGATACTTCTGCCAGTTCCACTAATGACCTCCTGAAATATATCAACTTTACATACATGCCATGCTCAGGTGAGTCATGCTAAAGTGAGAGTCAGGATTCTGTCTGGTTTTCACAATAGCTGGCATCATCTAGTGTATTCACAAATGCTTCAGGAGGAAAACATGCACTGGGCATGGCCAATAAACATAAAAATTGCTAAATCAAGTTCATTTAAAAACCACATGGTAATTCCCTAGTAATTCTGGGTTAATTGCATATTAATTACCATCTTGTTATAGCATCAATGAGCCATACATTTGATGTGGGAACCTACAGCAGAGATTAAATGCTAAAAGAGACTTTCCCCAACTGCTGCAGAAAATGATCCTTGCTCACACCATATCAACAAGTCTTCTCAGAAAACTCCTATGTTACTGCTTCTTTAAAGAACTCAATAATTACCCAAAGTATCCTCCAACTAAAGTTTCTTCTAGTGTGGGTATGTAAAGACTAGCAGTGACATCTACCACCTGTGACATCTATCTCCAAATCCCTTGGATCAAAGTCTTTTGAAATGACAAACCTCAGCCTACTGACCTCTTCTGGGGTGATGGTTTAATTGGCTGCAAGTGTCTTGAGACATTTCCAAGGTCCTTGCCTCTGTCTCCTTCCTGCGCCTTCGGAAGTTGCCTTTTCCACATCTACTGCATTGAAATACGATCCCAAAAAATAAGTCATGTGAGCCCAGCTGAATTTCTTGGTAGAGGAATTATGTATAACAAGACGGTTGGCAAGGTTATATCACTCCATGAAAGCTGTAATTTCCCTGCAATTGATTTCCTAAAGATAACTCACTGTTTGCGTGCAGTGAAAGCTAATTTAACAAGAAAGATGAGTCTCTTCAGAACACCTTGATTGGCAATTGTGATAAATTCCTATAATTACTATTGACTCAGAGGAGGATTTTCATTTGTTAAGATGTTGCTGAAATGACAGCCCGGTGATGGTTTTAAACAGAGGAAATGGTAACACCACATGCTGCTCCCATCTTCACAAAAGAAACTTGGGGGACTGACATGGTTACAGATATTTCAGAGAACCCATGAAGACCCTGTTGAGTCTCAGAGAGACCTCTACATCTTCCTTGGCATTTTTGTGTTGACTAAAAATTCTCATAGGAACCACAGTTCTGAAACCCAGAAAGTCTGGCTCTTTCTCCTAACAAAGAAATAAAATTGAGTCTACATTAGCAGTTCCACAGTGGAGGCAATAAAATCTTAGTATTAATGTCAAAAATTGAATAAAATTAAGTCGGCTGAGCATGGTGGCTCATGCCTGTAATCCCAGAACTTTGGGAGGTCAAGGCAGGCAGATTACTTGAGGTCAGGAGTTCGAGACCAGCCTGGCCAACATGGTGAAACCCTGACTCTACTAAAAATACAAAAACTAGCCCAGTGTGGTGGTGTGCGCCTGTAGTCCCAGCTACTCGGGAGCCTGAGGCAGGAGAATTACTTGAAATGGGAGGCGGAGGTTACAGTGAGCCAAGATCACACCACTGCATTCAGCTCAGGTGAAAGAGCAAGATTCAGCCTCAAAAAATAGGTATATGAATAAAATGAATAATATTAAAAGTCCAACAATCGGCCATCAGTTAAATCAATTAGTATAAATCCAAATAATAGTTCTGTAGCTATCAATATGATTTTATAGACAGTTAAAGACATAAGCAATGGCTATGATATGTTTTTAGTGTAAGAAGTAGGATGCTGACTGGGCACAGTGGCTCACGCCTATAATCCCAGCACTTTGAGAGGCCAAGGTGGGCAGATCACCTGAGGTCAGGAGTTCGAGACCAACCTGGCCAACATGACAAAACCCCATCTCTACCAAAAATACAAAAAGTTACCTGGGCGAGGTGGCGTGTGCCTGATAATCCCAGCTACTTGGGAGGCTGAGGTGAGAGGATCGCTTGAGCCTGGGAGACGGAGGTTGCAGTGAGCTGAAATCGCACCATTGCACTCCAGCCTGGGCATCAGAGTGAGACTCCATCTCAAAAAAAAAAAAAGCAGGATGCTAAATTACATGTACAAATCAGGCAAGATGATGCACGCACGTAGTCCCAGATACTTGGGAGGCTGGAGCAGGAGGATTGCTTGAAGCCAGGAACTTGAGGTTGCAGTGCACCATGATCACACCTGTGAATAACCACTGCACTCCAGCCTGACATAGCAAGATTCCATCTCTAAATATATATATATGTATATAAATATTAATAACATGTACAATGTGAGCTCAGCTATGAAAAAATGTATAAAAAGAACAGGAAGGGTGTCCCATATTGTTAACAGCAGTAGCTCTAGATCTTAGATCTCTGAATGGTGAGATAAGCAAAACAATAAGAAAAGAACAAAGAAAGAAACTCTACTTTCCTAAAAGTTCAGGCCTATAATAAAAGCCAAATAAGAAATCGATTTGGGTCAACTTATTTGAGAGAATCAAACTATAGAATATCCCTGTTTCCTAAGTAAAAACTGCCCTTTGCTTTTCAGGAATGATAGCTCAACTATCACTGTCAGCACCACCAAAAAGTTTGCCCATTAATTTCTTGTTTGTGATTCTACATGACACATACAAAAGCTAACCAAGAACTGCTACTTGCCTTCTAGGATTTCTCAAGTTCAAAGAGTCTACTCTGACATAAAGCATAGACTTGCTATATAATTTGCCATACAAATATAAAGCATTAATAATATTGATCATAATTTATAATTATAGTTATTAACATTCCTAAATGCTCTCTTGCCATTAACTCATTCAATCCATTTAAGAATTCTAAGAGACACACAGAAATTATCTTCATTTAAAATGAGGAAACTATGGTTCAGACATATGGAGTGACTTGCATGAGGTCACACGGCAAGGTAATTCTTTAAAGCTAAGTCTTGTATTTCAAAGTCTAGGACTCTTCCTACAGTACCATGTTTATGACAAAATCTTACAAATTTTTAACAAATTAGCATATTTTGTCTATATTGATACATTTCTCCTCCATTTAAAAACTGTTTGCTTATCAGTAACTCTCCTTAGCAGTAGGTTTTGGAATTTCAAATGGATGTCTATGTTTTTCAGAGTTCACTCTTAGGAACAATAAAAAAGCAAGCAAACATACTACTTTGCTTCTTGTTTCAACAAATATTATTTTAATGTGCTAAGAGGCTCAAATACAATTTTAATTAACTACAAACTGAATTCATTCCTTAATGACAGAATAGGATTTGTTGGTTTGTTTCTCTTTGACGAATTTCTTTTTTCAATTTTTAATAGTGGTTAGAAATTCCATAACATAAATTTACCATTGTAACCACTTTTTTTTTTTTTTTTTTGAGATGGAACCTCCTCTTGTTGCCCAAGCTGGAGTGCAATGCTATGATCTTGGTTCACTGCAACCTCCGCCTCCTGGGTTCAAGCAATTCTGCCTCAACCTCCCAAGTAGCTGGGATAACAGGCACCTGCCTCCACGCCTGGCTAATTTTTGTAGTTTTAGTAGAGACGGGGTTTTACCATGGTGGTCAGGCTGGTCTCGAATTCCTGACCTCAGGTAATCCACCCACCTCGGCCTCCTAAAGTGCTGGGATTACAGGTATGAGCCACCTCACCCAACCAACCATTTTTAAAGTGTACAGTTCAGTAGTGTTAAGTATATTCACATTGATATGCAACAGATCTCCAGAACCTTTACATCTAGCAGAACTGAAACTTTATACCCATTAAACCACTCTCAATTTCCCCCGCCTGTATCTCCTAGCAACCACCGTTCCTCTAGCAACCACCATTCTACTTTCTGTTTCTATGAATTTGGCAATTCTAGATATCTCATATAAATGGGATCATGCACTATTTGCATAATGACAAAATATGAGTTTCTAAAATATGTGAAATGTTGTTTTGCATCAACTTTTCAGAAACTCACACATTTGACATTTTGAGGGCTACAACTCCTCCCCCACAAAAAAAAATCAGGAACCAAAAAGTAAATTATATAAAAACAAGGATTATCATAGCCTGAAATTTTTCTAGAGGTTGCTTAATCTCTCTATGCCTCAATTTATTCATCTATAAAATGGGGATAGCAATAGTACATTCCTCAGAGCATTGTGATGATAATTTTTTTTTTTTTTTTTGAAGCGGAATTTCACTCTTGTCCCCCAGACTAGAGTGCAATGGTGCATTCTCGGCTCATTGCAGCCTCCCCCTCCTGGGTTCAAACGATTCTCCTGCCTCAGCCTCCCGAGTAGCTGGGATTACAGGTGCCCGCCACCACACCCAGCTAGTTTTTTTGTATTTTTAGTAGAGACAGGGTTTCACCATGTTGGCTAGGCTGGTCTCGAACTCCCAACCTCAAGTGATCCTCCTGCCCACCTCAGCCTCCCAAAGTGCTAGGATTCCAGGCGTGAGCCACAGCAGCCGACCTGTGATGAAAATTAAATACATTAGTTCACGTAAAGAATTTGGAACAGTGGCAGGCATAAAGTAAGTACTGAATGAATTTTAAATATTTTTATTTGTACATGTATTCTATCAATAAAAGGACCACACTATAATTAAAACACAATGGCTACTATCAAGGAGCCCATATCTAAGAATTTATATGTTCTGCACAAAACTCATGGTAGAACCTTGCCAATTATTACTGCATAATAAGGTATTATTCAACAGATAGAATCAAGAAAATAAAATATATAAAATAATATCCAGGATGGGCGTGGTGGCTCATGGCAGTAATCCCAGCACTTTGGGAGGCCGAAGCGGGCAGATCACCTGAGGTCAGGAGTTGGAGACCAACCTGGCCAACATGAGGAACCCTGTCTCCACTAAAAATACAAAAATTAGCTGGGCATGGTGGTGCATGCCTGTAATCCCAGCTACTCGGGAGGCTGAGGCAGGAGAATCGCTTGAACCTGGGAGGCGGAGGTTGCAGTGAGCCAAGATGGCTCCATACACAGCCTAGGTGACAGAGCGAGACTCCATCTCAAAAATAAATAAATAAATAAAATCCAGCTGAAAACTGAGAGTGTGGTTATAGTCAACACAATGCACATTCCCAGACTGTAATCTCGGCAAGATTAAAAGCCGTAGATTTATTTTCACTGTGGGGAGGAATTGAACAAATTCTTACATCTGTTTTTGAAATAGCCACCCAGGCACTTTAACACTGCTACTGTATTTGCCTGCTCTAGAGACATATCAGAAGTGTAAAATGATTCTAATAGTAATCAGAGTGGCCTTTCTTTTCTTAATGAAATTCTAAAATGTTACGGTCTCCCGCAATGCAAACAAGCATTTCTGCCCTGACAGATTCATCACAGAACGCAGCCGGCCATGGCTGAGCAGGGATTGCGGCCAGCAATGCTGCCACCTGCCGTATGGAAGTGGAGTTGCTGGCCTTAGAGGGAGGAAATTAAACAAAAAAAAATCAATGCCTTGACAAATCGGTGCTGCTCTGTTTAGGTAAATTGCTCTATTATCCTAGTAGCTCAGTACATTATGGAAGTAGTTACCCCTCTACTTAGCTAACTCACCTGGTTTTCTGGCTAACTTAATCCTTTATTTACAGTTTCACTGTCTTGCCCTATCATACAGCAACTTGGCTTTCTGTTTTCTTTCATTTATTCAAGATGAATTACTTAACGTTGAAACATCGTTTTCAGCATCACATTTTTTAATAGTGAACCCAAGGTCTCGTTTCTCAGGACAGCCTGTATACAAGGACACGATATAATAAATGCTTAGCAAATTTCCTTTTTTTCTGGGAACATAAATGTGCACATATCACATACTCCCTTTCATGTTTTATACCATGTACATACCCAGGCATACTGACTAGGAGACTTTTATATATAAATTAGGCCAACGTGGTGGCTCACACCTGTAATTCCAGCACTTTGGGAGACCGAGGTAGGAGGATTGCCTGAGGCCAGGAGCTTGAGGCCAGCCTGGTCAACAAGCAAGACCCCGTCTCTACAAAAAGAAAACATAAAATTAGCTGGGAGCAGTGGCACTGCTGTAGTCTCAGCTACTCAGGGACTGAGGCAAGAGGATCCATCACTTGAGCCCAGGAATTTGAGGCTGCAGTGAGCTATGATTGCTCCACTGCACTCTAGCCTGGAGACCCTGTCTTTCAAAAAAATGTAGACACACAAAAAAATTCAGTTAAATACAGACATGCCTAGACTGTTTTGCACCCAAAATATACACCCACACCCCAAGTGCAATTAAGCAAAAGAGAGATGGAGCCAGATTTTGGAAAATGCATGACATAAACAAAGTTGATCTTTAGCCTTTTGTTAACCTTTTGGAGATGCACTTTCCTTTCTCTCCTACTTTCCATGGCCAAAACCCTTATTCTTTATTTATGTTTTTATTATTTTATTTTTCCATAAGTTATTGGTGTACAGGTGATATTTGGTTACATGAGTAAGTTCTTTAGCAGTGATTTCTGAGATCCTGATGCACCCATCACCTGAGCAGTGTACACTGCACCGTATATGTTGTCTTTTATCCCTCACCCCCTCCCACTCTTCCCCCCAAGTCCCCTAAGCCCATTATATCATTCTTATGCCTTTGCGTTCTCATAGCTAAGCTCCCGCATATCAGTGAGAACATACGATGTTTGGTTTTCCATTCCTGACTTACTTCACATAGAATAATAGTCTCCAATCTCATCCAGGTCACTACAAATGCTTTTAATTCATCCCTTTTTATGGCTGAGTGGTATTGCATCATATATGTATACCACAGTTTATTTATCCACTTGTTGATTGATGGGCATTTGGGTTGGTTCCACAATTTTGCAATTGTGAATTGTGCTGCTATAAACATGTGTGTGCAAGTATCTTTTTCTTTTTCTTTTTCTTTTTTTGTTTTGTTTGTTTGTTTGTTTGTTTTAGATGGAGTCTCTCTCTGTAGCCCAGGCTGGAGTACAGTGGCACGATCTTGGCTCACTGCAACCTCCGGCTCCCAGGTTCAAGTGATTCTTCTGCCTCAGCCTCCCAAGTAGCTGGAAATTCAGGCGTCCGCCACCACACCAGGCTAATTTTTGTATTTTTGGTAGAGACGGCGTTTCGCCATGTTGGGCAGGCTGATCTCGAACTCCTGACCCCAGGTGATCCACCCGCCTCAGCTTCCCAAAGTGCAAGAATTACAGGTGTGAGCCACCATGCCCAGCCACCATTATCTTTTTCAAATAATGACTTATTTTCCTCTGAGTAGACACTCAGTAGTGTGATCGCTGGATCAAATGGTAGTTCTACTTTTAGTTCTTCAAGGAATCTCCACGCTGTTTTCCATAGTAGCTGTACTACTTTACATTCCCATCAGCAGTGTAGAAGTGTTCCCTGATCACTGCGTCCGTGCCAACATCTACTGTTTTTTCTTTGATTATGGCCATTCTTGCAGGAGTAAGGTGGTATCACTCTGTGGTTTTGATTTGCATTTCCCTAATCATTAGTGATGTTGAGCATTTTTTCATGTTTGTTGGCCATTTGTATATCTTCTCTCGAGAATTGTCTATTCATGTCCTTAGCCCACTTTTGGATGGGATTGTTTGTTTATTTCTTATTGATTTGTTTGAGTTCATTGTAGATTCTGGATATTAGTCCTTTGTCAAATGTATAGATTGTGAAGATTTTTCTCCCACTCTGTGGGTTGTCTGTTTACTCTGCTGACTGTTCCTTTTGCTGTGCAAAAGTTCTTTAGTTTAATTAGGTCCCAGTTATTTATCTTTGTCTTTATTACAATCGCTTTTGGGTTTTTGGTCGTGAAATCCTTGCCTAAGCCAATTTCTAGAAGGGTTTTTCCAATGTTACCTTCTAGAAATTTTATAGTTTCATGTCTTAGGTGTAAGTCCTTAATCCATCCTGAGTTGATTTTTGTATAAGGTGAGAGATGAAGATTCAGTTTCATTCTTCTACATATGGCTAGCCAATTATCCCAGCACCGTTTGTTGAAAAGGGTGTCCTTTCCCCATTTTATGTTTTTGTTTGCTTTGTCAAAGATCAGTTGACTGTAAGCTTTTGGGTTTATTTCTGGATTCTCTATTCTGTTCCATTGGTCTATGTGCCTATTTTTATGCCAGTACCGCACTGTTCTGGTGACTATGGCATGGCCAAAACCTTTTGAGGAGGCTTAGTTGTCCCAGTTACCCTTTGAGATACCCAGTGAAGCATACTGCGACACCTGGGTCCTCCCAGACTCGACAGCTTTCCTGATTCCTCCTCAACCACCGCCCACCACCACCTCAGCAAAACTTACTATGCCAGTTTTCCACTCTTGGATGATCTGGTTAATTTTTGTGGCAAGTCACATAAGCTGAGAAAGTCAAGTTGCTGCAGCTAATTATTTAATATATTAACTACCTTCAAATGTTTGCATGTTGACCAAGGCCTCTGTCAGCCCCTAACATAATTAAAAACATGAATAACTGGCAGAATTGTAGGCACCATGAATATTGACAGAGCCAGCAGGGAAATATTTAGATGGTTCAGATGAGGGAAAACTTTTAGTGACAATCTTTAAATAATATTATTTACCAGCTGTTTTACCCGTGTCTAGGGCTTCCTAAACACACACACACACACACCTTTGCACACACACAGTCTCCTCCAAGGAGAGAAAATGTCACCCTCCCATAAACTCACATCCTAAGTGTCTCCAGACACCAATCACATACCTGAAGATGGCAAGCAGGGTCAGATCTAGAGTTCACATGTTCTGTCCACAACTTCATCACCACCTTACACTCACAAGAGGCTCAGGGAGCAAAGTGGGCAGAGTTCAAGGGAAACATAAATCATTCCTGGCATGAAATATCAGGTGAGTGCTTTCATCATCGTGGGTTCATATGCCGTAACCTTTTCTCTGAGGTTCCATGCTGAAAGCAGGAGGTTGTTCCTAGATATCAACATGGCTCCATTTGAAAGACTTATCCCACCTCATTGTAGCAACCTCTACAAGAAAAGAAATCCAAACTTTAATAGGATAACTATGGTAGAAGGACCCTTTGCCAGAGGATTTTTCCTTGCAGCTCCGGTAAAATTTCATAAAATGGTATCTCTTATTAAAATCATACTGTGGTGGCTATTTTAGAACTTGGGCAGGGTGTGGTGGCTCATGCCTGTAATCCCAGCACTTTGGGAGGCCAAGATAGGAGGATCGCTTAAGTGCAGGACTTGGAGACCAGCCTGGGCAACATAGGAATACCCCATCTCTATAAAAAATAATAAAATGTTGCCGGCACAGTGGCTTACGCCTGTAGTCCCAACACTTCAGTGTGGAGGAGTAAAGAGAATATGATCCACCTCAGGAGGCCAAGGTGGGTGGATCACATAAGGCCAGGAGTTCAAGACCAGCCTGGCCAACATGGTGAAAACCCATATCTACTAAAAATACAAAAATTAGCTGGGCATGGTGGTACACACTTCTAGTCCCAGCTATTTGGGAGGTGAGGCACAAGAATCGCTTGAACTGAGGAAGCAGAGGTTGCAGGAAGCCGAGAGAGAAAGACTCTGTCTCAATAATAATAATAATAACAACAAATTTTAAAAACAGAATTTGCTCTCCTAAACTGAGTTTGATCTTACTGGCATATTGGCACTTAATATTTTCTCCTGGTGAGTAACCTTTTGCTCACCAACTTGGAATAGATAAGGATAGGATTGATATAAGGTTGGTTATGGGGTTAAAATAAAATCATGGGCTCTGAGCTTTGACCATGAAGCCCAGAAGAAAGCATCACTCTGTGGGCAGAAACACTTCAGACAACAACAGTATTAACAAGAAAAATGTAAAGCCCAAGGTGTAGACCTGGGTCGTAACCTGTTACATTGTTTAGTTGCTATTACATTCTCTTTGGTTTTGCTCCTGGATTTGATGAGAGCAGGAGAATCCATTTCAATGCATATGCATTTGTTATACATCTGCATTTCATGCGGGGAGCCCCCCAAAAAAGGATGGGAATCCTTGATCTTAAAGCATTTAACCGGAGTGTGGTAAGCTATTTCTCCAGTCCCCATCAGGCTGAGATGTAAAATTCCAGAATCACAGGTCACAGTGGTGGTGAATGGCTGAATCATGGGCCCACCAGAGAAATCACAGCCCACTGATAACATTTCTCCTTCAGGAGTGCCTCATCTTTTAAAATTCGGCCTTGACTAGAAAATATAACTTGGCTGGGTGTGGTGGCTCACTCCTGTAATCCCAGCACTTTGAGAGGCCAAAGCGTGCAGATCACTTGAGGTCAGGAAGTTCGAGACCAGCCTGGTCAACATGGTGAAACCCCATCTCTACTGGTAATACAAAAAAAAAAAAGAAGAAGAAATTAGCCTAACATAGTGGCACACCACCTGTAATCCCAGCTACTCAGGAAGCTGAGGCACGAGAATCCGTTGAACCCAAGAGGTGGAGGTTGCAGTGAGCCAAGAGCATGCCACTGCAGTCCAGCCTGAACGACAGAGTGAAACTGTGTCAAAAAAAAAAAAAAAAAAAGGAAAGAAAATATAGAAAATATAACTGAAGTCAAAAGCTGTAAAACCTAATTGGCAGCTGAGTAAGGACCCCTTGAAAAGAATTGGAGAACTGGGAGGACTGTTGAATAGGAACTCTGAGAAGACAAAGTATTCCACTAGATGATTATCTTGTTAAAGTTGAGAAAAAGCTTAGTGAACATTTACATACAACTTACCTGCCATAAAATTTACATTAAATGGAGACTTATCTGTATCTTGTCAGCATAAAGTTGTTTCTAAGAATGTTTCCCAAGAATGGCAAAGAGCTTTCCTGTAATATTGATTTGTTTTAATAGTGCCAATGATTGCTGATTTATAACTCTGATACTATGAATGTTTGTTATAGGAAATTACATTTGTTAAAATGTGTGCTATAGCAAATTATTAGTTCACTAAGAGTGTAAACTATTTTTGTCACAGAAGACTTATTTTAACACCTACCTTGTGACAATTAACTCAATTTCTATAATCTTATCAACTTTGTTACTTCATTTGTACATAAGTGAATCAACATTCCTTGTTACTCAAAAATTATCAAGCCTTTTTTAGGCTTTTTAAAACAAATATTTTGCATTATAAAAGTTGTATCTCTAAAATAAAATCTAAATTTTTTTTTAATTTTTGTTTTTATTGTATTTTGTTTTTATCATGGCCTGTATGATTACTTTGGTAACATTCTCTTTACTCCTCAAACTAATAAAAAGCTGTCACTCATCACAAAAGACTGGGTAAATTAAGAAGTACAATTGATCCTTGAATAATATCGGTTTGAATTTCAAGGGTCCACATATAGGTGAGTTTTCCTTTTCCTCTGCCACACCTGAGACAACAAAACCAATCAAATCTTTCTCTTCCTCCTCTTCCTCTGCCTCCTCAATGTGAAGAGAATGAAGATGAAGACCTTTATGATGATCCACTTCCACTTAATGAGTAGTAAATGTATTTTCTCTTCTGTATGATTTTCTTAATAACTTTTTCTTTTCACTAGTTTACTTTATTGTAAGAATACAGTACATACTGCATATAACACAAAATATGTATAATCGACTATTTATGTTATTGGTAAGGTTTCCAGTCAACAGTAGGCTATTAGTCAAGTTTTAGGGGAGACAAAAGGTATACACAAATTTTCAACTGCATGGGGTGCCCATAATCACCACATTGTTTAAGGGCCAACTGTATTCATTGAGCATTGAGAATATACTTTGTCTGAACATTAGTAATAATAAATATAAACATTTTTGGATTTTTAGACTCTACTTGCCAATGTAACCAAACTCAGGTCCAGCCGCTTGCCACTGGAAAACCAAAATTAAAGAAGCAAGATGCTGTGAAAAGAAAGAAATTTTATCCAAAGGCTAATAGCTAGGAGATGGTTGGCTCAAGCCTCAAAGAAACCATCTCAAAACTTTAGGCAAGTGAATGTGTTCAAGAAGGGAAGTTGGCATGGGAAGCATGTGGGAGTGGTGCAGGGTGCAGGGTCTGTATGTCTTGTTCTGATGGCCATCTTGAGTTATTGCCCACCTGGAGTGTGGGCTGGTGCCATCTCGAGGTGACAATAGCTGGATTGTAGATCAACTGCCTTGAGGTAATCTCTAGATGGGGAGGATTCTGCAGCTGGGTCTCCATGCCTGGTTTATTTCAAGAGTAGCCCCTATAATGTATAAGCAAGCACATAGTTAGATAAGCAAGTGCAGTGCAAGGGACCTTGCCAACTTTGTTACTTCATTTGTACATAATGGCAAGTAGAGTCTAAAATTCCAAAAAAGTTTATTTTTTTTATTACTAATGTTCAGACAAAGTATATTCTCAATGCTCAATGAATACAGTTGGCCCTTGAACAATGTTGTGATTAAGGGCACCCCATGCAGTTGAAAATTTGTGTACACCTTTTGTCTCCCCCAAAACTTTACTAATAGCCTATTGTTGACTGGAACCCTTACCAATAACATAAACATTCGAATGTGAATCAGCATTACTTGTAACTCGAAAATCAACAAACCTTTTTTTAGGCTTTATTTTAAATCAATCCTTTTTGTTTTAAAAAAAGTAGCAGGTGGCCAGGTGTGCTCACTCATGCCCGTAATCCCAGCATTTTGGGAGGCCGAGGCAGGTGGATCACTTGAGGTGAGCAGTTTGAGACCAGCCTGGCCAACATGGTGAAACCCTGCCTCTACTAAAAATACAAAAATATTAGCCGGGCATGGTGGCGGACACCTGTAATTCCAGCTACTTGGGAGGCTGAGGCGGGAGAACGACTTGAACCTGGGAGACAGAGGTTGCAGTGAGCCAAGATCGTGCTACTGCACTCCAGTCAGGGTGACAGAGAGAGACTTCATCTCAAAAAAAAAAAATTAGTCTGGCCCGGTGGCATGCACCTGTCATCCTAGCTACTCAGGATGCTGAGAGAGAATTGCTTGAGCCCGGGAGGCAGAGGTTTCAGGGAGCTGAGATAGTGCCACTGCACTCCAGCCTGGGTGACAGAGACCCTGTCTCAAAAAAAACAAAACAAAAAAGTAGAAGTACTATATAATCCAGCAATCCCGCTTCTGGGCATAAATCCACAAGCATTGAAATCAGGACTTCAAAGAGATATTAGCATTCTCATATTCATTACAGCACTGTTCACAATAGCCAAGATGTGGAAACAATCTAAACATTTATTGGTAGATGAATGGATAAAGAAAATGTGGTATATGCATGCAATGGAATATTATTCTACCTTAAAAAAATGAAGTTCTGCAATATGCAACAACATTAATCTTAGATAAACCTTGAAGATATTATGCTAAGTGAAACAGGTCTAGTCACGGAAGAACAAATACTGCTTGATGCCACCAATAGGGAGTATCTCAAATAATCGAACACGTAGAATCAAAGAGTGGAATGAATGGTGGTTGCCAGGTCTGGGGAGAGGGAAATGGGGTGTTGCTAATCAACAGCACACAGTTTCAGTCAAGCAAGATGAAGTTCTGGAGATCTACCGTGCAACATTATAGCCTATTATGTGTAGATTATAATCTATAACAGTATTGTAACCTACAGGTAACGATACTGCATTGTACACTGAAAAAGTTGCAAAGAGATCGGATCTCATGTTGAGTGCTCTTACCACAATAAAATACAATTTTTAAAAAGCACTAATACATATAAAATGAGACAATACATCACACAATAGTCTATTCTACATCACTGCACCTATTATTAAAATGCTGCAGGCTGGACACTGTGGCTCGTGCCTGTAATCCCCGCACTTTGGGAGGCCAAGGCGGGCAAATAACTTGAGGTCAAGAGTTCGAGACCAGCCTGGCAACATGGTGAAACCCTGTCTCCACAAAAAATATAAAAATTAGCCAGGCGTGGTGGTGTGCACCTGTAATCCCAGCTACTCGGGAGGCTGAGGCAGGAGAATCACTTGAACCTGGCGGGCAGTGGTTGCAGTGAGCAGAGACTGCATCACTGTACTCAAGCCTGGGCAGCAGAGTAAATGAAACTCCGTCTCAAAATAAAGTAAAATAAAATGCTTCATATGATTATGATAATTATTAGAATAAAGCATTCAGCCCAGAGACCTCAGGGGTGGTTGTCTAACTATGGCTTTGAATGGCATTATTTTACTTAGGAGAAATTCTAAGAGAATTCTCTTAGAGAAATTCTAGGAGAAATTCTGTTTCTGCCCACTACCCAGTTTTTGTGGATATTAATAATTATTTGGTTTGGTTGCCTTGCATCCATTCCTTTAATGATTTATTTTAATGGCAATAGTATCCCAATCTCCCTTACTCATCTCAGGAATACAAGCTTTTTTTATTCTCAGGCTATGTGATTTGGAGGGTGTCCACCCCAATTAGGAGTGGAATATGTAACTTCAGCTTGACAGTCGTGGCCCCAACATTCTCTAGTCCAGGGACTGGTCAATGTGAACATGTGACCTAGGTCTGATCAACTGGCAAACTTCATTCCCTGGCTACAGTGATTGGTTCAGTAATATCAAATTGGTCCAATCATAGTTAATCCCAGGATTTATGCAGGAGCTGTAGGAAAGAAACAATTTTTTTTTTCTGTTGAACTTAGATTTAGGAAGATAATATCCTACCATTGCCGGAGGCCTCACATGAAGCCTGTGGATGAAGCTGACTATAAAACCAAGAGATGGGGCCAGGCGCAGTGGCTCACACCTGCAATTTCAGCACTTTGGGAGGCAAGGTGGGTAGATTCCTTGAGGCCAGGAGTTCAAGACCAGCCTGGGCAACATAGCAAGACTTCGTCTCTACAAAAAATAAAACATAAAAACAAGAGATGGAGAGAAACTAATTTCAGATGACAGTACCTGAAGCCAGCTTTCCCCTGGGATTCTTCTGCTGTACCATATGTGCTAATGAATTCTCCCTTTTGCTTAACTCAGTTTGAAATGAGTTTTGTGTTATCTACAACCTAATTTACTACTTAGAAGTAAGTTAGAGGCCTAAGTTACCAATCTTTCCAAATGAGATGTTTCATATTGAGTAGTGGTTCAGCAGGGATGGAGGCAATCAGCTCTCCTTTGGTAGGAATTCCAAACTATTCCATAGCTGTACCCCAGCATCACCTAAGCACCCATCATTCTGCAGTAAAATTTCCCCGGAGTTGAACTGGGAGGATCTAAGCATATCACCTTGGAGAAAGGCTAACCACTCACTCTAAAGTTTCTTCCTGGTCTTTAAACTTCTCTTTTTCTCTTTCTCTCTCCCGTCCTTTGTTTGAAAGTGAAGGCTAAAGGAGCCACTACCAAAAGGGACACTAAATAAATGGAACAGAAAAAGGCAAAGAGAGGGAAATCAAAGAGAGAAATTTAGTGCAACCAACAAAGGCTTACATTAGGCTCACAACAAAGACAAGCTCAATTTCTTTCTTATTGACATTAATGAGTTTGATGGGAGTCCAACATAAAAGGCAGGCAAATCTGCTTGCTCTTATAGGGGTCCTAGGATCTCTGCAGCTGCTTGCAAATTGCTTAATTCCACTAAAGGTCATCTTTCTTGATTGGTTTTTATTCCTTTCTATGTCCAACCAATCACGTGCTGGCCAAGCAGATGGCTTGGAGCCAGTCCTGGCTGTCCAGGTCAGCAGCTGCAGCCCTCACCCCGGAATTCAGAACTTGTCATCCCTCCCTAACTACAGAAATCCTTCTTCCTGCACAGGCTCTTTAACTAGGAATCATAGAGACCCCATAGATATTTCCTGAAGGAATAAATGTTACTGCATAAACTCTGTGCCTAGCACTATATTAGGGACTGGAGGCGAAACCAAAAAAAAAAATGTAACTCAAAGAATAAAATTTAAAAAACTAATTTTTTTAATTTATAAAGAAAAGGAATGTATTTCTTATGGAGACTGTGGGGCCCCATCTAGTGAGGGCCTTCCTGCTGATGGGGACTCTCTCAAGATCCCCAAGAGCCTATACAATTGAAGACTAACAGGCCGGGCATGGTGGCTCACACCTGTAATCCCAGGACTTTGGGAGGCCAAGGTGGGTGGATCACCTGAGGTCAGGAGTTCAAGATCAGCCTGGCCAACATGGCAAAACCCCATCTCTACTAAAAATATACAAAAATTAGCCAGGTGCCCAGCTGCTTGGGAGGCTGAGGCAGGAGAATCGCTTGAACCAGGGAGACGGAGGTTGCAGTGAGCCAAGATCCCACCATTGCACTCCAGCCTGGGCCACAAGAGGGAAACTCCGCCTCAAAACAAACAAACAAAAAACACCACAGTCAGCAGCAGGGCTGAGATTCAAACTCCCATATTTGCATACAGAGTTCTTTATTCCAGTAACATGTCTTCCATCTGAGATGGAAAAGGGGAAAGAAAAGAAGAATCAAGCAGAGAAAGAGAATGTGGGGAGGAGAAATTAGTGTGAAATTTTTTGTTAGTTTTCTTATATGAGGCAAGTATTTTTTTTTTTCCAACCTTTATTTTAGATTCAGGGCGTACATGTACAGCTTTGTTACCTGGGTATATTGTGTGATGTTGAGGTTTGTAATAAGAATGATCCCATCACCCAGGTACTGAGTATAGTACCCAGTAGTTACTTTTTCTACCCATGACACCCTGTCTCCCTTCCTCCTCTAACAGTCTCCAGTGTCTATCATTCTCATCTTTATGTTCATGAATATCCAGTGTTTAGCTCCCACTTTTAAGTGAGAACATCAAGTATTTGGTTTTCTGTTTCTATGTTAGTTTACTTAGGATAAAGACCTCCAGCTGCATCCGTGTTGATGCAAAGAACATAATTTCATTCTTTCTTATAGCTACACAGAATTCCACATTTTCTTTTTTAATATTTTTAACTAATTCACATGCCACCTTTGGGAAGTATTCCGCATTTTCTTTATCCAATCTACCATTGAGAGGCACCTAGGTTGATGCCACATCTTTGCAATTATGAATAGCATGGTGATAAACATACAAGTGCATGTGTCTTTTTGGTATAACTATCTATTTTCCTTTGAGTATACTCCCAGTAATAGGATTGATGGGTCAAATGGTAGCTTTGTTTTAAATTATTTGAGAAATCTCCAAAGTGCTTTCCACAGTGGCTGAACTAATTTACATTCCCACCAACTACAGTTTATAAGTGTTCTCTTTTCTCTGTAGCCTCACCAGCATCTGTTGTGTTTTGACTTTTTAATAATAGCCATTCTGACTGGTGGGAGATGGTATCTCAGTGTGGGTTTGATTTGCATTTCTCTGATGATTAGTGATATGGGGCATTTTTTCTTATTTTTGTTGGCCGCTTGTATATCTTCTTTTGAGAAAAGTATCTGTTCATGTCTTTTGCCTATTTTTAATGGGGTTATTTGGCTTTTGCTTGCTGAATTTGTTTGTTTGTTTGTTTTATGAGGCCGAGTATCACTCTGTTACCCAGGCTGGAGGGCAGGGATGTGATACTGGCTCACTGCAACCTCTGCCTCCCAGGTTCAAGCGATTCTTATGCTTCAGCTTCTCAAGTAGCTGAGATTTGAGGTGCGCACCACCATACCTGGCTAATTTTTGTATTTTTAGTAGAGACGGGGTTTAGCCATGTTGGCCAGCTGGTCTCGAACTCCTGGCCTCAAGCAATTCTCCCACCTCAGCCTCCCAAAGGGCTGGGATTACAGACATGAGCCATCATGCCCAGCCTTATTGTTTAAATTCCTTATAGACTCTAAATAATAGAACTTTGTCAGATGCGTAGTTTGTGAATATTTTCTTCCATTCTGTAGCTTGTCCGGTTTCTCTGTTGGATAGTTTCTTTTGCTGTGCAGAAGCTCTTTAGTTTAATTAGGTCCCACTTGTCAATTTTTGTTTGTGTTACAGATCTTTTGAGGACTTAGTAATAAATTCTTTCACAATGCCAGTATCCAAAATGGTGTTTCCCAGGTCTTGTTTGAAAATTCTTACAGTCTGAGGTCTTACATTTAAATTTTTAATCCATCTTGAATTAATTTTTGCATATGGTGAAATGAGGCTTCTAGTTTCATTATTCTGCATGTGGCTAGGCAGCTATCCCAGCACCATTGATTGAATAGGGAGTCCTTTCCCGTTGCTTGTCATTGTCAACTTTGTCAAAGATCAGATGGCTGTAGGTGTGTGGCTTTATTTATGGTTCCCTCTATTCTGATCCATTGCTCTATGTCTGTTTTGGTACTAGTATTATGCTGTTTTGGTTACTGTAGCCTTCTAGTATAGTTTGAAGTCCAGTAATGTGATACCTTCAGCTTTGTTCTTCTTGCTTTGCTTTGGCTATTCGAGTTCTTTTTGGTTCCATATGAACTTTATAATAGATTTTTCAAGGTCTGTGAAAAATGACATTGGTAATTTGATAGGAATAGTATTGAATCTGTAGATTGCTTTGGACAGTATGGCTATTTTAGCAATATTGATTCTTCTAATCCATGAGCATCGGATTTTTTTCATTTGTTTGTCATCTCTGATCTCTTTTAGCTGTGTTTTGTAGTTCTCCTTGTAGAGATCTTTCACCTCATTGGTTATATGCACTCCTAGGTATGGTGGGATTTTTTTGTGCATGAGGCAAGTATTAAATTAGGCCTGTCATGTTATACTTTATCTTATTCTTTACAACAGTTCAGAAGGTAGATCCTCTCTCCACTCAAATGCACCAGAAGCCTGAGTGTATATTTTATTTATTTATTTAAAAACTGAATATCACTCTGTTACCCAGGCTGGAGTGTGGTGGTGTGACCATAGCTCACTGTAGCCTCAAACTCATGGCCTCAAAGGATCCTCCCACCTCAGCATCCTGAGTGGCTGGGATTACAGGAGAGAACCACCACACCTAGCCCTGAGTGTGTGTTTGTTTGTGATAAAGGGCTCATAATTACTCTTGTAGATCAGATCTGGCATTTAAAAGAAAAAAAGACATTGTGCTCATTTTCTCTTAGTTTTTAAAAATTTAGAAATATTGATGTATGATTTAATCAAAGAGCAATAGATGTTTATTTAGAATCTACTTTATTCAGCACATGTGTTCATTAACTCAACATTTACTAAGAGCCACATACCAGTCGGGTGCAGTGGTTCATGCCTGTAATCCCAGCACTTGGGGAGGCTGACGGGAGCAGATCACTGGAGATCAGGAGTTCAAGACCAGCCTGGCCAACATGGTGAAACCCTGTCTCCACTAAAAATACAAAAATTAGCTGGGCATGGTGGTGCATGCCTGTAGTCCCAGCTACTCGGGAGGCTGAGTCAGGAGAATCGCTTGAACTCAGGAGATGGAGGTTGCAGCAAGCCAAGATCATGCCACTGTACTTCAGCCTGGTGACAGAGCGAGACTTCATGTCAGAAAAAAAAAAAAAAAAAAAAACCAGAAAAAAGATCCAAGCACCCTATTAGGTCCTAGAGATGCAAAAAAGATAATTAAGACAAGGTCCAGTCCCTCAAGAAGCTGCAGACTACTGGAAAACAGAGAGAAATAGACAATTACGAATTAGTGTGTGATATGGTTTGGCTTGAATCATCATCTTGATTTTAACCCACCCAAATCTCATCTTGAATTGTAGCTCTCATAATTCCCACATGTCGTGGGCGGGACCCGGTGGGAGGCAATTGAATCATGGTGGCGGGTCTTTCTGGTGCTGTTTTCATCATAGTGAATAGGTCTCACGAGATCTGATGGTTTTAAAAAAGGGAGTTCCCCTGCACACACTCTCTTTCCTACCACTATGTAAGATGAGATTTTGCTCCTCCTTCACCTTCTGCCATGACGGTGAGGCTTCCCCAGCCATGTGGAACTGTGAGTCCATTAAGCCTCTTTTTCTTCACAAATTACCCAGTCTTGGGTATGTCTTTACTGGCAGCATGAAGATGGACTAATACAGTGTGCTTACTACCATTTAGTTTAGAAGTCTATGCAGGTTGCCTAGGGAGCTCAGAGGGAGGAAAATTAGCCTAAACTGAGTGAAGGAGAAGGTTAGGAAGCATTTCTTAGAAGAGGTAATGTACAAATTGAGTCCAGATGAAGTGGGTGGGAGGGGAAACAGAAAATGTTCCCAGCAGAGGGAATAATGAGTGCTGAAGCCCAAGCAAAGCATATTGCATGCCAGGAAATACAGTATTGCAGTATAGTTAGGCATAGTCTATTTATAGGAAACTGTCAAGGGCTGAAGAACTGAGAAAGGGCTTCAGAATTTATTCTGAAAGATTTAGAAATCCATTGAAAGCAGTAATCAGGCAAGAAGGAGAATCAGATGTGTATTTAAGAAAGATCACTCTGTGACCAATCACTGTGGAGAATGTCCTGGAAGGAGGCATACCTGAAATCGAGCATTGTTTGGGATTGAATTCCAACATGCGGGCCCATTCCTGTGAGTGCTACCACAGACTTTCTATATGAGGGTAGGATGAGGTAGTAAATATGGGGTAGAAAGACCTAGGATCGGTTCAAGTTCTGCCACTTGCTAATCATAGGACTTTGAGCACTTTTTTAATCTCCTAAGGTTCAGTTTCATAATCTGGCATATGGATTTAATAATAATGCTCATCAGGTACAGTTATAGAGTTATTGTGAGAGTAACATAAGAAAATTAGCCAGGCGCAGTGGTACATGCCTGTATTCCCAGCTATTTGGGAGGCTGAGGCAGGAGGATTGCTTGAGTCTAGGAGGTTAAGGCTGCAGTGAGTTATGATTGCACCACTGTACCCCAACCCAGGTGGCAGAGCAAGCCCCTGTTTCAAAACGAAAAAAAAAGAAAGAAAAGAGAAAGAAAATACATACAAAGCACTTTTCATAGTTATACATGGTAACAGTCCAATAAATGTTAAGTTATTCACATTATCATTGTCAATGTCACCATAGCTTAAAAATGAGGAAACCATAAAGTAAAGAAAGTGAGAATAAAAATGACCAAAGTTGATGACTGATTCTATGCAAATGATGAGCAGGAGCTAAAGATAACTCTAGATTTCTGGCTTTGCCAATGGAATATGCCACTTCAGCATAGGAATTATTTTGAGGTGAAGGTAACTGAGAATCAGCAGGTGCTGGAAGAGTTCTCTACCCGCCCATTATCCAACTAAAAGTAGGGCATAAATTTGCTTCATGAAAGTGTCTCCCTCTTCTGAACCAGGAAGGGGAGACTGACTGTTATCCCTGGAGATGGAGAGCTTGTTATCCCAACTCCTGTTTAGTAAGGTAAACAAACCTTGCCACAATGATCCTTAACGTCACTAGTTTCTTCCATATATTTCCTAATTATTTTTCCATGATTTATCATCTCTCAAAGCCCAAACCCACTTTTCCTTTGTTTAAAATTGTACGTAATCACCCAAGTCTAACTAATTCTTTGAGTTTTATGTCTGTGAACTCCTGTGCACATAACTAGTAATACAAACTATATGTCTTTTTCCTGTTAATCTGTCTTATATTAGTTTAATTCACAGGCCCCAGGCACTGAACATACAAGGGTAGAGGAAAAGTTTTTCCTCCCCTCACAACTTATTTTTATTTTTTATAGAGATAGAATCTCCCTATGTTTCCCAGGCTGGTCTCTACCTCCTGGCCTCAAGCAGTCCTCCCACCTTGGCCTCCCAAAGTGCTGAGATTACAGATGTGAGCCACCACATCCGACCCCAGAAAGTTCTTTCATCATTATTTAGTAGAAGTCATGGGAAAAAATGAGCTCACTCAAGGAGAGGTCATAAAATGAGAAGAGAAGCTAGAACTCTAGGGAATGCAAATATGTCATTCAGCAAAGGTAAAAGTGACAGCAAAGGGAAAAGAAGCCATTGAAGGAAAGTGAGAAGTACCAGAGAGAAAACAGAAAAACCTACAGCATGGTGTCATGAAACTCAAAGGAGGTGAGAGTCGTGACAGGCACCATCAAATACTACAAAGGTATTAAGTTAGATAGGCCTGAAATGCATCTGTAGGATTATGCCACAAAATACCTCTGAAAACTTGATCATAATTGTTTCAGTAGAGTGATGGAGGAGAAAACTGAAATCAATTGCCGAAAGAGTGAATGAAAGACAAAAAAGTGGTGTATTAGTTTCCTAATGGTGCTGTAACAAGTAAGCACAAACTTTATGCCTTAAAACTCACACACTTATTATCCCATGGTTCTGTAGTTCAGAAGCCAAGCAGATTGCAAAACTGCTTTTGCAAAATTTATAACGGTAAGAAAATCATGGCAGTGAAGAAGATCTGATCTGGCCAAACCTCCATCATGCCTCTGGCCTTCGAGCTGCCCTTAGACATCCCTGGGCTTAGGTGAAGCTACCTTTGGGAGACATTTACTTTATAGTTTAAATGATAATAGCTCTTTCACAGAACTCAACCACCTTTGGAAAGCTAGTGAGAGACCACCAGGCTAGGAAGATAGAGGAGGCTAAATTCTGCCAAGGTGTAGAAATAAACGATTGCCAGTCATTATTCTGGAGGTCACAGGATCAAGATATGCAACTTCCTCAATTATTCCTATAGATAACATCACTATTGCAGAACCTAAGATTGGCCTTTTGAGATATGCTTTCAGGTTTTTTGTATGTCTGACACCTGCTGACCAGCTCCCGTGGCCCCACTCAGAAGCAGCTCAGTGTGCAGGAACTTTTCCAAACCCCTATAATTTCACCCCCAAGCAATCAGCAGCAAGTACCCATTGCCGAGCCACCTCCATCTCTTCCCCCCAAACTATCCTTGAAAAAACCTAGTCCCCAAATACTCAGGGAGATTTATTTGAGTAATAACTCTGTCTCCCCCATGGCATGGCTACCTCGTGTCAACTAAACTCTCTCTTTACTGCAATGCCATGATCTTCATGAATTAATTTTGTTTGTGCAGTGGGCAGGAAGAACTCGTTGGACAGTTACAGTCATTTCAGGTCTCACTGGGCTAAATCAAAGTGTGGACTGGCTGGGCTTTTATCTGGAGGCTCTAGGGAAGAATCATCTCTTTCCGGCTGTTGGAAGAATTCAATTCCATGTGATTATTGGAGTAAGATCCCCATTTCCTTGCTGGCTTCCAGCTGGAAATTATTCTTACCTTCTAGAGGCTGCCTACAATCCTTGGCTTCATTATCAAAGCCAGAAATGGCAGGTCAGGTCAAATATTTTGTTTGTTTGTTTTAGACAGGATCTTACTCTGTTGCCCAGGCTGGAATTCAACAGTGCAATCATGGCTCACTGCAGTCTCAAGCTCCTAGATTCCAGGGATTCTCCCACTTCAACCTCCCAAGTGACTTGGACTACAAACACGTGCTAC
>NW_012108264.1:148821-163207 GCF_000951045.1 Mandrillus leucophaeus | reverse complement strand
GTGAAACCCTGTCTCTACTAAAAATACAAAAATTAGCCAGGTGTGGTGGTGCATGCCTGTAATCCCAGCTATTCAGGAGGCTGAGACAGGAGAATCACTTGAACCCACGATGGGGAGGTTACAGTGAGCCGAGATGGCACCACTGCACTCCAGTCTGGGCAATAGAGCAAGACTCCATCTCAGAAAAAGAAGAAGTGAAAAATTGATTGAACCATGTCTGAGGAGACAGACAGCATTAGGATCCAGATCACGAGTGGAAGCAGCTAGCCTTCACTTTAACATTGCAGGTAGAAAGGAGGGAAGCGTAGAAACATGTTAAGTGTCAAGAAGTGGCAGCAGTGGCAAGTCACTGAGGAAGTTCTCTTTTAATAACTATTATTTTCTCTAAACCAGTAGTTCTCAGAGTGCCATCCCTGGGCCAGCAACATCAGCATCAGCAGAGAACTTGTGAGAAAAGTAAAGCTAAGTCCCTGCCCCAGACCTACTTAATCAGAAACTCTGGGGGTGAGGTCCAGCACTCTGTGCTTAACAGAATCACCCAGCACGGCATGGTGGTGTACATCTGCGATCCCAAAACTTTGGGAGGCAAAGGCAGGAGGATCACTAGAGGCCAGGAGTTCATGACCAGCCTGGTCAGCATAGCAATACCCCATCTCTAAAAAATTGTTTTTAATTAGCCAGGCATGGTGGCATTTGCCTGTAGTCCCAGCTACTCAGGAGGCTGAGGAGGGGGGCTCATCTAAGCCCAGGAGTTGGAGGCAGCAGTGAGCTATGACAGTGCCACTGCACTCTAGGCTGGGCAAGAGAATGACACCCCATCTCCAAAAAAAGAAGAAAAAAAATCTAGAATCACCCCCCAGTAATTCTGATACTTGCTCAAGTTTAAAAATCACTCCTAAAATGAAAGACAAAATCATTTGCTAAGAATAAGGAGGGCCAGGCATGGTGGCTCATGCCTGTAATCCCAGCACTTTGGGAGGCCAAAGTGGGCGAATCACCTGAGGTCAGGAGTTCAAGACCAGTGTGGCCAACATGGTGAAACCCCGTCTCTACTAAAAATACAAAAATTAGCTGGGCTGGTGGCACATGCCTGTAGTCCCAGCTACTCAGGAGGCTGAGGCGGGAGAATGGCTTAAACTCAGGAGGTGGAGTTTGCAATGAACCAGGACTGTGCCACTGCACTCCAGCCTGGGCAACAGAGTGAGACTTCATCTCAAAAAAAAAAAGAGAGAGAAAAAAAATTAAGGAGGACATGAGGAGCGAACGTCTTAAGGGAATGTAAAAGTTTGAAAGATCTATGAGAAGAAAAAGAGAGATTTGTTGAGAATATGTGAAAGACCACCCGGAGTAAAATCTCACCAAAATCCTACAACAACCAGTGCCAGGTCTGGACATAAGGGGTTCTGGGTTCCAACAGACTTTTGACGAAAGATACTGTAATATAACCAATTCCAATGAGAATTTTTTGTTTTCTCTTTTTTGAGATAAGGTCTTGCTCTGTCACCCAGGCTGGAGTGCAGTGGCACAATCACAGCTCACTGTAGCCTCGACCTCCCAGGCTCAGGAGATCCTCCTGCCTCAGCCTCCCAAACAGCTGAGATTACAGGCATGTGCCAACACACCTGGCTAATTTTTGTATTTTTTGTAGAGACAATGTTTCACCATGTTGCCCAGGCTGGTCTCAAACTCCTGGTCTCAAGCAATCCACTCACCTCAGCCTCTCAAAGTGCTAGGATGACAGGCATGAGCCACTGTGCCTGGCCTCAGTGAGAATTCTTTAGCAACATGAAGAACAATAGAAATGACTGAGACAGGAGGCTTCCTGGCAGGGAGGAAAGAAAACTGATTTTAGAGTCTACATCATCTGGATTCATTTCCCAACTCTGCCACTGCTTGAGTTAGAAAGTTACTTAACCTCCCTGAGCCTTTTTCCTCAACATGGAATAGAAATACATCAGGGGTGTAGAGGCCTGCGTTAGGCCATTTTGTGCGTTACTATAAAGAAATGCCTAAGGCTGGGTAATTTAGAAAGAAAAGAGGTTTGTTTGGCTCACGGTTCTGCAGGCTGTTCAGGAAGCATGGTGCCAGCATCTGCTTGGCTTCTGGTGAGGCGCAGGAAGCTTTCAATTATGGCAGAAGGTAAAGGGGGACTTGGGGTGTCACATAGTGAGAGTGGGAGCAAGAGAGGATCAGGGAAGGGCCACACTCTTTTAAACAACCAGATCTCATGTGAACCCAGAGCAAGAACTCAATCATTACCAACCATGAGCCATTCATGAGGGATCCACCCCCATGACCCAAACTCCTCCTAGTAGGACCCACCTCCAGCACTGGAGGTCATAGTTCCTTTTTGTTATTTTTTTCAGACAGGGTCTCACTCTGTCCCCCAAACTGGAGTCCATCTCAGCTCACTGTAACCTCCACCTCCTGGGTTCAAGCAATCCTCACACCACAGCCTCTGGAGGAGCTAGGACTACAGGCGCTCACTACCACGCCTGGTTAATTTTTGTATTTTTAGTAGAGACAGGGTTTTACCACATTGACCAGGCTGGTCTCAAACTCCTGGCCTCAAGCGATCCACCCACCTCTGCCTCTGAAAGTGCTGGGATTACAGGCATGCACCACCATGCTTGGCCTTGGAGGTCACATTTCAACGTAAGATTTGCAGGGGGCAAAACATCCAAACCATATAAAGTCTCCACCCATGTCAAAGATAACATATGGGAATTCCTAGCACAGAATCTGACACACAAATGAAAACTATTGATGCAGGACTTTTTCGGTGCTGTTTCGCCAGCTGGAGACCTACACAGCTGGCGATGCCCCTACCCAGGCCCCACTCAGCTCTGAGCTCACCACTGGAGGTACCCCACCCACTCAGCCATGTGGCTGCACTTGCTTCAGCCTGTTTGTGTTACAGCTTGTTTGGTCTCACTACCCCACTCCAGCCCCCAGCTCCAGGGCTGGCCCAGCCCTACCACTGCTTCCTGTCACATGGGATGATTACCCATCCTGGTGGAAAACAGGGGGCTACAGTGTTATGTCCTTTTTCATACCCATATGTATTAGTTCATTTTCATGCAGCTGATAAAGATATACCTGAGACTGGGCAATTTACAAAAGAAAGGGGTTTAATGGATTTACAGTTCTATGTGGCTGGGGAGGACTCAGAATTGTGGCAGAAGGTGAAAGGCACATCTCACATGGAGGCAGACAAGAGAAGAGAGCTTGTGCAGGGAAACACCCCTTTATAAAACTACCAGATCTCATGAGACATTTGCTATCATGAGGACAGCATGAGAAAGACCTGATCCCATGATTCAATTACCTCCCACCAGGTCCCTCCCACAACGTTTGGGAATTGAGGGAGCTACATTTCAAGATTAGATTTGGGTTCACAGGTCCCAAGTTCTTGTCCCGTGTCCAAGAACAATGAAATTACACTGACAACTGAAGGGTGAGAAGAGCAGAGAAGAGTTTTATTGAGCGACAGAACAGCTCTCAGCAGAGAGGGGACTGGAAGTGGGTGGTCCCCCACCTAAAGGCAAGTAGGTCTCCTCAAAGGCGGGTAGTCCCCCAGTGTGGCTGAGCCAGGGCCTTTATGGGCTCAGAATGGGGAAGTGCATGTTGATTGGTTTGTAAGCACGCAAAACTGTCTGAAAAACAAAGGCACTACTCAAAGATGGGCATGACAGTGTAAACAACCAATTAGGGAAGGGTAGGTATATGCAAAATAGGGAAAGGGTGGCATCAATCAGAGGAAAGCATGCCAAACAGTAAGAGACGTTCTCAATCCAGCCCGTTGATTTATCTGAGACTTGTAGCTTAGTTTTCAGGCTTTAAACTGTCTTTGGTTTGAAGGTCCAATTTCACCAGGGACTTGTCTGTCACCCTTGTCTGCCTAGGGACTTGTCTGCCTCCTGCTGCTATCACTATGATTGTTCATTTGAATATTTGTCAGATTTTATCATAATAATAAATGAAACCTCTATCATTTGCTTCTCACCCACATTACTTTGCTCAGTTCCACTGGGCTAGGCTGGGCTCTACATGTCTTCTCATTTCAGGACCCAAGTCAATGGAGATGCTCCTATCTGAGACATGCATATGCTCATGGCAGACAGCAGCATGCAAGGAGTGACTGCATTTAAAACAATGGCATTTGAAGCTTCTGTTGTGTGGAGTGTATCCCATCCACCCACACACCTATGGTCAAGTCAAGTCACAAGACCAAATTCAAAGCCAGTGAAGTGAGTGTAGTCCTGCCTCAGGGAAGCACAGCAGGGTTGGAGAATGGATATATAATTTGAACAAATAATACATTTTATCATCTATTATAATAACTCTGGGTAATTTCAAATGAGATTTTCTAGGCTATTTGGAATAAAGATCTAATTAAAGGCAAAAGCTGAGGAACACCCAGAAGGCACTCTGGTGAAGACTTTTTCAGATTCTGGAAACATAATTACCTTTGCAATATCCAAACATTTGTTATCTCTAATTAAATACTCACAGTGGTCAGTGTATTCATTTACTAGGGCTACCATAACAAGATTCCGCAAACTAGGTGCCTTAAATTACACAAGTATATCATCAACAAATGCTGGTGAGGATGTGGATAAAAGGGAAACCGTGTACACTGTTGGTGGGAATGTAAATTAGTACAACCACTATGGAGAACAGTTTCGAGGCTCCTCAAAAAACTAAAAATAGAGGCTGGGCATGGTGGCTCATGCCTGTACTCCCAGCACTTTAGGGGGCTGCGGTGGGCAGATCACTTAGGGTCAGGAGTTTGAGACCAGCCTGGCCAACGTGGTGAAACCCCATGTATTAGTCCATTTTTACGCTGCTGATAAAGACATACCTGAGACTGGGAAGAAAAGGAGGTATAATTTGACTTACAATTCCACATGGCTGGGGAGGTCTCATAATCATCTCGGAAGGCAAAAGGCACTTCTTACATGGTGGTAGCAAGAGAGAATGAGGAAGAAGCAAAAGTGGAAACCCCTGATAAACCCATCAGGTCTTTTGAGACTTATTCACTATCATGAGAATAGCACACAAAAGACCAGCCCCCATGATTCAGTTACCTCCCCCTGGGGCCCTCCCACAACACATGGGAATTCTGGGAGATACAATTGAAGTTGAGATTTGAATGGGGATACAGCCAAACCATATGACCCTGTCTCTACTAAAATACAAAAATTAGCCAGGCATGGTGGTGTGTGCCTGTGACCCCAGCTATTTGGGAGGCTGAGGCAGGAGAATCACTTGAATCCAGGAGACAGAGGGTGCAGTGAGCCAAGATTGCACCACTGCACTCCACCCTGGATGACAGAGAGAGACTTTGTCTCAAAAAAAAAAAAAAAAAAAATTAACTAAAACTAGAGCTGCCATATGATCCAGCAATCCCACTGCTGGGCATACACCCCAAAGAAAGGAAACCAGTGTATCAAAGAGATAGCTGCATTCCCATGTTTGTTGCAGCACCATTCACAAAAACCAAAATTTGGAAGCAATCTGAGGCCATCAACAGATGAATGGATAAGAAAATATGGTACTTATTCACAATGGAATACTATCAAGACATCAAAAAGAATGAGATTCTGTCATTTACCACAACATGGATGGAACTGGAGGTCATTTTCATAAGTGAAATAAGCCAGGCACAGAAAGACAAACATTGCATGCTCTCACTTATTTGTAGATCAAAACAATTGAACTCATGGGAATAGAGAATAGAAGGATGGTTACTAGAGGCTGGGAAGGGTGGTGGAGGAGGTAGGGGTAGGTGGGGAAGATTAACAGGTACAAAAGAAAATCATTAGAAAGGAGGAAAAGACCTAGTATTTGGTAGCAGAACAAGAGGACTACAGTCAGTAATAGTTTAATTGTACATTTTAAAATAACTAAAAGTGTATACTTGTATTGTCTGTGATACAAAGGGTAAATGCTTGAGGGGACGGACATCCAATTTTCCATGATGTGATTATTATGCATTGCATGCCTGTACCAAAACATCTCATGTATCCCATAAATATATACATCTACTATGTACCCACAAAAAAAAATTTTTAAAAGAAGGGAAAAAAGTATATTGTCTTAGAGTTCTGGAGATTAGAAATCCCAGGTCAAGGTGTTAGCAGGGTTGGTTCTTTTTGAGGGCTCTGAGGGAAGGATCTGTTCTAAGCCTCATTTCTTTTTTTTTTTTTGAGACAGTGTCTCACTCTGTCACCCAGGCTGGAGTGAAGTGGTACAATCTCAGCTCACTGCAACCTTCGCTTCCTGGGTTCAAGGATTCTCATACCTCAGCCTCCCAAGTAGCTGGGACTACAGGCATGAGCCACCATGCCTGGCTGATTTTTGTTATTTTTTAGTGGAGATGAGCTAGTCTTGAACTTCTGACCTTAAGTGATCCACCCTCCTCAGCCTCCCAAAGTGCTGGGGTTACAGGCATGAGCCACTGCGCCTGGCCAATTTTTGTTATATATAGATATAATTTTTTTGAGAGACAGGGTCTCACTTTGTCATCCAGGCTGGAGTGCAGTGGTGCCATCAAAGCTCACTAGCGCCTCCAACTCCTGGGCTCATGCAATCATCCTGCTTCAGGTTCCTTAGTAGCTGGGACTACAGACATGCACCACCATACCTGGCTAATTCTAAAAAATTTGTTTAGAAATGGAGGTTTCACTGTGTTGCCCAGGCTGATCTCCAACTCCTGGACTCAAGTAATCCTCCTGCCTTAGGCTCCCAAATCCCTAGGATTACAGGCATGAGCCACTGTATTCAGCCTTAGACGTCATTTGTTGGCTTCTAGATGGCTATCTACATGTTCACATGGCATTCTCCTTGTGTATGTATCTGTGTCCAAATTTTCTGTTTTCATAAAGACACCAGTCATATTGCATCAGTGGCTCTTTTGCTCCAGTATAACCACATCTCAGCTAGTTACATCTGTACTGACCCTATTTCCTGATAAGATCATATTCTGGGATTCTGGGATGCCAAGTGTTGGGACATCAACATATAAACTGGTGGAGGTGGGGTACCTTATTTAACCCTTAAAAGTCAACAATAAAACCCTTAAGAGATCTGGCTCTAGCTAGATGAGTCCTGATGGAAAAAAAAAAAAATTATACGCATCTATATATATACACACACACATATGACTTGTTTTCAGAGAAAAAACAAAGAATCGTAGAGCTGAGGACACTGTCTCCCACCCCACAGCCTTTCATGTGTAGAAAGGAGAGCCATGAACCAAGTCTTTTTAATGCACAGATGAGACCAGTGCACCGAGCACTGGTGAAATGAACAAATTCTGTAACAACACAAATATCTGTAAGGATTCTTGGTCAAGTGGAACTCGTTGTCTAAACTGAGTAATTGTAATTTACCTCATCTTCACACAGAGACCAAAGAGATTTTGTGCTGCATGTTTCTGACAAAGTATGCACTAGGCTGGTTATCTACAATGAGGAGGCCAGGGCAGGGAAGAGCAGCTCAGCTATGGAGCTGAACAGCCTATTTCTGCTGGTGGTATGGCCCCTGCTTCCAGGCACCATGAATGATTTTGCTAGAACTCTGCCAGCTTTCAACACCTGCTTTCTTCGACCTTTCTTATTTTAATGAAAGCCACAGTCTATCTTGCACTGCAAAGAACAACGTCGTTCCCTCCCTTCCCTGTGTGAATCTCTTGCTCTCTGGAAAGGTTACTCCTTTCATAGGCAGACAATGTTAGCTATCAGTTGATGCCTGCTGCCCTTTCCTAAAGTAAATTATCATTGTTCGCTTGGATATGATTTACCTCTACTATAGCTCTTTCTTTCTCTCTCTCCAATCCTTTTGATTCTTTTTATTTGCTTTAATCTCCTGTGCTTCTACTGTCTGCCACCCCCACCACCCAGCCTTCTTCCTGCACACACAGGTGCACACACACACACACACACACACACACCCCTCTTACCTATAAAGGCTTAACCTGTCAGCTCAGGAAAAGAAGGTGTATTCTTCCACTCTCACACTGCTAATAGACATACCAAATACGGGGCAATTTATAAAGGAAAGAGGTTTAATTGACTCACAGTTTTGCATGGTTGAGGAAGCCTCAGGAAACTTACAATTGTAGCAGAAGGGGAAGTAAACACATCCTTCTTCACATGGTGGCAGGAGAGAAAATGAGAGCTGAACAAAAGGGAAGCCCCTTATAAAGCCATCAGATCTCATGAGAACTCACTCACTATCATGAGAACAGTGTAGGGGAAACCATTCCCATGATTCAATTATCTCCACCTGACCCTGCCCTTGACACATGGGATTATTAAAATTCAAGATGAGATTTTGGGTGGGAACACAGCCAAACCATATCATTCCACCACAACCCCTCCCATATATCATGTCCTCGCATTTCAAAAAACAATCCTGTCTTTCCAACAGTCTCCCAAAGTCTCATTTCAGCATTAACTCAAAAGTCCACAGTCCAAAGTCTCATCTGAGACAAGGTGAGTCCCTTCTGCCTATGAGCCTATAAAATCAAAATTAAGTTAGTTACTTCCTAGATATGATGGGGGTAGAGGCATTGGGAAAATACACCCAGTTCACTTCAAATGCGAGAAATTGGCCAAAACAAAGAGGCTACAGGCAAAATCCAATAGCATAGTCATTAAACCTTAAAGTTCCAAAATGGTCTCTTTCGGCTCCATGTCTCACATCCAGGTCACACTGAGGCAAGAGGTGGGCTCCCACAGCCTTGGGCAGCTTCACCCCTGTGGATTTGCAGCATACAACTCCCTTTCCAGCTGCTTTGATGGGCTAGCACTGAGTGTCTGCAGCTTTTCCATGTGCATGGTGCAAGTTGTTGGTGGATCTACCATTCTGGTGTCTGGAGGGCGGTGGCCATCTTCTCACAGCTCCACTAGGCAGTGACCCAGTGGGGACTCTGTGTGGGGGTTTCAACCCCACATTTCCCTTCCACACTGTCCCAGCAGAGGTTTTCTATGAGGGCTGTGCCCCTGCAGAAAATTTCTGCCTGGACATCCAGGCATTTCCATACATCTTCTGAAATCTAGGTGGAGGTTCCCAAACCTCAATTCTTGACTTCTGTGCACCCACAGACCCAACACCACATGTAAGCCTTCAAGCCTTGGGGTTTGCACCCTCTCAAGCAATGGCCTGAGCTCTACATTGGCCCCTTTTAGCCATGGCTGGGATGCAAGGCACCAAGTCCCAAGACTGCACAAAGCAGCAAGGCCTTGGGCCCAGACCATGAAACCATTTTTTACTCCTAGGCCTCCAAGCCTGTGATAGGAGGGGCTGCCATGAAGATGTCTGACATGCCCTGGAGACATTTTCTCATGGTCTTGGTGAGTCACATTTAGATCCTTGTTACTTATGCAAATTCCTGCAGCCAGGTGGAATTTCTCCTCAGAAAATGGGTTTTTCTTTTTTATTGCATTGTCAGGTTGCAAATTTTCCAGACTTTCATGCTCTGCTTCCCTTTTAAATATAAGTTCTAATTCCAAACCATATCTTTGTGACTACATAAAACTGAATGCTTTTAACAGCACCCAAGTCATCTCTTGAATGCATTGCTGCTTAGAAATTTCTTCCACTAGATACCATAAATCATCTCTCTCAAGTTCAAAGTTCCACAGATCTCTAGAGCAGGGGCAAAATGTCACCAGTCTCTTTGCTAAAACTTAGCAAGAGTTGCTTTTATTCCAGTTCCCAACAAGTTCCTCATCTCCATCTGAAACCACCTCAGCCTGGACTTCATTGTCCATATCACTATCAACATTTTGGTCAAAGCCATTCAGTAGGTCTCTAGGAAGTTCCAAATTTTCCCTCATTTTCTCTTATTCTGAGCCCTCCACACTGTTCCAACCTCTGCCTGTTACCCAGTTCCAAACTCCCTTCCACATTTTTGGGTATCTTTACAGCAGGACTCCATTTCTGGTACCAATTTACTGTATCAGTCTGTTCTCACACTGCCGTAAAAATATACCCAAGACTGGGTAATTTATAAAGGAAAGAGGTTTAATTGACTCACAATTCAGCATGGCTCAGAGGCCTCAGAAAACTTACAATCATGGCGGAAGGGGAAACAAACACATCCGTCACATGGTGGCAGCAAGGAGAAGTGCAGAGTGAAGAGGGAGAAAATTCCCTTATAAAACCATCAGAACTTGTGAGAACTCACTCACTATCACGAGAACAGCATGGAGGTAACTGCCCCCATGATTCAATTACCTCCCACCGGGTCCCTCCCACAACACATGAGGATTATGGGAACTACAATTCAAGATGAGATTTGGGTGGGGACACAGCCATACCATATCAGAGGGAGATGCTGCATATGGCTTTTGTGTTTCCATTAGAAGTGATAAATGGGTCAGGCATGGTGGCTCCCACCTGTAATCCCTGCACTTTAGGAGGCCAAGGTGGGAAGATCACTTGAGGCTAGGAGTTCAAGACTAGCCTGGGCAAGATAGCAAGATCCCATCTCTACAAAAAGTGAAAAAAAGTGACCAGGCATGATGGTGCACACCTGTTGCCCCAGCTACTCGGGAGGCTGAGGCAGGAGGATTGCTTAAGCCTAGGAGTTTGGGGATGGGGTGAGCTATGATACATTATTGCACTCCGGCCTGGGTGACAGAGCAAGATCCCACTGCAAAAAAATAAATAAATAAAAAATAAGTGATAAATTAATGGTAATAGATAATATTGAACATTTCAAGCCCTACCTCAAAGCAGAGATCAAGTAAAGATACCTTCTCCCATCAAACCTAGCCACACAATTCTGCCATAACCACAGCCACAGGCAGACTCTTAGACTGGGTATGCCTGGAAGGCTTAAACTAGGGAACAACCACATGTTCTATTCACGTTCCTTGCAGCAAAGCTAAGTTGCTGGCCCAGTGGTGTTCTCTGGTATTCCCTGGGCTAGGACATTAAGAAAGCACCTTGAACATAAACTTGGACTATGAGGAGTTGTATAGACAGGAAGACCTAGCAGGTACCTCCTGTACCCAGGGGTAAGTGACTGGCCCAAAGCATGATTAAATATGATACAGGGGGCTCAGGTGGGAGGTGAGGCTATGACGGACCCACCTGCACTCCTATATTGCAGGTCTTCATCTGACTCCACATCCACGTAAACCTTGTAAAGAAAAATAAAGCCCCAGGCCCCTAGGTGAGACAGAACAGACTCTGTAATAATATGATACCAAATTATAAAGATCTAAGGCCATGCCAGGCAAGGATTAAGTCATGCATCCCCTACACTTAAAGAGTAAACTATATTTTAACTGCCACAAGGTTTTCTTCTTTTTCTCTAGCAGACAACCAAGCATTGGCCTCCAGATACACAGTATTAAAGCAATTGCAGCTCACTGACCAACTAACCCCTGTTCCACTAGCCATAACTACAGCTTTGATTTTACGAAAGACTGAGTTCATTTTCTTCTGACAAAAGACCACCGACCATGAACTGGTTCTGTCCAGTTTACAGAGGCTGAGCACTGAATGGTTCGTTTCCCTGCTTCACTTTCTACTAATAATACATAGAGCC
This sequence comes from Mandrillus leucophaeus, assembly GCF_000951045.1. Taxonomy (NCBI): domain Eukaryota; kingdom Metazoa; phylum Chordata; class Mammalia; order Primates; family Cercopithecidae; genus Mandrillus; species Mandrillus leucophaeus. The sequence goes on along the minus strand of NW_012108264.1, from coordinate 151,638 downwards.
TAATTTTACTGCATTTAAATGTTGTCTCTATCTGCCATGCATGGTGGTTCATGCCTGTAATCCCAGCATTTTGGGAGGCCAAGGAGGAGGGTCACTTGAACCTGGAGTTTGAGACCAGCACGGTCAACATAGCAAGATCTCATCTCTATTTTAAAAAAGAAAAGAAAAGAAAAAGAAATAAAGAAATAAATGTTGTCACCACCACAAAGTGAACATGGGTGATATATAATATACATCTTTATTCACTACACATGCATTAGGACCCCCTTCATGAATATTCATAGCTCCTCCTATAACCTGTTGAATATGTATACTTGACCAACCCCTTCAGCATAATATTCCTGTTTCATCCTTCCTCCCTCAAAGTGCTTGCTTTTGGTCTCTTACAGAGCCTGCACTTCCCAGCCTACAGCATGGCCAGCCTTCATGCTATAACCCTTTATAAGAAATAAAGTCTCTTCTCAAAATGTATGAATTTCCTGCATGATTCTTCAGTTAACAATCCTGAGTCAAGACATCAAGGGTTCCTTTCCAGGGCTGTCTTCTGACAAATTCTGGAAGGAAGTAAATATTCTCTTTGGTATTTCCCCCATAACCATTGCTCAAAATCATCTTAAGGACCCAGACAATGTTTACTCCAATCAGACAAAACTAGACCTGTTCATTTCAGTGTCCTACAGAATCGCAAGCATAAGGTGTCCCAAACTAAACCAACTCCCATCCTCCCAACATGATCACACCAGCTTCCACCCACCCAGGGTGCAAGCACCGGGCTGTTCCCTCCCACCTCATACTCCATGGATCCCCACCCAATTTTTTCTACTGTGTTCCTTCTCCACCCCACTACCTTTCTCAGGCCTTCCTTGTTGCACATTTTTAGATCACAATAATAAGCCCCTAAGATAGGATTGGGGGTGCAGGGACAGGTGCTTGAACCAGGAAAACCTGGGTTCAAATCCAAGTCCTTCCACTAACTTACAAAGTGGTTTTGAAAAAGGTAATGAATTGTTAGTTTCCTCACATTTATAATACTTCCTTTGAAAGATTATGGTAGGATTTAATGATACAATCCAACAAGTGATGTTTGTCAATTTCTTTGAATTTTTTCTTTTTTAGGAGACAGGGTCCCACTGTGTTTCCCAGGCTGGTCTCAAACTGATTGGCTCAAGTGACCCTCTCGCCTCAGCCTTCTGAATAGCTGGGACTACGGACATACGTCAATGCACGTGGCAATCTCCTTGTCTTCATTCAGTTCCAGTGCCCTTTACATTATACTCTGTATGAACAGTGCTCCTCTGGAGTCCAGCAACCCTGTGGCCCTGACCCATAAACAATAATATAGAATCACAGAATCTTTCTGAAGATTTATTAAAATTATTTTATCATTTTACTTTATGATACTGAGGTGATTTTATGTAGATTTGGGGTTTTTGTTTTTGTTTTTTTCTTTTTTTGAGATAGAGTCTTGCTCTATCACCCAGGCTGGAGTGCAGTGGTGCAATCTCAGCTCACTACAGCCTCTGCCTCCCAGGTTCAAGTGATTCTTCTGCCTCAGTCTCCCGAGTAGCTGGGACTACAGGCGTGCACCACCACACCCAGCTAATTTTTTGTATTTTAGTAGAGATGGGGTTTTGCCATGTTGGCCAGGCTGGACTTAAACTCCTGGCCTCAAGTGATCCACCCACCTCTGTCCCCCAAAGTGCTGGAATTACAGGTGTGAGCCACTGAACCCAGCCAAGAATATTATTTAGGATTATTTATCTTGAAAAATTATAAAGTTTAATGTAATCTTAATGATATATGTTCATTTATTCCAGGGGTCCCCAACCCCTGGCCACAGACCAGTACCAGTCCATGGCCTGTTAGGAACTGGGCTGCACAGCAGGAGGTGAGCGGAGGGCAAGTGAGCATTACCGCCTGAGCTCCGCGTCCTGTCAGACCAGCAGCAGTACTAGGTTCTCATAGGAGTACGAATCCTATTGTGAACTGCACATGTGAGGAATCTAGGTTGTATGCTCCTTAATGAGAATCTAAAGCCTGATGATCTGAGGTGGAACAGTTTCATCCCTCCCTACCCCCGCCCTCCCATCCGTGGAAAAATTGTCTGCCATGAAACCCATCCCTGGTGCCAAAAAGGTGCCACTGTTTATTCAGCAAATATGGTTTGAGGCCATTATATGTAGCAAATACTGCTCCTTTAGCTTATCCTCATTTAATTCCTGACATGTTATTTAATTTATCTGAAGTCACTTACATGTAAAAAATATTTTTGTTGACAAACATAAATTCCAAACTGGCATTGGATCCCATGTGGTTTGAAGACTAAATTTGTATCAAATTATCTATTCAAGTTAAAACTATGTTATGCCATCAAATCTAGAAAAAAACCACCTTTACTCCCTAAACTTTGAATTCATGCATTTTACATTAAATTGTAAAGGGCCGGGCACGGTGGCTCACACCTGTAATCCCAGCACTTTCGGAGGCCGAGGCAGGCGGATCACGAGGTCAGGAGATTGAGACCATGCTGGCTAACATGGTGAAACCCCGTCTCTACTTAAAATACAAAAAAATTAGCCAGGCATGGTGGCGGGTGCCTGTAGTCCCAGCTACCTGGAAGGCTGAGGCAGGAAAATGTCGTGAATCTGGGAGGCAAAGCTTGCAGTGAGCCGAGATCATGCCACTGCACTCCAGCCTGGACGACAGAGGGAGACACCGTCTCAAAAAAAAAAAAAAAAAAAAAAAAAAAAAAAAAAAAATTGTAAAATGGTTTTAGTATTTCTATGTTTTATTCCCTTTTTTGGGGGTGGGGGATGG
>NW_012108264.1:145173-146406 GCF_000951045.1 Mandrillus leucophaeus | reverse complement strand
TGGGTGTGGTGGTGCACACCTGTAGTCCCAGCTACTTAGGAGGCTGAGGCAGAAGAATCACTTGAACCCAGGAGGCAGAGGTTGCAGTGAGCCAAGATGGTACCACTGTACTCCAGCCTGGAGGGCAGAGCAAGACTCCATCTCAAAAAAAAAAGAATTATTTCTACATAAAATCACCTCATTATCATAGAGTAAGTAAAATGATAAAATAATTTTAATAAATCTTCAGAAAGATTCTGTAACTATTTATTTTATTTTATTTATTTATTTATTTATTTTTGAGACAGGGTCTCACTCCATTACCCAGGCTGGAGTGCAATGGCACAATCTCAACTCACTTCAACCTCCACCTCCTGGGCTCAAGCAGTTCTCCTGCCTCAGCCTCCCAAGTAGCTGGAATCACAGGCGGGCACCACCATCCCTGGCTAATTTTTGTATTTTTAGTGGAGACAGGGTTTCACTATGTTGGACAGGCTGGTCTAGAACTCCTGACCTCAGGTGATCCGTCTGCTTCAGCCTCCCAAAGAGCTGGAATTACAGGCATGAGCCACCATGCCCGGCCAGATTCTGTTATTCTATATTATTGTTTATGAGTCAGGACCACAGGGTTACTGGACTCCGGAGGGGCACTGTTCATACAGAATATAATGTAAAGGGCACTGGAACTGAATGAAGTCAAGGAGATTTCCAGGTGCAGTGGTACATGCCCGTAGTCCCAGCTATTCAGGAGGCTGAGGCGGGAGGGTCACTTGAGCCAAGTAGTTTGAGACCAACCTGGGAAACACAGTGAGACCCTGTCTCTAAAAATAGGAAAAATAAAAAATAAAAAAAATCAAAGAATCTCACTCTGTCTGGGGTACATGGCAGCATAATCATAGCTCAGTGCATCCTCAGATTCCTGACTCAAGCAATCCTCCCTCCTCAGCATCCCAAGTAACTGGGACTATAGGCACACACCACCACTCCTGGCCAGTTTTTTTTTTTATTATTTATTGTGGAGATGGGGACTTGCTATGCTGCCCAGACTAATCTCCAACTCCTGGGCTTGGGCAATTCTCCTGCCTCGGCCTCCCAAAGCACAGGGATTACGGTTGTGAGCCACCACACCCCACCATGAATATCTTTAGAGGGACCATTTTGAGCCTACCAAAAGGGCCCTCACGTACATAAGCTCCTCTCCATAACTAGGAGACAGTTGCCGGAAGCTTCCCCTACAGGCAGCACCTGCCAGGC
>NW_012108264.1:138151-140128 GCF_000951045.1 Mandrillus leucophaeus | reverse complement strand
GGCACAATCTTGGCTCCCTGAAACCTCCACCTCCTGGGTTCAAGCAATTCTCCTGCCTCAGCCTCCAGAGTAGCTGGGATTACAGGCTCATGCCACCATGCCCAGCTATTTTTTGTGCTTTTAGTAGATACGAGATTTCACCATGTTGGCCAGGCTGGTCTCAAATTCCTGACCTTAAGTGATCCACCCGCCTCAGCTTCCCAATGTGCTGGGATTACAGGTGTGAGCCACTGCACCTGGCCTCAATACTGAGTGTGTTTTCAATGAGTGTTTTACATTTCTGCCACTTGGCTGATGAATTACCATTCAGCTGAACATCATTAGCTATCATGGTGATCTTTATAACCTTTTGGTTTTTACTGTCAATTATCATTTAATATATTCCAATAATGTGATGTTGGTTGAAAAAAAGGAAATACAAGAAACAGAAATTAAAACAGTAAGTTGGGAGAGTAAGGTGAAAATATTTCTACAAATTCCTTTCAAATAGATCTTTCTCAGAGATTTGAGTTACCTTCTGCTTATGCAATGCTTTAGGAACTCATTGGATATCTCTGCCTAAAATATAGGTTAAAAATGAAAATATAGTGGTGATTATATCCTAGTTGCATCTTCATTAAATCAGAGTGAATGCTATCCATATCAAAAATGTTTTACTTGCAGTAAAGTACTTGCAAATATCAACTTTAAACTTCTCATCTTGTCAGTTATAAATACAAACATACAGGCTGGGTGCGGTGGCTGGTGCCAGTAATCCTGGCACTTTAGGAGGCTGAGGTGGGTGAATCACCTGAGGTCAGGAGTTTGAGACCAGCCTGACTAACATGGCAAAACCCCCATATCTATTAAAAATACAAAAATCAGCCGAGTGTGGTGGTGCGCACTTTCCCAGCTACTCAGGAAGCTGAGGCAGGAGAATCACTTGAACTCAGGAGGCGGAGGTTGCAATGAGCCAAGATTGTGTCACTGCACTCCAGCCTGGGCAACAAAGCAAGACTCTATCTCAAAAAAAAAAAAAAAAAAAAAAAGAAATAAAACATACAAATACTAAAGCAAACCATTTTACAATTTAATGTATAATGCATGAATTCAAAAGTTTACAGAGTAAAGGCAGTTTTTTTCTAGATTTGATGGTATAACATAGGTTTAACCTGAATAGATAATTTGATATGACTTTAGTCTTCAAACCATATGGGATATGATGCCAGTTTGGAATTTATGTTTGTCAACAAAAATATTTTTTACATGTAAGTGACTTCAGATAAATTAAACGTGTCAGGAATTAAATGAGGATAAGCTAAGGGAGCAGTATTTGCTACATATAACGGCCTCAAACCATATTTGTTGAATAAACAGTGACCCCCATCCTTTTTGGCACCAGGGATGGGTTTCATGGGAAACAATTTTTCCACGGATGGGAGGGCGGGGGTAGGGAGGGATGAAACTGTTTCACTTCAGATCATCGGCATTAGATTCTCATAAGGAGCATACAACCTAGATCCCTCACACGTGCAGTTCACAGTAGGGTTTGTGCTGCTATGAGAACCTAATGCTGCCGCTGGTCTGACAGGAGGCGGAACTCAGGCGGTAATGCTCACTTGCCCTCCGCTCACCTCCTGCTGTGCAGCCCCGTTCCTAATGGGCCATGGACTGGTACTGGTCTGTGACCAGGAGGTTGGGGACCGCTGGAGTAAATGAACATACATTGTTAAGATTATATTAAACTTTATAATACAATTTTTTTGTTTTTGAGACAGAGTTTTGCTCTTGTTGCCCAGGCTGGGGTACAATGGTGTGATCTTGGCTCACTGCAACTTCCATCTCCCAGATTCAAGCAATTCTCCTGCCTCAGCCCCCAAGTAGCTGGGATTACAGGCATGCACCACCACTCCAGGTTAATTTTTGTATTTAGCAGAGACAGGGTTTCACTATGTTGGCCAGACTGGTCTCAAACTCCTGATCTCAGGTGATACACCC
>NW_012108264.1:130733-136471 GCF_000951045.1 Mandrillus leucophaeus | reverse complement strand
TTTTTTGAGATGGAGTCTTGCTCTGTCACCCAGGCTGGAGTGCAGTGGCACAATCTCTCAGCTCACTGCAACCTTCCCCTACTGGGTTCAAGCAGTTTTCCTGCCTCAGCTTTCTGAGTAGCTGGGACTACAGGCACGCAACACCACACCCAGCTAATTTGTTTTTTTGTATTTTTAGTAGAGACGGGGTTTAGCCATGTTGGCCAGGTTGGTCTCGAACTCCTGACCTCAAGTGATCTACCCACCTTTGGCTCCCAAAGTGCTGGGATTACAGGCGTGAGCCACTGTGTCTGGTCCCAAGCAGAACTCTTCTAAACCATCAACCATGGAGAGCTCACTAGGATCACCTGTGCTAGAGGAAAGGCTGGATTCATTTTCTATACATTAGGCAGAAGATATGACATCACTCTTGCCATATAAAGAGGCACTTCACCTATCAAGAACCAGTCTTGTGAAAACATTTTCAGTCTGTCCTTTAGTTAAATGTATAAACATATTTATTGCCTGGAATTGTGACTGATTCGATTGCAGCTTTGTGATGATTTGGGCATGGTGACTCCTGTTCTCAGGATGGTCTGTAGCACACCTTCTCCCAGTTGTCCAATCAACCCCTAGTTGAGGTGTGGCTTTAAGGGGATTTGGCAGATATAAACAAAGCCCGAAATCCTTGAGTTAATGATGAGCGATAAGGTGTGGGCTGGGCTGACCCAAGCAAGTGGAAACCCTTTAAATAGCCCATGGGCACGCCCTGAGGTTTAGAGATGCAGAGAGCAAAGGAGAGAGGATCCTCAAAATGACTTTTCCATGCCCAACCCTCCAGGCTCAGCTCGATTCAAACATCCTACACATGGAAAATGAAAAAGGAAAAAAAAAAAAAAAAAGCCAGAAAATGCCCTGTGATAACTGGTAGTCAATTGAGGCAACATTGAATGAGTTGGATCGGAAGATGAAGGAAGCTGAGAGAGAACTTCAGGAAGAAAAGAGGCCAGGGGAGTGTCTCTGACCCACCTTCAGGATTCCTCATCGGAAATCCTGCTACATCTTAGAGATGTTTCATTAGCAGAAAGCCATCAGCAGAGAACTGTGTGCGTATTGTCTGAAAGAAGATTACGCAGATCCAAACCTGACTGCCAAGTGGAAAAGAGACAGTTATGAGGCTTTGTGCTGCCTGTGTTGTGTTCAGACTCAGGATACCAACTTTGGAACCAACTGCATCTGCCAGGTTGTATAAGGCACCCTTGATGTAAGTAACTCTATCTTAGAAAAAGACTTTATTTTACATTTCAAAGGGCATTATGCCAATGGAGACAACACCCAACCAGATAAGGGCACATGAGCCTTTACTATCAGCCCTCATCAGAGGACTCAAGGGTGATAAGATGAGCCAGACTTCACCAGCCAGCCCTAGCCATCTTGACAGACCCCGTCTTGCTGGTGCTTGTGATCGATACCTGGCATCTGCCACCCAAGGCTCTGCTCAAATCAAAAACTCTTCCTTGCGAGACATTGACAACTGTCCAGATCAGCCCAGGACACCCTCCTTGTCCACGTTGCTCTTCCTGGACTGGTTCATTAACCCTTATTCCTATCCCCTTTTCTCTTGATGTTAAATCTTACTTGTTTGATATGGAATGTTTATAACATTTACATATTAAGTATACTATTATGAATGGTTTGCAATATTGACTGACTTGTGGAGTGGCTTGAACCTGTGTGCCCATAGCTCTGACTAATGGGTGAGCAGGTGGTATTTAGGAGAATTGCCTGTGTAGCTTGTAGCTTGAGGCTTTTATGATTGAAACGGCATCAGTAAAAGTCTAACCTTGTGGAAAGACACAAACATACGTGGACCTGGTTCTGCCTGTCCTTGCACTACTCATGACCCAAGTCCCCCAAAGCCAGCGGGAAGCCGGCAGCACGGTGGAGAGGGTGCCCTGTGGCCACAAAGCTGTTCCTGCAGTGGCCACTCTGGCCCCACTCCCACTTTACCCTGGACTTTGAACTTCCATGATGTCTAGGTCTCCCCAAGCCTCTGGGTCCCCTAAAAGTGATCTATGTTGAGGACATCCAGAACTGAGTATGTCATGGTCACCTCCCAAAACACTCCCAGCCCTTCCCAGTAGCAAGGCTGGAGCTCTACTGCCTCTGAGCCAGATCTGGAACTTTGATTCCAATTGCATTTGAGAGACAAGGGAATATCACACTTCTGTATCCTCAGAACACCTTTGCCTTCCCAAACCGAAGGTCATGAAAGTAAAATTTGAAAGTGAACAAGAAGAAAAAAAAAAGAAAAAAAAAAAAACAGATAAATAGTCTCCAGAGAGAAGACAATGACTCCTGCATCCTCAGAACACCTTTGCCTTCCCAAACCGAAGGTCATGAAAGTAAAATTTGAAAGTGAACAAGAAGAAAAAAGAAAGAAAAAAAAAAAAACAGATAAATAGTCTCCAGAGAGAAGACATTGACTCCTGCTCTGTTAGGGTCCTTCAAGACCCAGTAAGTGCCCAGTTAAAGGATGGAGAAACGCAACCTTGTGCTTTCACGTTCTTTCCACCAGGTGGCGTGTGCTGAGCCTTTGGGAAAAAAAAAAAAATGTTTGAAAAAAGATTTTGCTTGACAGGCTTGTATTTCCTTCCCAGTACAAATAGAAACTTTGCTTTCTAGGATGTGAGGCTTATCCCAGGAGAAAGAAAATCAAATTCAGGTCCAAAATTATGGAAAATTTTCTTTTTTTCTGTTTTTTCCCCAGACTTCTGCCTTTTTGCTCTCAGGAATTGCCGCTGCTGAACTGGAAGCAGAGATTATCCCTGGCCCTTCCTCATCAGTAAGTGCTTGTTAAGTATTTCATTGATGTCACCTGTTTTCTTTATGCACTTAAGAGTGGAGGTATTTGTGGGATGGGGGGAATAGAGCTCGTTTTTAATAGGTAAAAGGTTACTGTTGTTTTATGGTTTTTTAACCCTTTAAGGTAGGGTCTCTGTCCCCCAGGCAGGAGTCCAGTGGGGCAACCATAGCTCACTGTAACCTCGAGCTCCTGGGCTCAAGCAATCCTCCCTCCTCAGCCTCCCAGGTAGCTGAGACTACAGGCACACACCACAACACCAGGCTAATTTTTTTAATTTTTTGTAGAAACAGGAGTCTTGCCATGTTTCCCAGGCTGGTCTTGAACTCCTGGGCTCAAGTAATCCTCCCATCTTGGCCTCCCAAAGTACTGAGATTACAGGCATGAGCCACCACACCCAGCCCAAAAGGTTACTCTTTTTCATGAGCCAGAGATATTATTCAGGCTTGAAACAGTAGGGCTTCCCCAGAATGCTACTTTTACCTTGCCATGTAAAAATAACATTAAAACTGCCTTACATTATAAGATGTGTAACAATTTACAAAACAAGGTGTAGTAGAAAGGATATTGGAGTCACAAGTCCTAGATTTTCATCTTGGCTCCAACTCTTAGATTTTTAAGACTTTGGTCAAGTTACAAGGTGTAATATCCTCAGTTTCAATATCCCTAAAGTGGTGATGCTAATAGTTATTTGGAAAACCAAGTGAGAAAATGTATATGAGATCCCAAGCCCTCAGATGCTCAACATTACTAGTCATTAGGAAAATGCAAATCAAAACCACAATGAGATACCAATAAACACCCACTAGGAAGGTTACTAACAAAAAAGCAAAAAAACAAAAAAAAGGAAAACAAATGTTGGAAAATAAATGTTGGCAAAGAAGTAGTAAAAAATGAAACCCTTGTGCGTTGCTGGTGAGAGTGTAAAATAATGCAGCTGCTATGAAAAAGTTTGGTGGTTCCTCAGAAAGCTAAACATAGACTATGTTCTAGCACTTCTGCTCCTAAGTATATACTTAGAGGAATTGAAAGAAGAGATCCAAGCAGATAATTTGTACAACCAAGTCCATAGCAGCATTATTCACAATAGCCAAAAGATAGAAACAACCCAAATATTCATCAACAGATGAATGGATAAAATGTGATATATCCATAAAATGGAGTATTATTCATCCATGAAAAGGAGTAAAGTTCTGATACATGCTCAACATGAAAACCTTGAGAGCATTTTGCTAAGTGAAATAAGCCAGACACAAAAGGACAAAAATAGTGTGATTCCACTTCTGTGAGGTACTCAGAATAGGCAAATTAACAGAGACAGTAATCAGATTAGAGGCTACCAGAGGCTGGGGGAATGGGTGAGAATAGGAAGTTATTATTTAATGCTTACAAAGTTTCTGTGCAGTATGATAAATTTTTGCACATAGATGATGGTGGTTGCAGAGCATGATGAATGTAATTAATGTCACTGAATTGTATACTTTAAAATGGTAAAAAAATAGTTCAGGCATGATGGTGCATGCCTGTAATCTCAGCACTTTGGCAGGCCGAGGCAGGCAGATCACTTGAGGTCAGGAGTTTGAGACCAGCCTGGCCAACATGGGGAAACCCTGTCTCTACTAAAATACAAAAATTACCGGGTGTGGTGGTGCACACCTGTAACTCCAGCTGCTCCAGAGGCTGAGGCACAAGAATTGTTTGAACCCAGAAGGTAGAGGTTGTAGTGAGCTGAGATTGCGCCACTGCACTCCAGCCTAGGTGACAGAGCAAGACCCTGTCTCAAAAAATAAATAAATAAAATGGTATAAAACGGCAAATATTGCATATATTTTATCGCAATACAAAATACAAAAAAGTAATTGAGTGGATTTAGACCAATATTGCATTCAAAATCAAGTACAGATTTGGCAATGGTATTTTTCTAGTGACTATATTTGGTGATTAAACTTCATTTTCCAAGAAATTAAGGTTTCAAGGTCTGGCACATTTGCATTCAACTCATGTGTGCTGAGGTTTCTTCTGGCCCATGTTATCCTTCGAGGCACAGAAGCATCATCAACAAAATCCTGCTGTCCCTGCACGACATTCTCTCAGAGCCACTTCTAGGCGCAGATTACTGCTTAGTCTTAGAAAGGATAGTAACAGAAAGAACATGGTGAGGGAATGAATCAGAGGAGAACACTCAGTGAGCGCCCTCAATGCCAAGTCATTTGTGTGTGTTCTTGGTCTCTCCATTAAGCCCAGATTCTACCCTCTGCATTCTTCTTAGATCCCTTGATCAGAATTAATTTCTCTATATCTGATATATCAAGGCTCTTTATGGCATTTCTGCAATCTACGCCATGTAGGCTTACATATGCATGCAGTTCATTTAGCATGAGGACCTAAAGGCAGGAGCCTTTCTCTTTCCCTTTCCCTTCCTCCTTTCATCACTCCACTCTCACTCCCACCCATCTGCCACAGCCTTAGCAAATGTTTGCCGTGACTACTGCATGTCCGAGCTCTATCAAATCTGACAGCAGAGTGGTTTTGCCAATTATTTTTTCTCACAAATAATTGCCTTTTATCTATTTTATTTACTGCAAACTCAGTTGTTATCAACTCCTACCCACCCCCAAGACATCCACTCATCACCACTACAAAACCTCAAGCATAAGCACACACTGACAAATCCTAAAAAGGATAAGATATAGATGGCACCAAAGGAGAGACTGTCTGAAGGAAGTCACTCTGAAAACAGCCTGGAACCAGGCTTTAATGCAACATAACAACCGGCTTTGTTCACCATATTAAAAAGGGTTAACAGACCGGGTGTGGTGGCTCATGCCTGTAATCCCAGCACTGGGAGGCCGAGGCAGGTGGATCACTTGAGGCCAGGAGTTCAAGACCAGCCTGG
>NW_012108264.1:127009-129143 GCF_000951045.1 Mandrillus leucophaeus | reverse complement strand
ATAATATTCCAGCAGAACTCACCCTCACCATCCAGTGAAAACCCTTACAGCTCAAGCTGGGTGAGGTGGCACATGCCTGTAATCCCAGCAAGTTGGGAGGTTGAGGTGGGCGGATCACCTGAGGTCAGGAGTTCAAGACCAGCATGGCAAACATGGTAAAACCCCATGTCTACTAAAAATACAAAAATGAGCCAGGCGCAGTGGCAGCCACCTGCAATCCCAGCCACTCAGGAGGCTGAGGCAGGAGAATCGCTTGAACCTGGGAAACGGAGTTTGTAGTGAGCCAAGATTGTGCCACTGTACTCCAGCCTGGGCAAGAGAGCAAGACTGTCTCAAAAACCAAAACAAACCAAACAAAACAAAAAAACACCCTTACAGCTCAGATTTATAAACAGAATTCAAAGACAGGGGCTATATTTATGAAATGGAGAAAGGGAAGTTGAGAAAAAGATGGCATCTCCTTTTCCCAATGTTTTGTCCTTTTTCAGTTGTATATGTTTCAGAGTTCTAATGTCAAATAATAAGGCCTGAGAATTTTGCTGGAAACCTCCCTACTGTGATTTAAATGTTTGTTCCCTCCCATACTCATGTTAACATTTAATTACCAGCTGGCACAGTGGCTCATGTCTGTAATCCTAGCACTTTGTAAGGCCAAGGCAAGAGGATCATTTGAGCTCAGGAGTCCCCAAGACCAGCCTGGGCAACATAGTGAGACCCCGTCTCTATTTTTTAAAATTTTTTTAATAAAAAAATTAATTAATTATCCTTGTAACGGTAGTAAGAGGTGAAAACTTTAAGAGGCAATTAGGCCATGAGACCCTGTCCTCACAAATAGAATAATGTCCTTATCATGGGGTGAATTCTTTAGAACAAATTCTGCCCACCTCTCCCCCTCTCCCCTTTGCCTTTCTGCTATGTGATATCTTCTGCCATGTTAGGACACAGCAACAAGGCTCCCACCAGATGCTGGCATCTCAATCTATTTTTTTATTTTTTATTTTTTTATTTTTTTTGAGATGAGTTTCACTGTCACCCAGGCTGGAATGCAGTGACATGAACTTGGCTCACTACAACTCCATCTCCCAGGTTCAAGCAATTCTCCTGCCTCAGCCTCCCGAGTAGCTGGAATTACAGATGCTCACCACCATGCCTGGCTAATTTTTGTATTTTTAGTAGAGACAAGATTTCACCATATTAGCCAGGCTGGTCCCGAACTCCTGACCTCAGGTGATCCACCCGCCTTGGCCTCCCAAAGTGCTGGGATTACAGGTGTGAGCTACTGCGCCCAGCCAGGAACTACTTCTTAAATGACTCATTCACCTGCCTGTTATCGAGAGACTTCAGTGTCTTGCTAGCTTTTGGCAGGAGGCCTCAGTTCCTTGCCATTTGGGTATATTCATTGAGTTGCTTGAGTATCCTCACAACATGGCACTGGTTTCCCTATAGCCCATTATCCAAGAGAGAGAACAAGGAGGAAATCTCATTGTCTTTTATGACCTAGTTTCAGAAGTCACATATCATTTCCACAACATCTTATTCATTAAAAGTCAGGCAGTACAACCCACATTCAAAAGTAGTATTGGGCTTTACTTTTTTAAAGGAGAACTATCAAAGTATTTGTGAACATTTTTTTTATAAGTTTTCTTTGGTTTTGTTTTGTTTTGTTTGTCAAGACTACAGTCTCTATTTTGCCCAAACTGGGCTCAGCTCACATTCACGACCATCCCGTGTAGCTGGGACTACAAATACGCACCATCATCCCATATAAACATCTTTTTAAATCACTGCACCCAAGCACTTAACAAAGAATAGATTCACAGACACAAACTTCTTCCTTACTTATAAGGGATATTTTACCTGTCTCAGTGAAGTGCCCTAAGCTATATCCCAGGTCCTGAGAAATTCCCACACATCGGAAATTAATTACTTTCTTGACTCTAACACCTGTTGATGAATGGTTTGAGCCCTTCTTCACTCCAAAGTGTCAATTATTCACTACGGAGTGAAATATTTACAGAGTACCATCAATGTACCAAGTACTAAGCAGAGAAAAAAATGGAAAGTAGGGCTAAAAACCAGTGTCCCTAGCTCAGATGGCTCATAGTTTAATATGAGAAAAACGTATTATGATGCA
>NW_012108264.1:119372-121414 GCF_000951045.1 Mandrillus leucophaeus | reverse complement strand
TCCTGTTATGCTCTCTAATTAGGAGGAAATCTGAGTTCTATAAAGTTCAGATGTCCTGTGGTTTAGCCCACCTACTTCCTCACCAGACTTTCAGAAATAACAGTTTAGTCCTCAAAGGAGATCCCTTCTTCATGATTCATCCATCCATCCTTCTCCTACCAGGGACTAATAGCTCTGACTCTATGGTTTCCTCTTTTGGTGATCACGTTTTCCTCATATCTGGGCTCTTTAGTGTTGTGTGTGAGATTTCCTGGCTAGTAAACTGCTATACAGAGCCACTTAATACGAAAAACCAGAGCAGCCTCCAGTGGCTGAGAGGTGAATTCCTCCTGGGTCTCTTTTTCTTTCCCCCAACCCTTTTTCCTTCCTTCTTTTCTCTCTTTCTCTCTCTCTCTCTCTCTCTATCTCTCTCTCTCTCTCCCTCTCTCCCCCATCCTTCCCTGCTTTCTTTCTTTCTTCCTGTTCATTCATCCCTCCAACAAGTCCCAGATTTTCTAAGTCAACCCAATTTCAAAGACCTTGTCTCATTATCTTCTTCTATACACTCATGCCTTTGTCAGATAATACATTCAGATTCTTAGTTCAGAAAATGTGGTCACCATAGACGACCTCTTCAAATTATTCCTAATACTTGCCTCACTTCCTTTATGTCAACTTAAATGAAAGGAGACTCAAGACATGATACACACCACACACAAAAAATAAAGGAGTGAATGAACAAAGTTTTCATGAGGACAAGGTTAGTATATACTTTACACACAGTGGGATAATCAAAATAGTCATTTGTTGAGTGCTTATTATGAACCAGGTGCTGTGGTAATGCCAGAGGTGTTTGAACCAAAGGAACTCCATCTCGAATGGGAGCTGGGTAAAAATAAGGCCGAGACCTACTGGGCTGTATTCCCAGGATGTTAAGGCATCCTTAGTCACAGGATGAGATAGGAGGTCAGCACAAAATACAGGTCACAAAGACCTTGCTGATGAAACAGTTTGTAGTAAAGAAGCTGGCAAAAACCCACCAAAACTAAGATGATGACAAGAGTGACCTCTGGTCATCCTCACTGCTCATATGCTAATTATAGTACATTAGCATTCTAAAAGTACTATGCTATAGTACTAGCATATAGATTCTATATGGTCTAAAAGAGGGAGAAACCCTCAGTTCCGGGTATAGCCCACACCTTTCCCCGAAAACTCATGAATTATCCACCCCATGTTAGCATATAATCAAGACATAACTGTAAGTGTTCTTAGTCCACCAGCCCAAGCTGCTGCTCTGCCTATGGAGTAGTCATTCTTTTGTTCTTTTACTTTCTTAATAAACTTGCTTTCATTTAGTCTACAGACTTGCCCCGAATTCTTTCTTGTGCAAAGATCCAGGAACCCTCTCTTGGGGTCTGGATCCGGACCCCTTTCTGGTAATAATAAACGATTTACATATTTTATTTTATTTAATCATCACAAGAAGTCATATCACAGTCTAAATGAACAAACTGAGATTTAGAGGCACTCAGGCAGAGAGCCAGGATTCACACTCAGGTATCTGACTCCAAAGCATATGCTCTTAATAAATATGCTTTACTGCTATTGTGGGGTAATTTTGGAAGAGCCTGGGACAGGCTTACTGAACCCCACCACTCACCTTCAAAATAACCACTTCAATTTGGGTTGTTTGTTTTTTGAGACAGGGTCTCACTCTGTCACCCAGGGTGGAGTGCAGCGGTGCAGTCTCGGCTTACTGCAACCTCCCCCTCCCAAGTTCAAGTGATTCTCCTGCCTCAGCCTCCCAAGTAGCTGGGATTATAGGTGCGTGCCACCACCTTTTGTATTTGTAGTCCAGACAGGATTTCACCATGTTGGCAAGGCTGGTCTCGAACTCCTGACTTCAGGTGATCTGTCCACCTGGGCTTCCCAAAGTACTGGGATTACAGGCGTGAGCCACCACACCCAGCCATAACCCCTCAATTTGCATAGCACTTTAGGATGTGTGTGCATGCCTGCGTGTGCGTGTGTGTGATCCATGAGTCTCATAACAGCCCCGA
>NW_012108264.1:111096-117867 GCF_000951045.1 Mandrillus leucophaeus | reverse complement strand
AAAAAAAAAAAAAAAGACTAACTCTAGCTGGGTACAATGGCTCATACCTATAATCCCAGCACTTCGGGAGGCTGAGGCAGAAGCATCACTTGAGTCCAGGATTTCAAGAGCAGCCTGGACAATATAGCGAGACTACTGTCTTTACAAAAAATATATTTTTTTTTAGATGGAGTCTTGCTCTGTTGCCCAGGCTGGAGAGAAGTGTCATGATCTCAGCTCACTGCAACCTCCGCCTCCTAAGTTCAAGCAATCCTCCTGCCTCAGCCTCCTGAGCAGTTGTACAAAAAATAATTTTAAAAAATTAGCTGGGCCAGGTGATACGCAACTGTAGTCCCAGCTACTTAGGAGGCCAAGGCAGGATGATCACTTGAACCCAGGAGCTTGAGGCTGCAGTGAGCTATGATTGTACCACTGCACTCCGGGCTGGGCAACAGAGCAAGACCCTGCCTCAAAAAAATTAGTTAAAAATAAAAAGTCACTACTCAGTAATGTACAAAATACATTTGCAGTAAATTCACTTATTTATTTATTCATGTATTTATTTTCAAGTTAGGGTCTCACTCTGTCACCCAGGCTGGTATGCGGTGGTACCATGATGACTCACTGCTACCTCGACTTCCAGGTTCCAGCAATCCTGTCACCTCAGTCACCCGAGTAGCTGGAACCACAGGCATGCACCACAATGCCCAGCTAGTTTTTGTATCTTTGGTAGACACAGGGTTTCACCATGTTTCCCAGGCTGGTCTCAAACTCCTGAGCTTATGTGATCCACCCGCCTTGCCCTCCCAGAGAGCTGGATTACAGGCTCAAACCACCGCACCTGGCCTGGAGTAAATTCAAACTACTGAGTAGGAAGCTGGGTGTGATGGCTTACACCTGTAATCCCAGCACTTTAGGAGGCCAAAGAGGGAGGACTGCTTGAGCCCCAGGAGTTCAAGACCAGCCTGGGCAATATAGTGAGACCCCGTCTCTACAAAAAATAAAAAATTTAAAAACAAAATGGAGGGCCTGGCATGGTGGCTCACGCCTGTAATCCCAGCACTTTGCGAGACCTAGGTGGGTGGATCACCGGAGGTTAGGAATTTGAGACCAGCCTGGCAAACATGGCAAAATCTCATCTCTACTAAAAATACAAAAATTAGCCAGGCATGGTGCGACGTGCCTGTAGTCCCAGCTACTCAGGACGCTGAGGCAGGAGAATTGCTTGAACCCAGGAGGTGGAGGTTGCAGTGAGCTGAGATCATGCCACTGCACTCCAGCCTCCACGACAGAGTGAGACTCCGTCTTAATAAACATAATAAAAATAAGGAAATGAGGAGGGACCACCCAAGGAGTGACAGTGATGGTGAAGGAGAGGGGTGGTTTGAAAGACTAGAAGTAAGGAATTGATACCTTAGTAATTTGGTTCAATACACTGAATCAGGTGGGGGTAAGGAAGGAACCAAGGGAGCCTGAGTTTAGGTTTTAGAATAAGGCAACTGAAGGAAAGGGAGAAACATTCCTAATGATATAGCGGAGCAAAATGAAATCAGTCTGGGTTTGGAGCAGATTGAGTTGGAGCCCTTGTAGGATACATGCTGACATGGAAGCCCCTCTGGTTTAGTCTCACTAGGTAGATTCATTTGAGTTAACAGAAAACTAAATTATAGACTTCATGTGAAAAATTATAAGATTGTGCTGTCTTTTTGTTTTGCTTTCTTTTTTTATTTTTTGATTTTGCTTTGTTTTATTTTTATTTTCATTGTCTCCTACTTCAGTTGCTTTATTGAATCTTCTTTTGTAGACAAATAAGAATTTTATAATTGTGTGGATTTAAATGTTTTTTTCCAAATTGCTTAAGGGTATTAGAAAATAACTTCTTTCCTTGCAATTTTTAAAATGTCCCTTTCTAATTGGTTACATGATAATACATTCACACAACAAAATAATATGCAACTGCTTAAAACAGTTCATATTAAAAAATATTTAGTAAATGGAGCAATAGTCATGAAATACTCTTAAGCAGAAAAAAAGGAAGGTTACAAAATAGTTACATACACTATGATTCTAATTTTCATAAAAATATGTGTGCATCTGTATATGCACAGGGACAAATGGAAAGCAAAACAGCAAAATATAATTATGTCTATCTCTAAGTGTTGGGATTTGGGATGATTTTTTAAAATTGTCTTATTGTGTTTTTATGCATTTGCTAAATTCAAAACAATGAATATTTAATATTCTAGAGTTTAAAAATTAATATGGTTTCCAAATGTTTTGTCTTATAAATTTATTCTATACCTCCAGTGTCAAACCTTAAAACTGAAAATAAATTCACCAAGTCAGCAGAAGTTATCTTTGCCTTGTGGGAATAAGAGTAATATATATTCTTTATTTATTTTGTTCATTGTTTCCATAATAGAAAGGTTAATAATTAGAAATGCTTTTAGAAGGAAACGTTTTTGGATCTCATGGAAGATGCAAAAATAAAAAAGTGAATAGGAGGAAACATTTATTTCCTTCCTCTGTCCCATAAAAGTTCACTTTCAGGAAAGGGCCTGATGTTAGTCATTTGTACCTCCATGTGAATTTGACACCTCTTCCCCAGAGGTATTTACCTTCCTGTTATGCTCTCTAATTAGGAGGAAATCTGAGTTCTATAAAGTTCAGATGTCCTGTGGTTTAGCCCACCTACTTCCTCACCAGACTTTCAGAAATAACAGTTTAGTCCTCAAAGGAGATCCCTTCTTCATGATTCATCCATCCATCCTTCTCCTACCAGGGACTAATAGCTCTGACTCTATGGTTTCCTCTTTTGGTGATCACGTTTTCCTCATATCTGGGCTCTTTAGTGTTGTGTGTGAGATTTCCTGGCTAGTAAACTGCTATACAGAGCCACTTAATACGAAAAACCAGAGCAGCCTCCAGTGGCTGAGAGGTGAATTCCTCCTGGGTCTCTTTTTCTTTCCCCCAACCCTTTTTCCTTCCTTCTTTTCTCTCTTTCTCTCTCTCTCTCTCTCTCTATCTCTCTCTCTCTCTCCCTCTCTCCCCCATCCTTCCCTGCTTTCTTTCTTTCTTCCTGTTCATTCATCCCTCCAACAAGTCCCAGATTTTCTAAGTCAACCCAATTTCAAAGACCTTGTCTCATTATCTTCTTCTATACACTCATGCCTTTGTCAGATAATACATTCAGATTCTTAGTTCAGAAAATGTGGTCACCATAGACGACCTCTTCAAATTATTCCTAATACTTGCCTCACTTCCTTTATGTCAACTTAAATGAAAGGAGACTGAAGACATGATACACACCACACACAAAAAATAAAGGAGTGAATGAACAAAGTTTTCATGAGGACAAGGTTAGTATATACTTTACACACAGTGGGATAATCAAAATAGTCATTTGTTGAGTGCTTATTATGAACCAGGTGCTGTGGTAATGCCAGAGGTGTTTGAACCAAAGGAACTCCATCTCGAATGGGAGCTGGGTAAAAATAAGGCCGAGACCTACTGGGCTGTATTCCCAGGATGTTAAGGCATCCTTAGTCACAGGATGAGATAGGAGGTCAGCACAAAATACAGGTCACAAAGACCTTGCTGATGAAACAGTTTGTAGTAAAGAAGCTGGCAAAAACCCACCAAAACTAAGATGATGACAAGAGTGACCTCTGGTCATCCTCACTGCTCATATGCTAATTATAGTACATTAGCATTCTAAAAGTACTATGCTATAGTACTAGCATATAGATTCTATATGGTCTAAAAGAGGGAGAAACCCTCAGTTCCGGGTATAGCCCACACCTTTCCCCGAAAACTCATGAATTATCCACCCCATGTTAGCATATAATCAAGACATAACTGTAAGTGTTCTTAGTCCACCAGCCCAAGCTGCTGCTCTGCCTATGGAGTAGTCATTCTTTTGTTCTTTTACTTTCTTAATAAACTTGCTTTCATTTAGTCTACAGACTTGCCCCGAATTCTTTCTTGTGCAAAGATCCAGGAACCCTCTCTTGGGGTCTGGATCCGGACCCCTTTCTGGTAATAATAAACGATTTACATATTTTATTTTATTTAATCATCACAAGAAGTCATATCACAGTCTAAATGAACAAACTGAGATTTAGAGGCACTCAGGCAGAGAGCCAGGATTCACACTCAGGTATCTGACTCCAAAGCATATGCTCTTAATAAATATGCTTTACTGCTATTGTGGGGTAATTTTGGAAGAGCCTGGGACAGGCTTACTGAACCCCACCACTCACCTTCAAAATAACCACTTCAATTTGGGTTGTTTGTTTTTTGAGACAGGGTCTCACTCTGTCACCCAGGGTGGAGTGCAGCGGTGCAGTCTCGGCTTACTGCAACCTCTCCCTCCCAAGTTCAAGTGATTCTCCTGCCTCAGCCTCCCAAGTAGCTGGGATTATAGGTGCGTGCCACCACGCCTGCTAATTTTTGTATTTGTAGTACAGACAGGATTTCACCATGTTGGCAAGGCTGGTCTCGAACTCCTGACTTCAGGTGATCTGTCCACCTGGGCTTCCCAAAGTACTGGGATTACAGGCGTGAGCCACCACACCCAGCCATAACCCCTCAATTTGCATAGCACTTTAGGATGTGTGTGCATGCCTGCGTGTGCGTGTGTGTGATCCATGAGTCTCATAACAGCCCCGAGACATCAACAGGGCCTGGTGGAATATTAATTCTCCATTTATAGGAGAGGAATTAAGGCCCAGTGAGATTAAGTGATTTGTCACAGGCAGTGAAAAAGGCCTGGAACTAATGTTCAAACACTGTGTTACTTTCTCGACTTCTGCTTTCCTATGCTCTGAGATTCCCTTTCCAGCAACAAAACCTTTCATTCCATTATTAAAAAGAAGTTATAGATGCCAGCTGAACTTTAAGGTAATGATTCACTGTGGATAGCTGAGACTTCTAGATAGCTAAGGACGTGCTTCTCTACCATCCATTTCCACTCTTTCCTTTATCCCCTTTTCTCACCTCTGTCTACCTCTGTTGCTGTGAAACCATTTGGAATTGTCTATTTATATGGCTACCTTCTATGGTGAGCCACGGCGCCCACCTTTATCCACATGGCTATTCTAGCTACTGGAGCTGGGCGTGGTGGCTCGCACCTGTAAACCCAACATTTTGGGAGGCCAAGGCACAAAGATCGCTTAAGCCCAGGAGTTCTGGGCCAGCCTGGGAAACAGAGCGAGACCCTGGCTCTCAAAAAAAAAAAAAACCAATTAGCTAGGCATGGTAGATGGTGGTGCATGCCTGTAGTCCCAGCTACTCAGGAGGCTGGGGCAGGAGGACTGCTTGAGCCCAGGAATTTGAGGCTGCAGTGAGCTACTGCACCACTGCACTCCAACCTGGGTGACAGAGAAAGACCCCATCTCTAAAAAAAAAAAAAAAAAAAAAAATTAAACAAATAAAATTAAACACATAAATAAAAAAAGAAAAGAAAATATTCTAGCCACCGGGACAAGTTCCCAGCAGAACACACTCCATAAGCAATAGCAACTAAGACTGGGGGCGGGGAGATGGAAAGCGGGGAACAGTGGGTCTGTGTTTCTCACGGGTACGTGGGAGGCACTGCGGTTTCATTATCTCCTTCAACAGTTCATCCAGCACAACATATTATACAGTTTATTGCCTTCTTAGAAATAAAAGAGCTGAATTTACCCTTTGGGTGACAACACAAAAATATCATAATAAACAAATAATAGCTAATATTTATTTTGTGCTTGCCATATGCCAGATACTGTTCTAATTGCTTTACATATATAAATTAATTAATCAGTATTAACTCATTCATTCGATTAGTTTGCAATGCTGTAAAACAGCAATGCCCCAGGAGGTACTGAAGGATTTATAATTATTTCTACCATTTTTTAGTTCTTAGATCTCTCCCTTTTCCTGCAACTTCCATTTCTAATAGATTGCTAAATACCACCTCTCCAGATTTCTGATTTGCTTCCTTTAATCTCCTACATTTTTATTTTTCTTGAGACAGGGTCTTGCTTTGTCAGCTAGGCTGAAGTGCAATGGTACAATCACGGCTCACTGCAACCTATGCAATCCTCCAACCTCAGCCTACCGAAGAGCTGAAACTACAGGCGTGTGCCACGACAGCTAATTTTTTTTAAATTTTTTGTAGAGGCAGGGTCTCCCTAAATTGCCAGGGCTGGTATCGAATTCCTGGCCTCAAGCTACCCTCCTGCCTCTACCTTCCAATGTGCGGGGATTACAGGCATGAGCCATTGCACCTAGCCCTAATCTCCTATAGACTTAAAAAGATAAACCAATAGTGTTGGAATTATATCCAGAAAAAGGTAACTATGTTCGTGTGTGTGTGTGCACGCCTGTGTGTGTTTTGAGATGGAATCTCACTCTGTCGCCCAGGCTGGAGTGCAATGGTGCAATCTTGGCTCACTCAACTTCTGCCTCTCAGGTTCAAGTGATTTTCCTCCCTCAGCCTCCTGAGTAGTGGGATTACAGGCCCTGCCACCATGCCCAGCTAATTTTTGTATTTTTAGTAGAGATGGGATTTCACCATGTTGGCCAGGCTGGTCTCAAACTCCTGACCTCAAGTGATCTACCCACCTTGGCCTCCCAAAGTGCTAAGATTACAGGCGTGAGCCACCGTGCCCAGCCAGAAAAAGGTAACTATGTTCTGGTAAGAACATATAAATAAAATACATTAATAATAATACATGTGTGGTACCCAAATAGAAATATACAATATATGCAATATACTCAATGTATCTATTTCATTTATTTTGGGCACCA
>NW_012108264.1:108597-110811 GCF_000951045.1 Mandrillus leucophaeus | reverse complement strand
TTTATCTATTTATTCAATCTCGGCTCACTGCAACCTCTACCTCCCGGGTTCAAGCGATTCCGCTGCCTTAGCCTCCTGAGTAGCTGGGATTACAGGCACCCACCACCACGCCCAGCTAATTTTTTATATTTTTAGTAGAGATGGCATTTCACTATGATGGCCAAGCTGGTCTTGAACTCCTGACCTCAGATGATCCACCCACCTCAGCCTCCCAAAGTGCTGGGATTACAGGCATGAGCCACCGCACCCAGCAGTCTTTATTTTTAACGTTTTATGATGAAATAATTTTAAATTTGCAGAAAAATTGCAAAAATAGTACAAGGAACTTCCATATACATTTTACCAACCTTTCACTGTCTCTAGCTAGAAGTATCCCAATGAGTTCATGAGATACAATTTCTCAAGATCCCTGGTAAAGAATGTGGCCATTATAAAGATCTTTAATCTGCTGTATATTTAATCCCAAACTTTTCCTCTCCCATGAATAATTAAAATTTAGCTAATTTAACTTTCGTGACCTATTTTGAATGTGGAATCACAAATATGGAAAAGCCCTAATGATATCACTGGGACTGCCAACCAGATGTATGATAGAAGTGAAACTATTACAGATTGATGAAAATTAATCATGGCTTGAAGCTGTACCATTTATCTATTAAGTAAAAATATAGGCCAAGCACAGTGACTCACTCCTGTAATCCCAGCACTTTGGGAGGCCAAGGCAGGCAGATCATCTGAGGTCAGGAGTTCAAGACTAGCCTGGCCAACATGGTGAAACTCCATCTCTACTAAAAATATAAAATTAGCCAGGTGTGGTGTTGCACGCCTGTAATCCCAGCCACTCTGGAGGCTAAGCAGGAGAATTGCTTTAACTGGGACAGTGGAGGTTACAGTGCGCTGAAACCATGCCATTGCACTCCAGCCTGGATGACAAGAGCAAAACTGTGTCTCAAATATGTATGTGTATATATATATACACACACACATACACAGAGAGAGAGAGAGCGTGCTAGAAACATTTTGTAACAAACACTGCTTGAAGTCTTTTTTTTAATCTATTGTTACACTTTAATAAGGAAGTATATCTGACTTCATCAAAGATAAAGACCACTATCATAAACTTTTTTTTTTTTGAGACGGAGTCTCTCTCTGTCGATAGGCTGGAGTGCAGTGTTGCTGTCACGATCTCGGCTCACTGCAACCTCCACCCCCTGGGTTCAAGTGATTCTCCTGGCTTGGCCTCCCAAGTAGCTAGGACTACAGGTGTGCTCCACCACGCCCAGTTAATTTTTGTATTTTTAGTAGAGATGGGTTGGCCAGGATGGTCTCGATCTGACCTTGTGATCCGCCCACCTTAGCCTCCCAAAGTGCTGGGATTACAGGCGTGAGCCATCACACCCGGCCTATCATAAACTTCTTTAAAATTCTTAATCTCTAAATTTCCCTCAAATATTTTCTTCTGTAGCCAAATTACAAATTATTTAAGCTCTTTTTCAGTGATCAGAGATTTTTCTAATCCTTGCAATCTGCATTATGAATAAAGAAGACTGGGGAGGGTAAGCAATAAAACATCACTAAAAGTCTACTACATGCAAAATACAATGCCTAAGCTAATGCCATATTATATAACAGGCTCTAATAAATGGAGATTTGAGACCCAAGCTCAAGGCCAGCCCCTGTGGCTCCAGGACACAAGCCTGCTCCTGTAGAACCAGCCCCCAGGCCCACCTCAGCACAGCCCTGTGGTCTCAGACTCCAGGCTGGCTACTGCAGACCCAGCCTCCTGGTCAGCCCCTGCAAACCCAGGCACCAGGCCAGCACCTGCAAACCTAGGCTCTACACTAGACCCTGCAGACCCAGGCTTTAGGCTGGCCTCCATGGATCCAAGACCTAGGTGTGCCCCCACAGGCTCAGACTCAAGAAACATCCTTATGGCTTTGGACACCAAGCCTATCCCAGTGCCTGGCCAGCCCTTACACACTAAGGCTCAAGACCCACTTTGGTGGCAAGTCAGCTTCTGTGGACTCAAACTTCAGGTCAGCACCCATGGATCCAGGATCCAGGCCTGTCCCTGCAGATCTAGGCTCCAGGCCCAACCTCGGAGAATCAGTTGACACAGCGGACCCAGGCTCCAGGCCCAACCCCACAGACCCAGGCATGATGCCCAGGTGGACCCAGATACCACGCCAGCCTGGCTTAGGCCTCCAGCAGTAA
>NW_012108264.1:106765-107472 GCF_000951045.1 Mandrillus leucophaeus | reverse complement strand
TTTTTTTTAGGAGATACATAATAGGGTATTTGGGATGAAAGTATTTTGGGCTGGGTGCTATGACACGTGCCTGTAGTCCCAGCTATCTGGGAGACTGAGGCAAGAGGAGTGCTTAAAACCAGGAGTTTGAGTTTGCAGTGAACTATATGGCTGCACCACTGCACTCCAGCCTGGGGGACAGAGTGAGACCCTGTCTCTAAAAAAAAACAAAAACAAAAACAAAAAAACAGTTCTAATTAGCGATCATGACATTTAAAAAAGAATTAATGTGGCCAGGCATGGTGGCTTATTTTATAATCCTGGTTACTCAGAAGGTTGAAGCAGGAGTATCGCTTGAGCCCAGGAGTTTAAGGCCAGCCTGGGCATCTCACAAGACCCCATCTTTAAAAAAAAAAAAAAAAGAAAGAAAGTATTTTGGCATCTGCAAGTTAGTTTCAAAAATAAGTGTATATTTGCGAGCATATGTCTCATAACAGAAGAAAATTAGAAATAAATCACATATATTTACATAAATATATGTAAATCACATAAGTATATGTGATTTATATACATATAAACATGTATATATACAGTCACCAACTTACAGTGGTTCAACATAGGATTTTTCAATTTTACAATGGTGTGAAAGCAATACACATTCAGTAGAAACTATATTTTGAGTACCTATGCAACCATTCTGTTTTTCACTTTCTTTTTTTTTTTTTTTT
>NW_012108264.1:94443-103625 GCF_000951045.1 Mandrillus leucophaeus | reverse complement strand
CTCCCAGATTCAAGCCAGGAATGCTGAAAAACACCCTACAATTCATAGGAGAGCCCCCTCACTCAGCATCAACTCCAAGTGAAGTTCTGCCATACAATTCTGACACTAATTACCCAGAGTTAATGAAGACATCGCAGGTTAGATTCAAAGTCCTCCATGAGACTGCTCTCACTTCAGACACGAGCTGTCAGTATCTGGGGTCCCCAGGCTTCCTACACTTCTGATTGTCTATAAATGTAGGGGCTTTCCTAACCTCCTCAAATTCAGGAATTCACTAGAATGAGTCACAGAACTCAGGAAAGTGGTATACTTACAATTACTTTCATTGTAAAGGATACACATAGGGCAAGACCTGGGAAGAAGTGACGACCTACCATGCCCTCCCCCCACAGCATAGAGTGCATTCCCCGCCTTTGCATCCATGTGTCCACCAATCAGGAAGCTTCTCTGAGCTTCAGTGTCCAGAGTTTTTACTGGAGTTTCATTATGAAGGCATGATAGATTAAATCATTGACCACATGATCAAGCTCAATCTCCAACCCCTCTCTCCTTTACAGAGTTGTGTAACTGAAAGTCCCAATGCTGTGCCTATGTGTTTGGTCTTTCCAGTGACCAGATTGCATCCTGAAGCTTTCTTGGGTCCTACCCTGAGTCACTCCGTTAGCATAACAAAGATACACTTATCATTCTGAAATTTCAAGAATATCTCCTCTCAGAACCAGGGATAAAGGCCAGTCAAAGTTTTTATTATGGAACATCCACAACAAGAAATGACCAGGCCTAAAATGTCAATAATGCCAAGTTTGAGAAACTCTGCTTTAAAACTATCTAATGACCCTGGTACTACAGATTTCTTTGTCTGATGCCAAACTCTTCTTGATGAGCAGTGTCAGAATGTTACAACCATTAGATAATCTTGTAGGGTTATTTTGGCCAAAAATAGATTATTAAGTGGCCTCCAATTACTATCTTGAATTTGTGGCACAAAGACCTAGTAACCATTTTCTTTAAGCTGGACAGAAACATATTCCCTTGATCAACCAATGCCTGCTTTCAGGAGAGACACTAATGTCACCTAGGATCCATTTTGGCTCAATTTCTTCTCTAGAAAAAGACAGATCATTAGATTATTTAATTCAAGTAGAAGAGAGACTAAGCATTGACTTTAACTTTTTAAATTAATTTATTTATTTTGAGATGGAGTCTTGCTCTGTTGCCCAGGAAGGAGTGCAGTGGCACAATCTCAGCTTACTCCAACCTCCGCCTCCCGGGTTCAAGTGATTCTCCTGACTCAGCCTCCTGAGTAGCCAGGATTACAGGCACACGCCACAATGCCTGGCTAATTTTTGTATTTTTAGCAGAGACGGGGTTTCACCATGTTGGTCAGTCTGTCCTCTAACTCCTGACCTCGTGATCTGCCTGCCTTGGCCTCCCAAAGTGCTGGGATTGCAGGCATGAGCCACTGAGTCCATCCATATTGACTTTATTTTTAAACCTAAATCCTACCCACTTAAGGAGAATTCTGGATTGTTTTCTTTCTTCTCCAAACCTCTTCACTTCTATTTCAGGACTATTGCATCACAATAGTCCTGAAAAGTAAGGTGAATCCTAGAGTGTGACAGGGAAGTTAGACAATGCCATCAAGGCTATGGGAGTATTCACCTGAGAAGTTCATGAAATTGGAGGTCAGGCATGGTGGCTCACACCTGTAAACCCAGCACTTTGGGAGGCCAAGGTTGGTAGATCACCTCCGGTCAGGAGTTCAAGACCAGCCTGGCAAACATGGTGAAACCCCGACTCTACTAAAAATACAAAAATTAACTGGGCATGGTGGCTCATGCCTGTAATCCCAGCTACTCAAAAGGCAGAGGCAGAAGAATCGCTTGAACCTGGGAGGTGGAGGTTGCAGTGAGCCGATCCTGGGTGACACAGTGAGACTCTGCCTCAAGAAGAAAAAAAGAGAGAAATTGAACAGGCAGGGGTGCAAAATGAAGATGATTCAGATTTAACATTGACCTCTCATAAGAAATAGTTATTCTTTTAGGGGAAGAATGTTGTACTTACCTGTTGCAGGAAGTCAGGGACCCCCAAACGGAGGGACCGGCTGGAGCCATGGCAGAGGAACATAAATTGTGAAGATTTCATGGACATTTATCACTTCCCTAGTAATACTCTTAAAATTTCTTACGCCTGTCTTACTTTAATCTCTTAATCCTGTTATCTTTGTAAGCTGAAGATGTATGTCACCTCAGGACCACTGTGATAATTGTATCTAACTGTACAAATGGATTGTAAAACATGTGTGTTTGAACAATATGAAATCAGTGCACCTCGAAAAAGAACAGAATAACAGCAATTTTAGGGAACAAGGGAAGACAACCATAATGTCTGACTGCCTTCAGGGTTGGGCAAAAAGAGCCATATTTTTCTTCTTGCAGAGAGCCTATAAATGGATGTGCAAATAGGAGAGATATCACTAAATTATTTTCCTAGCAAGGAATATTAAGACCCTAGGAAAAGAATTGCATTCCTGGGGGAAGGTCTATAAACAGCTGCTCTGGGAGTGTCTGTCTTATGCGCTTGAGAAAAGGACTAAAATACTCCCTGGTCTCCTGCAGTACCCTCAGGCTTATTAGGGTGGGGAAAATACCCCACCCTGGTGAATTTGAGGTCAGACCAGTTCTCTGCTCTCGAACCCTGTTTTCTGTTGTTTAAGATGTTTATCAAGACAATATATGCACAGCTGAACATAGACTCTTATCAGGAATTTTTTATTTTACCCTTTGCCTTGTGATCTTTGTTCTCCTTTTTGCCCTGTGAAGCATGTGATCTTTGTGACCTACTCCCTGTTCATACACCCTCTCCCCTTTTGAAGTCCTTAATAAAAACCTGCCAGTTTTGTGGCTCTGGTGGGCATCACGGACCTACTGATATGTGATGTCACCCTGGCGGCCCAGCTGTAAAATTCCTCTCTTTGTACTCTTTCTCTTTATTTCTCAGACTGGCTGACACTTAGGGAAAATAGAAAGAACCTAAGTTGAAATATTGGGGGCAGGTTCCCCCGATACTTACCACCCTGCAGACCTCTGGAATCTTTCCTGTAATCAATATTTTCAGAAAACTTAGGTAATTTGGTAATAACACCAAATTTGATTTTGTGGGATCCTCAGACTAGGAATGTGATCTGTGGTCTTGATTTACTTTGGGCACACTTGGCTCCTGGATGAGAAATAGAAGACAAACTCTGAACATGATCCTTTGTTTAGTACATTTGTCTGTGTTGCAATGTTCAGATGGTGATCTCTAGAGTCTTAAATGCTGAGGTGCAATAGCTGTCCCAACTAATAAGTCAACAAATAATCATCCAAAAAAACAGCAGGAAAACTTCATATTAATGAAGGTTGAAACATGTACCTTTGGAATATTGGAGATTGAACCAGTCATTCCCAGAAACTTAATACATAATTGTGATGCCTCAAATCAGCAAGGAACTGGATTGATCACACCCCAAATACTAACTGACTATCCTTCAGCTCAGAATGAAAAATAGTAAAAAGGAGAAAAATAAAAAACAAAACTGTCTACACCTACATAGTTTGCTGTCTGCTTTAACAGGACTTACCATTCCATTGTCTTCATTTGTGTAACTTTGCTACCCCAAGAGACTTGTCCAAGAAGGTGAAAGTTGCAAATAACTTTCTCGTTCACTGTAAAAACTTATCGAAAGATCCAGCAACTCCAAAAAGCATCAATATACAGTTTACATCCCAAGACTCTTTGAGCGCCTCTTCTCAAAATTCTTACCTTGCTGTTTCTACACATTCTAAACTATTGTATGATGATAATTACTCAATTCTAATGAAGTCCATGTGTTGAAAGACCCACCTCAAACCAAACTTCAAAATATCAATAAATCAGATCTTGCAATTCCTTCTCAGAGTTGCTCTCTGCAAAGTTAGCATTCTCACTTACTGTGATAAACAATAAACTCAGTTTTGTGACATTAAAAGGTTATCCTGATGATATTTGGGAAGCCAGCGTTCTACAAGGACAATGAGAAAATTCTACAGCCAACATAAAGGGAAGGCAGATTACAACAAAGAAATGATAAGAACCCCAGAAGAAAATATTTCTCATCAGCAAAACTAAATGCTGGAAGACAATGAGGTAACATCTTTGATGTGCTGAAAAACATAATTGGGAGCCTAAATTTCCACACCAGCAAAATATCATTCACAAGTCAGAAAAAAATTAAAAATTATATATATTCAAGCACTTAAGAATTTACTAACAATAGTCCTTTACAGAAAGAACTACTAAATAAGAAAAAATAAACCTACAAGGAATGAACAGTATAAAGATATATATAAAAATGCCAGAGAATTGTTTAAAAATGCGGGTAAATCTAAATAAATACTGAGTGGGAAAAAAGTTAGAATAGCCATCATTTTTTGTGTGTTTTCAAAAACCAGCTGGCTCTCCCAGTTAAAGATAGCATATTAAAAGCAAGCATTTAATTCTGTTTCTTCCTGAAACCTCATAAAAATGACAGTAGATTTTATATAGAGAGATATAAGTATCTATATATACATATATTATCCATATATATGTATCCATATATAAATGTATGTGAACATATATATTCCACGAGAATGAAAAGAACAGAAAAATCTTTTAATAGCAACAAAATTTTGGAGGCTGAAAAGCAAAAAGAAAGTCACTTGGGGAATATTGACAATCAACGTGATTTACACCACAGAAATATCCAAAAGGCTCAGGAATTGGCAACACTGTTACATCTGGAAGCACATATAAGGATAGACTAAAAGCCCAGACATATCTCCAAATCTGTTTAAATTAAACCCCCAGATCTCTAATCACTGCCCAGTCAGGCAACTGGTCCTGCCCTACCCCAGCATAAGATTGTAGGTTTATTCTCTGAAAAAGTAAAACAAAGGATCTCTTGATTAGGGAGATACTAGGCATTTTTGAGCATAATGTTATTCTAAAGCAGGAAACCCCAAAAGATAAATAAATAAAATCTTAAAAATAAAAACCAGAGAAGGCCCAGGAAACAGGACATTCAGAGACAAAAAGAATTCCCAGCATGAGAGTAAAAGATTCTAATCTCCAGGGTGACCAAGCTTTATACTAGTGTAGACTGCAACCAGTCCAGATGAGGGTAAGTCACAAGGCTCCAGAAAGTACTTAATGAAAAAAAATGATATTAAGAAAACAACTATATTTACCAAGAAAACATTTAAGCAATTGGGAAAGAATATGGGGACTGAATTACTGAGACATTCATTGAAAATTAAGCAAACAAACAAAAAATAATTATTTACTGATGGGAAGACAGAACATTATGCAAGAGAAGAAATCATGGCATATGACATGATTCAACTGTGAATAACAATTGTTTTTTGTTTGTTTGTTTGTTCGTTTGTTTGTTTTTGAGACGGAGTCTCACTCTGTCACCCAGGCTGGAGTGCAGTGGTTCGATCTCGGCTCACTGCAAGCTCTGCCTCCCGGGTTCACACCACTCTCTGCTACCATGCCCAGCTAATTTTTTTGTATTTTTAGTAGAGACGGAGTTTCACCATGTTAGCCAGGATGGTCTCGATCTCCTGACCTTGTGATCCACCTGCCTCAGCCTCCCTCGGGATTACAGGAGTAAGCCACCATGCCCAACCACAACTGTATAGTTTTTAATATTCTAAACACTGAATATTTATGTAACAAAATTATGATATAGTTATATAAGAAAAAATAGGTGGCTGAACATGGTGGCTTATGCCTGTAATCCCAATACTTTGGGAGGCCAGGACAGGAGGATAGCTTGAGTCTAGGAGTTTGAGGCCAGCCCAGGCAACAAAGTGAGACCATGCCTCTATAAAATCTGAAAAAGAAAGAAAGAAAGAGAAAGAAAGAAAGAAAGAAAGAGAGAAAGAAAGAGAGAAAGAAAGAAAGAAAGAAAGAAATATATATATAGCTGGTCACCTGTAGTACCAGCTACTTGTGGGGACTGAGGCAAGAGGATCGCTTGAACCTGGGAGATTAAGGCTGCAGTGAGCCAAGATTGTACCACTGCACTCCAGCCTGGGTGACAATGTGAGACCCTGTCTCCAAAAAGAGAAAGAGAGAGAGAGAATGGAGGAAGGAAGGAAGGAAGGAAGGAAGGAAGGAAGGAAGGAAGGAAGGAAAGAAAGAAAAGAGAGAGAAAAAAGAGAGAGAAAGAGAGAAAAAGGTAGAGAGGAGATGCTTATATTGGGGTTCAGAGAATGATACCCCAAACCATGGTGCTTTGGCATGCTGAGTACTTTTGAATTAAAGGAAATGAGAAGGCCTCAGAAGCTGCCTCAGAACAAAGGACTTCCTAACCCTCTCTTATTGTCCCCCCAACCCACCCTCTAGCACAGGGAGAGTCTCTCAGAAATTTTCTTATCTGAATAAGAATAATATCTTCCAAAAAAGATGCAATTGTCTTAAGACCCCCTCCCTAAGAATCTCATCAAATAACCAGGAATGATTAACCAGAAGAGAAGAGACGAGAGAAGAAACAAGAATAAAAGTCATCACCATTCTCAGACAGACTTCTCATCTATTCTTCTGAGGGCAGCTTTGAGAGATTACCTAAGAGATTTTACCTGCATAATAAGACAACCTTTGATCACAGTGCAGTTCCATCCCTCACCTTTCCATAACTTACCAGCCCCGTTTAGTTTATTAACCTAATCATTTTTAAACTATTGTCTGCTCTTTGGGCCCATTTTTTCCCCTGAAAATTATTTATTACTCTTCACAATTGCTCACATTTCCCCCACCTTCCTCTCCCCTATGAAGAGGGTATGTAAATTTCAATCAGCTGGGACTGGGTGAGGTGGCTCATGCCTGTAATCCCAGCACTTTGACTTTGGGAGGCTGAGGCAGGCAGATCACCTGAGGTCAGAAGTTTGAGACCAGCCTGGCCAACATGATGAAACCCTATCTCTACCAAAACTGCAAAAATTAGCCAGGTGTGGTGGCACCTGCCTGTAGTCCCAGCTACTCAGGAGGCTAAGGCAGGAGAATCACTTGAAACTGGGAGGCAGAGGTGGCAGTGAGCCGGGATCACACCATTGCACTCCAGCCTGCGCAACAGAGTGAGACTCTATCTCAAAACATAAAAAAAATAAAAATAAAGACTTATGTAGAAGGGAGATAAAGATAGAAATTTGCATCCCAAAACAGGAATTATATATTCTTTTCAAGCATGTATGGAACATTTACTAAAATTGGCCACATAAGAAGCCACTAAAAAAGTCTCAACTAATTTCATGAAACTGACATTTTAAAATTAATTCATGGCCAGGCACAGTGGCTCATGTCTGTAATCCCAGCACTTTGGGAGGCTGAGGCAGGTGGATCACGAGGTCAGGAGATCAAGACCATCCTGGCTAACACAGTGAAACCCTGCCTCTACTAAAAACACAAAAAATTAGCCAGGCATGGTGGTGGGTGCCTATAGTTCCAGCTACTTGGGAGGCTGAGGCAGAACAATGGCATGAACCTGGGTGGCGGAGCTTGCAGTGAGCCAAAATCGCACCACTGCACTCCAGCCTGGGTGACAGAGCGAGACTCCATCTCAAAAAACAAACAAACAAACAAAAAAATGTACTGATTGCAGAGAATTTGGGAAATACAGACAATTTAAAGGACAAGATTAAAAACGGTCTGAGGTGGGGTGTGGTGGCTCATGCCTGTAATTCCAGCACTTTGGAACGCCAAGGTGGGCAGATCCCTTGAGCTCAGAAGTTCGAGGCCAGCCTGGGCAACATGGCAAGACCCCCATCTCTACAAAAAAATATGAAATTTAGCTGGGCATGGTGGCATGTGCCTGTAATCCCAGCTGCTTGGGGGGCTGAGGCAGGAAGATCACTTGAGCCTGGGAGGTTGAGGCTGCAGTGAGCCAAGATTATGCCACTGCATTCCAACCTGAGTGACAAA
The DNA here is from genome assembly GCF_000951045.1 of Mandrillus leucophaeus. Classification (NCBI taxonomy): domain Eukaryota; kingdom Metazoa; phylum Chordata; class Mammalia; order Primates; family Cercopithecidae; genus Mandrillus; species Mandrillus leucophaeus. Next base: position 95,639 of record NW_012108264.1, on the reverse strand, counting down.
GTGAGACCCTGTCTCAAAAAAGAAAAAAAAAATTATCTGAAATCTAGCCAAGCATGGTGGCTCCCACCTATAATCCCAGCAATTTGGGAGGCCAAGGTGGGAAGGTCACCTAACCCAGGAGTTCAAGACCAGCCTGGGCAACATAGAGAGACCCCATCTATACAAAAAAATAAATAACTGGGTGTGGTGGCACCTCCCTATAATCCCAACTATTTGGGAGGCTGAGGCAAGAGGACCCTTTGAGCCCAGGAGGTTGAGGCTGCAGTGAGCCATGATTGCACCACTGCACTCCAGCCTGGGTGACACAGCAAGTCCCTATCCGAAAACAAACAAAATTATCTGAAATCCTATTCTGGCTAGAGTTTACCTCTTTTAATATTTGACATACTTCTTTTCAGTCTTTCTCAAGATGTGTATTTAGGCATTTTTTTTTCTATCTCCTTGTTGTTGTTGCTGTTGTTGTAATACTGAGATTTACTGTATATTCGTTTTACACCTGTTTCGCAAATAATAATTCAACTTTATTACTGCTAGAGGAGTACTAGTCTCCCTTACAAAGTTATGCTAATGGAAAGAATTTCTGCTCCTTGCAACAGTGTGCGGTCCTTAGAAGAAAACTAATATTTAATATTAACAGTGTTAAAATGGTTTCACCCCCAGGTAAATCGACAGGAAAAGGGAGTGGAATGCATTGGTGGGAAGGTGAAGGACAGAAGTGGAGTTGAAGCAAAACCAGATTCTCACTCTACACAAAAGACCAGCGTGTCTGTCTCCCCAATTCAGAGCCAGCGAGAGCCCCACTAATACCCGCTTGGTGCCTGAAAGAACTGACACAAAGCACACGCAAGGACGTGGAGGAAAGCAGGAGTTAAACAGGCAACAATAAAAAGCTGAAGAAGGTTTGGGACTGGGAAGATGCTGATTTAGAAAAATAACATGAAAATGGGCACCCTTGAAGAACATTCTGTGTCCCTCCTCCCCTCACCTTATTTAGCCCATCGCCAGATAAAGTCACAGCGGTCGGTCCTCTGCTATCTGAAGCATTAGGTGAAAGTGCTGTTTCACCCACCAGCAGATTTCAGGGTGAGCCAGCCCAGGAGGGATGGGCATGGCGGTACCTGGGGTGTGGTTGGGAGGAAGCGCTATCCTCTACTTAGGAGGAAGGATTACAGAGCAGCAGGGAGCTTCTCCAGAGA
>NW_012108264.1:88234-93468 GCF_000951045.1 Mandrillus leucophaeus | reverse complement strand
CTATTTTCTTCAAGTCTACTACAGTGGTTTGAGGCACAGGCTTTGGTTTAAAATAGTTCTAGGTTGAAATCCAAGCTCAAATTCCACTCATTAGCTCTCTGACCTCAGAGTGGATTTACCACCAGCGCTTTAAACCTGTTTCCTCAACTGTAAAATTGAATTAATTAAATCTATTTGTGGGATTGAATTTGCTAATGTATATAAAGTCCAACCCATAATTAAATGGTAGAAGTTAGAATTGACCTTTAGTGTATGCCATATATTGATGGTCATTCTTGTTTTTTTTTTTTGGTTTTTTTTTTCCGCATTCTATTTTTGAACGCCTCCCTGTCTGTATATTTATTTAATCACTTCTTTCATGACTATTTTGAAATCTATTTTTATCTTTTTTTTTGAGTCACCCAGGCTGGAGTGCAGTGGCACAATCATGACTCATGGCAGCCTCAAACTCCTGGGCTCCAGTGATCCTCCCACCTTACCCTCCCAAGTAGCTAGGACTACAGGTATGTGCCACCATGGCCAGCTAATTCTTTATTTTTTGTAGAGACACCATCTCACTATGTTCCCTAGGCTGGTCTCAAACTCCTGGCTTCATGAAATCCTCCCACCTCGGTCCGCCAAACTGTTGGGATTACAGGCACACGAGCTACAGTACCTGGCCCTATCTTTATCTTTCCATAGCCTTATTTTTCCATCTGTAATCTGTTCACCCCAGCATAGTGTATCCATTCATGCTTCTAGTATGGGCAATATGAATTTAAATAAGTATATAAATAAGTGAAACAAATATAGCTCATAGGTCCTTTGATGGAAGTGTATATGAGCACAAAGAAGGAAATGGACAAATAAGAGTGGATCCAGGCTGGCCACAGTGGCTCACGCCTGTAATCCCAACACTTTGGGAGGCCAAGGCGGGCAGATCACTTGAGATCAGGAGTTTGAGACCAGCTTGGCCAAGATGGCGAAACCCTGTCTCTATTAAAAATACAAAATTTAGCCAGGCGCGGCGGCACACTCTTGTGTCCCAGCTACTTGGGAGGCTGATGCAGGAGAACTGCTTGAACCCGAGAGGTGGAGGTTGCAGTGTGCTGAGATTGAGCCACTCTTGCTTGAACTGGGGAAGCAGAGGTTGCAGTGACAGAGCGAGACTTGGTCTCAAAAAAAAAAAAAAAGAGTGGATGCAGGCTGGGCGCAGCGGCTCACACCTATAATCCCAGCACTTTGGGAGGCTGAGGCAAGTGGATCACGAGGTCAGGAGCTCGAGACCAACCTGGTCAACATGGTGAAACCCCGCCTCTACTAAAAATCCAAAAAATTAGCTGGGCGTGGTAGTGCATGCCTATAATTCCAGCTGCTTGGGAGCATGAGGCAGGAGAATTGCTTGAACCCAGGAGGCAGAGGTTGCAGTGAGCCAAAACTGTGCCACTGCACTCCAGCCTGGGCAACAGAGCAAGACTCAGTCTCGAAAAAAAAAAGTGAATCCAAAAAGGCTTTACAGAGGAAATGATTCTCCAGCCTAGTCTTGAAACAATGAAGCTTCAGATAAGATAGCCCTGAGTTTGAACCTATGTCCTGCCACACACTAGATGTGGATGAGTTAACTAATCTGACCAAATGTCAGTCTCTCTCAGGTATTCAGTCAGAATGATGACACCAATTTAATACATGGGTGAGATTAAATGAGCTGATTGGCAAGGTATGGTGGCTCTGGCCTATAATTCCAGCACTTTGGGAGGCTGAGGCAGGCAGACCACCTGAGATCAGAAGCTTGAGACCAGCCTGGCCAACATGGTGAAACCCCATCTCTACAAAAAATACAAAAATTAGCCAGGTGTGGTGGCATACACTTGTTATCCCAGCTACTCAGGAGACTGACACACAAGAATTGCTTGAACTGGGGAGGCAGAGGTTGCAACGAGCCAAGATCGCACCACTGCACTCCAGCCTAGGAGACAGAGCAAGACTCTGCCTAAAAAAAAAAGAAAAAAAGAAAAAAAAAAAAATGCCAGGCATTGTGGCAGGCACCTGTATAGTCCCAGCTACTTAGGAGGTTGAGGCAAGAGGATCATTTAAAAGACGATTATTTAAGCCCAGGAGGTTGAGGCTGCAGTGAGCTATGATTGTACCACTGCACACAATCCTGCCTCCAAAAAAAAAAGAGAAAGAAAAGAAAAGAAATCAAGTGGGCTATAGATCAACTCATGAAAATGATCCTCATGGATAAGTCCATGGGCAATTTCTTTCTTTTCTTTGTTTTTTTTTGTTTGTTTGTTTGTTTGTTTTTGAGACGGAGTCTCACTCTGTTGCCCAGGCTGGAGTGCAGTGGCGCACCTCAGCTCACTGCAAGCTCTGTCTCCCGGGTTCATGCCATTCTTCTACCTCAGCCTCCCGAGTAGCTGGGACTACAGGTGCCTGCCACCAAGCCTGGCTAATTTTTTTTGTATTTTTAGTAGAGACGGAGTTTCACCATGTTAGCCAGGATGATCTCGATCTCCCGACCTCGTGATCCGTCTGCCTTGGCCTCCCAAAGTGCTGGGATTACAGGCGTGAGCCACCATGCCCAGCCCATGGACAATTTCTATAGTTACCCATAAACAGCTGTGCACATTGTCTGTGGTGTACTTTAAACCATATTTTCCCAGCTTTTTGAAAAAAGTTCAATGCAGGGTTGAAACAGAAGTCTTGTCAAAGATTGAGATCAGCTTTACCTACAACATCCTCTCAACCTACCAATCTTGAAGACTTTTCACTTAAAATGACATTGATTTTCACCTGAGGTTGGGAGTTCGAGACCAGCCTGGCCAAAATGGAGAAACCCTGTCTCTACTAAAAAATACAAAATTAGCCAGTCATGGTGGCGCATGCCTGTAATCCCAGCTACTCGAAAGACTGAGGCAGGAGAATCTCTTGAACCTGGGAGGCAGAGGTTGCGGTGAGCTGACATCGCGCCATTGCATTCCAGCCTGGGCAAAAAGAGCGAAACTCAAACAAACAAACAAAAAAAATGACATTGATCTTATAAGTGCTCTTTCACAATTCCTTTTGTGAAAATGTTTTAACTAGGTTTTCCTGGATGCACAAATTAAAATCTCAAATTTATCAGGTCAATTCCTTGGGGTTTTTTGTTTGTCTGATTATTTGTTTGTATTTGCTTTTGTTTGTTTGTTTGCTGAGATGGAGTCTTGCTCTGTTGCTCAGGCTAGAGTGTAGTGGCATGATCTCAGCTCATTACAACCTCCACCTCCCAGGTTCAAGCGATTCTCCCAGCTCAGCTTCCCAAATAGCTGGGACTACAGGCGCCTGCCACCACGCCCAGCTAATTTTTTTTTTTAGTGGAGACGGGGTTTCACCATGTTGGCCAGGCTGGTCTTGAACTCCTGACCTCAGGAGATCTGCCAGCCCTGGCCTCTCAAAGTGCTGGGATTACAGGCATGAGCCACCATGCCCTGCCTCTGTTTTAAATTAAAGGATTTCATTTCTTATTTAAACTGCTGTACCACAAAGGACAAGGAAAAGTGAAAAGAATTAAGTTTGTTTCTCTAGAGAAAAAAAAAAGGCTAGGAGGTACGTTAAACTTGGATGGCAGCCTGTCATGGAACCCGGGGTTTGTCACATTGGCCACTACTTTCTCTAATCCAGAGATTGAAACCTGATCTGCCACCACTGCTGGGAATGGAGTCAGTCCTGGTTTCAGATATAGCTGACACCGTCAGCTTCAGTCTGAGCCAATCTACTTCCTGCCTTTCTTCTAGGAGACAGCCAGAGTTCAAGCCAGCCTAGTTCTCAACAGCATCATCTGCTAACATTTATCATCTCCCCACTTCCCTCTCACACAATGAGGTAGGCACTGGGGAAGGTAGCACAGTCCCTGCCTTCAAAGTGCTTACAATCTTGGTACTTAGAATAAAAATGCAGATCAAGTGAATATGTCACTAGAAGGCAGCACATGAGAAATCAATATGAAGATGGCTGGGCACAGTGGCTCATGCCTGTAATCTCAGCACTTTGGGAGGAGAAGGTGGGCTTATCACTTGAGGTCAGGAGTTCAAGACCAGCCTGGTCAACATGGTGAAATCCCGTCTCCACTAAGAAATAAACAAACAAAACATATGTACAAAAAATTAGCGGGGCATGAAGGCAGGCACCTGTAATCCCAGCTACTTGGGAAGCTGAGGCAGGAGAATGGCTTGAACCTGGGAGGTGGGGTTGTACTGAGCCAAGATTGCACCACTGCACTCCAGCCTGGGCAACAGAGTGGGACTGCATCTCAAAAAAGAAAGAAATTAATATGAAGATGAATGTTTTGAGAGTCTGGGGAAAGTGACGTTCACTATGAACTGAGCTGGTGGAAATGGCTTCCTGAATGAAGGAAATCCACGGTGCCTTCTCCATTTTGTGGGAGGCACTGGTTTAGAGAGTGGTTAAGGACATAGACTGCAAATCCAGGTTGCCATTGTTTGAACAAGCTCAGCTCTGCCAGTAATGAGCTGTGTGACCTGGGCAGAGTACTTAGCCTCTCTGTGCCTAGGTCGCCTCCTCCCTAAAATTAGGACCACAGTAATCATGCCTTCCTCATAGATTTGTGGGGAGGATAAAATGTCTTAAGCTACATGAAGTACACGGCATATAATGAAGGCTAATGGGGGCTACGGACCGTTGTTCTTTATGACACGGTTTCTTGAGACCGAGGCATGTATAAGCCAGTGCACAGAATCATGTCTATGTAATTAGTTAATTCTGTCTGAGAGGAGTGTGTGTGTTTAAGACACTGCCTGGGATGACTTATAATGTAATCTTTAGGCAAAACGCTTTGTAATTGGTGCAGCTCTGAAAACACACGCATGCATTCCAGGGGGTGCTGCTGGGGCTCGGCGGGGCCGTGTCTGGTCTGTAAGGAGCGCCGGCTCCTAGGGGGTTGCTGGGGAGCCCACACTGCAGGCGACTCGGGCTACTGAATGTGAGACCGAGTCCCTGTATGTCACCAGTGCACACGCTGATTTGAACCCTGCTTCGACGTGCGTGTCATGGCTTAAAAATAGCTGCTAATCTGTCAACCTGTCTTGGGCAGAAACAGCGGCGGCGGCGGCGACAGCAGCGGGAGCGTCATGGCCGTGGCGCTGTCTGCGCCGGCGATCCGCCTTTCGGACTGAGGCCCAGCGCAGCGCTTGCAAAGAGGTAGAGGGGCTGCGGTGGGCCTTCGCCTTCCCAGCTGGCTCCCCAGGCCGGAGAGAGGC
>NW_012108264.1:85397-87459 GCF_000951045.1 Mandrillus leucophaeus | reverse complement strand
AGGGGATTCTGCAGGCTCCAGGACCTCCTGCTTTCAAACAGGCAGGACCACAGGTGTGAGAGGATGGGAAGGGAGGGGTCTTGCCATTGTTGCCTCGCTGCCTGAAGGTCCCAGGGCAAGCCTCAAACACTGGTCCTTCCCAGCTCTGCAGCTCAACAGGTCATCTGAGACACACCTGCTAAGCCCCTGGTTATTGACCTCATGTGTTTTGTAGAGTCACTTGACTCCAACAGCCATACACTTGGTAATTCTAAGCCTCTGAGCCCCTGGACCTGGCAGGATCCTTCATTTTTCCCTTTCCTTCCTGTTTTCTAGCCCCCCACCATCCACCTCTGTTCCCCTCCCCTCAAGACACACACAGACAAAACACTCCAACCCTGCTTCTATTCAGAAATTCTCGCATTAGAGCTGAGATCTGATCAGTAATTTCTTAATGCTGATCCAAGGAGGGGAGTTTGCCTGTTGTGCACATAGATTGGTGCCTTCTTCCATAAGCTCGTGCATTCAGCAAGTATTTTTTTCCCAAACTTACTCTTCCTCTTTATTGCTATTCTCCACTCACCCCATCCCCCGCCCACCACACCCTTCCCATAGCAGGTTTATCTCTGAGGCAGTGGCAGGTCATGAAGGGGTTAAAGTGTAACTCTCTGGCACAGAGGTGGCAGGCCTGACATGTGTCGTGGCCTCAGCTGCTGTTGTCTCCCTGCTAATTGTCTCTGGATGGGTCTAAAGGTACCCCCAGCCCCATCCCAGCTCCCTAGGCTCTCTCCCTATAGCCCCAGGCAGATGAGACCCAGTTTCCAGCTGGCAAGATCCCCAGCAGTGGGGACAGCCACCCAAGTGCCAAGTGTGTGTGTGTGTGTGTGTGTGTGTGTGTGTGCACACGCGTGCTGGCAGTGGGGGTGGGGTGACAGAGCAGAAACCCAGCAGCTGGGCAGCTCCCTCTCCCCGTAAACAAGGACATGTGACTCTCCCACCTCGTTGCGTGGCAGAGCCAAAGAGCTGAGCAAAAGGTGCTGCTGCAGCTTGAAGGAAAAGCCACCCCTGAAGGCTCCCGCCAGAGCCAGGCTTTACCTTCTCTCCCTCTAGAATCTTCTCCCGAAGGACCGGCCCAGGGAAGGGAAGAAGCTGCTCTGGACTCACTCAAGTGTGTCTCACACCCCTTCCTCTTCCAGCAGCAGCTACCTGGCGACAGAACCCATCATCACCGCAGCCACTCCTGCAGCTGCCACGGTTTCTGCCACCTCTAAGATGTGCCCTGGTAACTGGCTTTGGGCTTCCATGACTTTTATGGCTCGCTTCTCCCGGAGTAGCTCAAGGTCTCCTGTTCGAACTCGAGGGACCCTGGAGGAGATGCCAACCGTTCAACATCCTTTCCTCAATGTCTTCGAGTTGGAGCGGCTCCTTTACACAGGCAAGACAGCCTGTAACCATGCCGACGAGGTCTGGCCAGGCCTCTATCTCGGAGACCAGTATGTATCGGGCAGACTGGGCCCACGGCAAAGCGTGTGTGTGTTTGTGTGTGTAAGAAAGGAGAAGGGTGGCAGACAGCATGGAGTGTTGTCATTGGTTCCTGGTTGAAGATTGAGGGGATAGGGCACATGGGCCGAGGGTAGAGTCTGCAGGTTTGGGAGAGTTTGGTCAGGATTATTGAAATGCCCAACTCTGGCCACAGTGTCTCTTGCCTGTAATCCCAGCACTTTGAGAGGCTGAAGCAGGAGTATCTAGAGTACAGGAGTTCTAGACCAGCCTCAGCAACAAAGCCAGACTCCATGTCTACTTATTATTTTAAAATAAAATAAATAAAATAAAAATACCCAACTCTGGACAGAAAGACTCTGTTCCAGTAATAATATCATTCATGTATCACATATTTATTATTATGTGCCAGCGCTACATACCAGGCACAATAGATGACTTCTCTGACCTTCCATCTATTGTGCAATGTCTCTGGGAAAAGGCAGTCACTGGAAGCCAGGAGCAGTAGGTAGGAAGCTGCAGGGGTTTCTCTTGAGACCAAGCAAAGCGGCAGTGCCTACAGAGATTCTGCAATTTGAGGGCT
>NW_012108264.1:77241-83717 GCF_000951045.1 Mandrillus leucophaeus | reverse complement strand
ATCATGAGGTCAGGAGTTCAAGACCAGCCTGGCCAACATGGTGAAATCCCATCTCTACTAAAAATACAAAAATTAGCTGGGCATGGTGGTGGGCACCTGTAATCCCAGCTACTCAGTAGGCTGAGGCGGGAGATTTGTTTGAACCTGGGAGGCAGAGGTTGCAGTGAGCCGAGATTGCACCATTGCACTTCAGTCTGGGAGACATAGCAAGACTCTGTCCCCCACTCTCCCCCTCAAAAAAATGAAATCTGCTTCCCTGGGGCTTTAATTCCTTGATCCTGATTCTCACCTTGAGAACCCTACAGATCCAAGACAATCCCAATTCCAGAAAACACACTTTCAGTTCTATTATGGCTATTTTTACCCTATCCCCTTAGTCTTCTCTTCTCCAAGCAAAATATCCCCTATACCTTCAACCACGGCTCACAAGACAAGACTCCAAGTCATTGCCCATCTTGATTCCTCCCTTCTGGGTCACTAGTAAGTAAAATAGTATGCTTAGGCCAATAGTAGGATCCAGGAGGCCAGGCATGATGGCTCACGCCTGTCATCCCAGCACTTTGGAAGTCTGAGGTGGGAGGATGACTTGAGGTTCAACTCCTTGAACTCAAGGAGTTCAAGACCAGCCTGGCCAACATGGTAAAACCCGATCTCTACCAAAGATACAAAAAGCATCTGGATGTAGTGGCATGTGCCTGTAATCCCAGCTACCCGAGAGGCTGAGGCAGGAGAATCGTTTGAACCCAGGAGATGGAGGCAGCAGTGAACACTATAGCCTAGGAAGCAGAATGAGACTCCATCTCAAACAAACAAACAAAAAAGAATCAACAATAGGATTCAGGAAATGAACAGGGTGTACTCAAGGGACTCTTCCCCAACAACCTGTCTTTCCTACTCTTCCTTTAACCTCTACTCAATGCAGGGATATGGCTAGCAACCGCCGGGAGCTTCGCCGCCTGGGCATTACGCACGTCCTCAATGCCTCACACAGCCGGTGGCGAGGCACGCCCGAGGCCTATGAGGGGCTGGGCATCCGCTACCTGGGTGTTGAGGCCCACGACTCGCCAGCCTTTGACATGAGCATCCACTTCCAGACGGCGGCTGACTTCATCCACCGGGCACTGAGCCAGCCAGGAGGTAGGAGGGGAATGCCAGGAGCAGGAAAGAACAGGGTACCTGGAATTTGGGGAAGTCCAAGGGTCTGAGAGTGGAGTGAGATTTTAGTGACATCACAAAACGCTCAGGATCTTGTTAAGAAAGAAAAAAATATCTCAACCATTTTTTTAAAGCAATACAGAAAAAGACAAGAAGGAAATTATCAAAAATGTTAAGAGTGTCAAGTTATACCTGGGTGGCATGATTATATGTGATCGGTGTTTTCTTTTTTTTTTTTTTCGAGATGGAGTCTTGCTCTGTCGCCCAGGCTGGAGTGCAGTGACGTGATCTCGGCTCACTGCAACCTCCACCTCCCGGGTTCAAGTGATTTTCCTGCCTCAGCCTCCCGAGTAGCTGAGATTACAGGGGCGTGCCACCACATCCAGCTAATTTTGCATTTTTAATAGAGACGTGGTTTCACCATGTGTGCCAGGCTGGTCTCGAACTCCTGACCTCAGGTGATCCACCCGCCTCGGCCTCCCAAAGTGCTAGAATTACAGGCGTGAGCCACTGCACCCAGCCAGCAGGAGGATTTCTTGAGCCTAGGAATTAGAGGTTGTAGTGAGCTATGATTGTGCCACTACACTCAGCCTGAGAGGCAGAGCAAGACCCTGTCTCTAAATACATACATATATTCAATGGTTGAGAATAACAAGCTAGAATGGTGGGGAGATAGAGGAAGGGGCTGGTAACGACAGTGTTTTCAAGTGATTCATTCACGCTACTCTACGCAAAGCTGGCTCTTACATCAGTGGTGGGTCTCCACCTTTGACCCCTTTCAGGTTTATGGACACTGAGCCACTGCATGTCACCTTTCTCTCATTCTGTCCAGGCCTCTCCCCTTTTGCCAGGGATCTGCATTCGTAACATCCACTCATCTGCACCCATTCCTGTCTTCACGCACCTGTACTTACCTGTCTTCCTTTTCCCTGTCCATGTTTTTTGAGCTGGAGTTTCGCTTTTGTTGCCTGGGCTGGAGTGCAATGACATGATCTTGGTTCACTGCAGCCTCTGCCTCCTGGGTTCAAGCGATTCTGCTGCCTCAGCCTCCTGAGTAGTTGGGATTACAGGCATGTGCCACCACGCCCAGCTGATTTTTATATTTTTATTAGAGACGGGGTTTCACCATGTTGGCCAGGCCTGTCTCAAACTCCTGACCTCAGGCGATCTGCCCCCTTCGGCCTCCCAACGTGCTGGAATTACCGGCGTGAGCCACTGTGCCCAGCCCCATGTCACCCTTTCCCCAGCCTCCTCCAAGCTGCCACAAGCAGTCTCGAAGCTCTCTCTCTGTGTCTCTCCTCTCAGGGAAGATCCTGGTGCATTGTGCCGTGGGCGTGAGCCGATCTGCCACCCTGGTACTGGCCTACCTCATGCTGTACCACCACCTCACCCTTGTGGAGGCCATCAAGAAAGTCAAAGACCACCGAGGCATCATCCCCAACCGGGGCTTCCTAAGGCAGCTCCTGGCCCTGGACCGCAGGCTGCGGCAGGGTCTAGAAGCATGAGGGGAGGGGGAGAGAGGTCAGGCCAGGCCTGTGGGTGGGTCCCTGGCTCCCAGCTGGAGATAGGAGGCCCAGGTGGCGGGTAGCAGGAGGCCCAGATCACCCATCCTCCCCTGGGGTCAGGAGAGGCCGAGTCCCTGGCCACTGTCACTCTTTGTGGGAGGGGACGGGGAGTGAGGTTGGGCAGTGTGGTGGATGGGCACCCAGGAAGGGTTGACCAGGGAAGGAGGCAGCTAGGCTGTAGATGAAACATGGTCCTGGGATGCAAACACCGCTGGGATCTGGCCAGGGTGCTCCCCGGGATTCACAGTCCCTTCCCCTCTTTGTGCCCAAGTGTTCCCCTCTCTCCCTCACCAAAACAAAAGGGCCATCTCTGCCCTGCACTTGTGCAGAAAGTCAGGGATGCAGCAGGCATGAATGCAATGGTGTAGAGTAGTGTGAAACCCCTAGCATAGAGACAGACAGCGAAGAGATAGCGTCAAAAGCTTGCAGAACCAGAGAGAGAACCCCACAGACTTTCCACTACAAGCACAGGAGGAGGTAGCTAGCGTGTGAGGGTTGGCACTAGGCCCACGGCTGCTGCTTGGGGCCAAAAATGTACAGAGGTGCATGGCTGGCAGTCTTGAGATGGTCACTCGCTTACTGGATCCAAGTGTCTCGAGGAAAAATAAAGATCATGAAAAAGAAGAGAGTTTCTTGAAGTCATTAACAGTTTGAAAGAGTTCTAGGCCTCTCTCCTGGGAACCCCAGCCTTGCTGGAGAAAAGGACAGTTCCTGACTCCCTCGTATCCTCCACCAGCCTTCAAACCTCTGCCAGCTCTTCTCATGCCCTTTCTCCCAAGTCCAATTTCATGCTCCTACAGCGATATCTTGGGCTGTTGTTTCCAGGTAGTCCACAAAGGGGCAGCAAAGGACCAGAAATTTCAGGTTTGCAACAAACTCTGTTGCTGTTCAGAGGGCACACCCTGTGCCTTCGGAGTTTAGAAGAGGTCTCTAGGCCGGGCGTAGGGGCTCACGCCTGTAATCCTAACACTTTGGAAGGCTGAGGCGGGTGGATCACCTGAGGTCAGGAGTTCAAGACCACCCTGGCCAACATGGCGAAACCCCATCTCTCCTAAAACTACAAAAATTAGCCGGGCATGGTGGTGCACACCTGTAATCCCAGCCAGGAGGCTGAGGAAGGAGAATGGCTTGAACCCCAGAGGTGGAGGTTGCAGTGAGTCGAGGTTGCGCCACTACACTACAGCCTGCGTGATGGGAGCGAGACTCTATCTCAAAAAAAAAAAAAAAAATTGGTCTCTATTCACATACCTTGGTGTTAAGAAATATAACACCACTAGGCATGGTGGTTCATGCCTATAATTCTAGCACTTTGGGAAACCGAGGCGGGCCAATTGTTTCAGCCCAAGAGTTTGAGATCAGCCTGGGAAACATGGCAAGACCCTATCTCTATAAAAATTAAAAATTAGCCAGGTGGGGTAGAGCATGCCTGTAGTCCCAGCTACTTACGAGGCTGACTTGGGAGGATGGCTTGAGCCCAGGAGGTTGAGCCTACAGTAGCTGTGATGGCATCATGGCATTCCAGCCTGGGCAACAGACCAAGGCCATGTCTCGAAAAGAAATGAAAAGAAAGAAAAGAAAAGAAAAAGAAAAGAGGCTGGGTGTGGTGGCTCATACGTGTAATCCCAGCACTTTTGGAGGCCGAGGTGGGTGGATCACTTGAGATCAGAAGCTCGAGACCAGCATGGCCAACATGGTGAAACCCTGTCTCTACTAAAAATACAAAAATCAGCTGGGCATGGTGGTGCACACCTGTAATCCCAGCTACTCGGGGGGTTGAGGCAGGAAAATCACTTGAACCCGGGAGGTGGAGATTGCAGTGAGCGGAGATCACGCCACGGCACTCCATCCTGGGAGACAAAGCTAGACTCCATCTCAAAAAGAAAGAAGAAAGAAAGAGAGAAAGAGAGAGAGAGAGAGGGAGGGAGGGAGGGAAGGAGGGAAGAAAGGAAGAAAGGAAAGAAAGAAAGAAAAGAGAAAAGAAAATACAGGGGACAAAAAAAAAGTCACTTAATTTAGCTGTATGTCCAGTCCCAAAGTATAGAACTCAGAACCTTAAAGTTGGTAGGTGCCTTCATAGATTATCCATTTTCACTCTCCTCAGTCATGGTCTTGCTCTGTCGCCCAAGCTGGGTTGGGGTGATCTTGGCTCACTGCAACCTCCGCCTCCTAGGCTCAAGCAATTCTCCTGCCTTGGCCTCCTGAGTACCTGGGATTACAGGTGCCAACATGCCTGGCTAATTTTTGTATATTTAGTAGAGAAGGGGTTCCACCATGTTGGCCAGGCTGGTCTCGAACTCCTGACCTTAGGTGATCTGCCCACCTTGGCCTCCCAAAGTGCTGGGATTACAGGTGTGAGCCACTACACCTGGCCACTTATTCAGTATTTTTGACAACAGTCATCAAGCATTTGCTTGAACATCTTTGAGAAGAGGAAACCACTACATAATTTCCACACCATCCCACCAGTTCTAAATCTTAGAAAGCTCTGTCTTGCATGCACATAATGCAATTGTGTTATGGTGCTGCTGAGAGGAGGCTGAAAGATCTGACCAACTAGGATTCCCGGGCTGACTGTAGCACGCGCCAATTAGGGGAGGTGGGCGAGTCACTTTACTTCTTCCCTCTCTGTTTACTGGCAATTGTACAGCAGACTTCCATGGGATTGTTGTGATCATTTAATTAGATAAAGGGGCTGGGTGCACAATGACTCACACCTGTAATCCCAGCACTTTGGAAAGCTGAGGTGGGCAGATCACTAGAAGTGAGGAGTTCAAGACCAGCCTGGACAACATGGTGAAACCCTGTCTCTACCAAAAAAATACAAAAATTAGCTGGGCATGGTGGCAAACACCTGTAATCCCAGCTATTCAAGGGGCTGAGGCAGGAGAATTGCTTGAACCCAGGAGGCGGAGGTTGCAGTGAGCCGAGATGGCACCACTGCACTCTAGCCTGGGTGGCAGAGTGAGACTCTGTCTCAAAAAAAAAAAAAAAAATTAGATAAGAGACATAAAGCCCAAACACATCAGTATTTAATAAGTGTTCTTTCTCTTCTTCCCTCCCTGTGATAGCCCTTCCCATGGTTTGAAGCCCACTATCAGGGTTCTCCTGTGTCCTCCTACTTTTAGCCTAACAACGACGATTGTTTTCAATCGCCTGCATCTGTCATATTTTAAGTTGTCAACAGTGGCATTCTTTTCCAACTATGGCAACTGAAATTCCATATCTCACAAAATGGATAGGTCTCAATGCTCCAGGCTAGACCTATAAGATGGGAGGACAGCAAGATCTATTTACTGACTGTGATCTCAAAATGTGGTCACTGCTAAGGGACACATTTATCTAAGGGAGAGAGTGAGGCCTTCATTAGAAATGTTGACTCTAGGCCGGGCACGGTGGCTCATGCCTGTAATCCCATCACTTTGGGAGGCTGAGATGGGTAGATCACTGGAGGTCAGGAGTTCGAGACCATCCTGGCCAACATAGTGAAACCCTGTCTCTACTAAAAATACAAAAATTAGCCAAGTGTGGTGGCACATGCCTGTAATCCTAGCTACTCAGGAGGCTGAAGCAGGAGAATCATTTGAATCAGAGAGAAAGGGGTTGCAGTCAGCTGAGATTGCACCACTGCACTCCAGCCTGGATGACAGAATGAAACTCTGTCTCAAAAAAAAAAAAAGAGAGAGAAAAGAAGAAAGGAAGAAAAGGAAGGAAGGAAGGAAGGAAGGAAGGAAGGAAGGAAGGAAGGAAGGAAGGAAG
>NW_012108264.1:68424-77129 GCF_000951045.1 Mandrillus leucophaeus | reverse complement strand
AGGGGAGGGGGAGGGAGGGGAGGGAGGAGAATGTTGACTCTAATTAAATGCTTTGATTCGCTGTCAGACCATGGACCAAAGGACTTAAGTATAACTAAAAAGAGCCCTCAAATCACTCAGGCTCTTAGAAGGACTGACTGTAATTATGATCTCACCTCCTTTTTCTTATTGCTTTTTTTATTTTTTTAGAGATAGTCTTGCTCTGTCACCCTGGTTACAGTGTAGTGGTGCCATCATAGCTCACTGCAGCCATGAATTCCTGGGCTCAAGTGATCCTTCCACCAAAGCCTCCCAAAATGCCAGAATTACAGGTGTGAGCCACCATGCCCTGCCAGTTCTCTTCTAGAAAATATATACCTACTAATGTAACCTAACAGCCATAACAATATCTATCCAGTCTGAATGGTTTTAGACTCTTTGCATGTAGAATAATTTCAGAATTTAATTCTAACTTCCAGTAGGGAAGTATTGCTACTAAAGTATATTTGAGGCCTGACACAGTGGCTCACGCCTATAATCCCAGCATTTTAGGAGGTTGAGGCGGGCAGATCACCGGAGGTCAGGGGTTCAAGACCAGCCTGGCAACATGGCAAAACCCCGTCTCTACTACAAATACAAAAACTAGCCAGCATGGTGGCACAAGTCTGTAATCCCAGCTACTCAGGAAGCTGAGTCACAAGAATTGCTTGGACCCAGAAGGTAGAGGTTCCAGTGAGCAGAGATCATGCCACTGCACTGTAGCCTGGGCAACAGAGCGAGACTCCATGGAAGGAAAGAAGGAAGGAAGGAAGGAAGGAAGGAAGGAAGGAAGGAAGGAAGGAAGGAAGGAAGGAAAGAAGGAAGGAAGGAAGGAAGGGGAAAGGAAGGGGAAAGGAAGAAGAAAGGAAGAAGAAAGGAAGAAGGAAGGAAGGAAGGGAGGAAGGGAGGAAGGAGTATATTTGACCAAAGAACAGCTTCCAGATTATCCTCATAAAAGAGTTTATACATTTGTATTATTTAATAAAGACATATTATGGCTATGCCCAGGCACTCTTCTGTCTTTATTATTATTATTATTATACTGTAAGTTCTAGGGTACATGTGCACAACATGCTGGTTTGTTACATATGTATACATGTGGCATGTTGGTGTGCTGCACCTATTAACTCCTCATTTACATTAGGTATATCTCCTAATGCTATCCCTCCCCCCTCCCCCCACCCCACAACAAGCCTCGGTGTGTGATGTTCCCCATCCTGTGTCCAAATGTTTTCATTGTTCAGTTCCCACCTATGAGTGAGAACATGCGGTGTTTAGTCATTAAAAAGTCAGGGAACAACAGCTGCTGGAAAGGATGTGGAGAAATAGGAACACTTTTACACTGTTAGTGGGACTTCAAACTAGTTCAACCATTGTGGAAAACAGTGTGGCGATTCCTCAAGGATCTAGAACTAGAAATACCATTTGACCCAGCAATCCCATTACTGGGCATACACCCAAAGGATTATAAATCATGCTGCTATAAAGACACATGCACACATATGTTTATTGCAGCACTATTCACAATAGCAAAGACTTGGAACCAACCCAAATGTCCATCAGTGACAGACTGGATTAAACTAGAAACCACCATTCTGTGCAAACTGTCTTCTGTCTTTGTAGATACCAACTCATTTAATCCTCTGTGAAGTAGGTATAATTGCAATTGCTTAGGAATGGGCAGATTGAGGTTACCTAATTTGCCCAAGGACACACAAACAGTAAATAGAAAAGCCAGGATTTATACTTGCCAAGGAAACACAAGGACACACAAACGGTAAATAGAAAAGCTAAGATTTATACTTGGGTTCTGGCCTCCAGAATCTATCTATATAAAACATCATCCTACTGTGCTTTGCCTTCAACTCCGCCGTCTCAAGTTGTATGTGGTGTGTGTGTGTGTGTGTGTGTGTGTGTGTGTGTGTGTGTGTATTGGGGGAGGGAGAAGAGGACTTGCTACTGAGACTTCAGACTGGGAAGCCCCACTCTTACTAGCTCCGAGAGTTTACAACTGGAGATATCAAGTGACTGAAGATTTCCCTATCTTTTCTAGAGATTGCCACTCTTCTAGAGGGATCTATGTAGTTCAAGGGAGAGAACTGGGAGGCCACAGCCTGGGTGTCACGTAGGTAGAATCAGTCCTATCATTCATGTGGGGCCAAGAGTGACACCTGTCACAAATGAATCTCACTCCCACCTCCAAAACCAATATTAAAAATCCAGTCAGCCTCCCCGATCCTGCTCTTGGGCAGTTAATCATCTGACCCCAAACAACGGACCAGAGCATTAATAGGAATAAATGTGCTCTTGTATTCAGCCTGTGCTTCCAGCCCATGGAGCCTTAATGCTCCGAAATTGAGATCAAAGTCAATCTTGTCATCCTATCCCTTTTTCCCTTATCACCTCCAGCCACCAACTCTGCAATGTTCACTCAAATCCTTGAGCAGACCCGTGGAGCCTTTGCTTTCTCTGGGGAGGTGGGGGATGTTTGCCCAGTCCTTCACCCCTGTAACTAATCCCAGCTGGGAAATTCCACGGGGATGCAGCTAAGGGAAAACTACTGATTGAGCCCCAGTGTGGCAGATGGAGCTGGAAATACACAGGTAGGCAGCTCAGAATTTTGCTGGCTATAGTGGATTCAGCATTGCTGCACACAAGGGCCCTGCTAGAAACGGATCCCTTAAAGCAAAGGAGGACTGAATAGAATAAGAATGGTCCAGGTTATAAGGAAAGATAAAGCCTGTTCATCATAAGTTTCTGTTCCTATTATTATTTTTTGGGTGGGATCAAGAGGCAAGAGATTCAAAAGTTTATGAGAAAGCCCTATACACACCCAAATTCCTAGAACTTGTGAATATGTCCCCTTACCTGACCACAGGGACTTTGCCTTTGATTAAAATGGCAGCTTTAAGATGAGGATATTACCCTGGAGTATCTGAGTGGGCCCAATCACAGGCATCCTTAAAAACAGAGAACCAGCTGGGCGCAGTGGTTCATACCTGTAATCCTATCACTTTGGGAGGCCAAGGCACGAGGATAGATTGAGGCCAGGAGTCTGAGACCAGCCCAGGCATCTCTACAAACAAACAAATAAAAATTTTAAAAATTAGCCAGGCATGGTTTTAAAAATTAGCTAGGTTAAAACCATGCCTGGCTAATTTTTAAAATTTTTATTTGTTTGTAGAGATGGGTCTTGCCTCCCAAGGCTGAGGTGGGAGGATCACTTGAGCCCAGGAATTCGAGACTGCTGTGATCTATGATCCTGCCACTGCACTCCAGCCTGGGCAACAGACCAAGACCCTGTCTCCATAAAAAATTAAAATTAAAATTAAAAAGTGGTGAACCTCTTCTGTGGTGAGAGGTTTGATATGAGAAGGACTGGACCCCCATTTGCTGGCTTTGATGAAGGAGATGGGCAGTAGATCACACACGTAATCCCAGCACCTAGGCTCCAACGATCTGTCTGCCTTGGCTTCCCAAAATGCTGGGATTACAGATGTGAGCCACCTAGGCTCACCTAGGCCCCATTTGCTGGCTTTGATGAAGAAGAGGGGCAGTAGCTCGCACACATAATCCCAGCACATTGGGAGCCTGAGGCAGGTGGATGGCTTGAGCCCAGGAGTTCAAGACCAGCCTGGGCAACATGGCGAGACCCTGTCTCTATGAAAAAAAAGAAAATGTTGTGCAATGGAATACTATTCAGCAATTAAAAATGAATTATTTAATGAAAAAGAAGGGGGGCATAAACAAAGGAATGTGGGTGGCCTTTAGAAACTGGAAAAGGCAAGAAAGTGGATTCTTCCCTCAATCCTCCGGAAAGGAACATAGCTGAGGTCTAGACTCTGGCCTTTTTCCTCTCTTGCCCAAATTCCTTTCTTTTTTTTTGAGATGGAGTCTTGCTCTGTCACCCAGGCTGTAGTGCAGTGGCACGATGTGGGCTCACTGCAAACTCCAGCTCCCGGATTCAAGTGATTATTGTACCTCAGCCACTTGAGTAGCTGGGACTACAGGCACGGGCCACCATGTGCCACCATGCCCAGCTAATTTTTTGTATTTTTAGTAGAGACGGGGTTTCACTATGTTGGCCAGGCTGATCACGAACTCTTGACCTCAAGTGATCCACCTGCCTCAACTTTCCAAAGTGCTGAGATTACAGGCGTGAGCCACCACACCCAGCCCCAAATTCCTTTCTAAGGGGCCGCAGGATGCACCTTCTACAAATCGTAAAATCTCATCAGATGGGTTTTATTTAACCCTATATAACGTGGCTTACTTTCCAACCTGACTCTGGCACAACATCATATGAAAGGCAAAGAAGGAAATAGCCAGGTGCGGAGGCTCACATCTGTAATCCCAGCACTTTGGGAGGCCAAGGCAGGCAGATCGTTTGAGCCTGGGAGTTCGAGACCGGCCTGGGCAGTATAGGAAGACAAAAAATACAAAAATTAGCCAGGCATGATGGTGCATACCTGTAGTCCCAGGTAGTTGGGAGGCTGAGGTGGGAGGATTGCTTGAACCTGGGAGGCAGAGGTTGCAGTGAGCCAAAATTGTGCCACTACACTCCAGCCTGGTCAACTGAGTGAGGTGAGGTCTCAAAAGAATAATTAATAATAATAATCATCATCATCTGTATTAACTAGATCTTTCCTCTTCCAGACCCTCCCAATCCTGAAGAGATTAGCTGGAGTGTAGCATCTTTTAAAGGTCTAAATAGGAAACATTTGCCATTTATTATCTCTAAGGGCAGCCACCTATGAGACTTCATCTACATAATAAGAACTCTCATCTCTGCACACCCTTACCTATACTCAGACACCACTTTCTATTGATTCCAGGTCTTTAGATAATAACTCTTTCAACCAGTTGCCAATCATAAAATCCTTGAATCCATCTGTGACCTGTAAGACCTGCTTCGGGTTGTCCTGCCTTTCCAGACTGAACCAATGTGTACCTCACACATACTAATTGATGTCTTATGTCTGCATAAATCCAAGCTGTAACCCAATGACCTTGGGCACATATTCTCAGGACCTCTTGAGACTGTCCCTTTGACCATGGTCATTCATATTTGGCTCAGAATAAACCTCTTTAAGTATTTTACAGAGTTTGACTCTTCATCAACACAGCCCTACCGACAGGCTTGATTTTAGCCCAATGAGATCTGTGTCAGACTTCTGACCTACCTACCTAAGAGAATAAATTTGTGTCCTTTAAGCCATTAAGTCTGTGGTTATTTACTACAGCAGCAATAGAGAGAATAAATAAGAGAATAAATTTGTGTCATTTAAGCCATTAAGTTTGTGGTTATTTACTACAGCAGCAATAGGGATCTAATAAGCCCCTTGACTAACTATGAAGACCTTTCTCCACAGAAATCTAGCCACTGATTACAAATGACAAAACTCATCTCTAACATCATTTGAGAAATTGGTCATTGGTGAAGCACAAGTACACGGAGAAGGACGTATCTCGCAAAGGCTTTAAACCAGGGGTTGCAAACGAAAAGCCCAAGAACAAAGCCTACAGAAGAGGGTGTTTTGTTTTCTGTACACTGCTTCAACACTAGAAAACTTGACATGAAATTTCGGGTTCTGGTTTCTCTTAAAAAGTTGAAAGGGAGGCCAGGTGTTGTGGCTCGTACCTGTACTCCCAGCACTTTGGGAGGCCAAGGCAAGAGGATCACTTGAGGCCAGGAGTTCAAGACCAGCCTGGGAAACAAAGAGAGACTCTTGTCTCTACAAAAAACAAAAATTGGCAGGTGTGGTGGTGTATGCCTGTAGTCCCAGCTACTTGGGAATCTGAGGCAGGAGGATGGCATAAGCCTAGGAGTTGGAGGTTGCAGTGAGCTGTGATCAAGCCTCTGCACTCCAAGCTGGGTGACAAAGCAAGATCCTGTCTCAAAAAAAAAAAAAAAAAGTATTCATCTTATGAATTCATCTGAGTTCTTCATCTTAAGAACTCAGGCTAGGCCAGGTGAAGTGGCTCACCCTGTAATCCCAGCTCTTTGGGAGGCCAAGGTGGGCAGATCACCTGAGGTCAGCAGTTCAAGCCCAGCCTGGCCAACATGGTGAAACCCCATTTCTACTAAAAATACAAAAATTAGCCAGGCATGGTGGCACACACCTGTAGTCCCAGCTACTTGGGAGGCTGAGGCATGAGAATCACTTGAACCCAGGAGGCAGAGCTTGCAGTGAGCCAAAATCACACCACTTCATTCCAACCTTGACAACGGAGTGAGACTCCATCTCAAAAAAAAAAAAAAACAAAAGAAACTCAGGCTAGTTCACCTTCTCTCATCTTTTTCTCCCAATCCCCACTCCTCTTCCAGCCATTCCGGGAATGTTCTTAGTTTTTGGGCAGTGGTTGCCGGCCTTCAGAATGGCCTAAGATGTTGTTTTCCCTGATACAGCAGACACTTAAGCCCCCAGCCGGATTCCCACCTAGCAACTGGAGCCAGCCTGGGAGAAGGTAGCTAACACAGGCAGGCTACTCAGGAAGGAACTTTGGAAACAAGTGGATAGAGGCCAAGCCCTGTCCTTGGGAACCAGAGAGGGAGATGTGTTTATCAGTTCCTAGGCAGGCTTCTTTCTGAAGGTCTGCCCAGGAAAAGGCCAAATGCCCGCTCCTCCTGCTTAACTTTCTCTGAAGCAGTTTGTGTTCTGGAGAGATACCGAGATGAATTCAGGCCCCTCCTCTCTGGCCCCTGGAGTTTACTCACAAACTGAGTTGGGGCTGGGTAAATTCACATCGTCAGTCTATAACCTTGACGGAGCCTGAGCTCTTGATTCCAGTCCACACCAATGGCAGCCTACAAGAGGACAAGGCCAGAGGGTGAGTAAAAACATTAACCAGGGGAGAGAGGCAGAGTCCGCTCCAACAATCTGCAAGTCCAACACCAGGAGAGGGGTGCAGCGCAGAGGTCATTGGGGGGACGCATACTGGCAGCCCACAGCATTCCATCTCAGCCCCACCACACTTTGACCCCTGGTCCCGGGAGGAAGGGGACCCTCCCTTGCATTAGGAGAAAGGAGAGGTATGTCCCTTCCTCATGAGGGGTGAAAGGAAGTGACGTGAGGTTGGACAGCCAGGGCATTTTCCTCAGCCAGTGCATGCCAGGTACAAAAAGCTCACAGCAGCCAAGCAAGACAAGGCTGTGATCCAACCCAGTTCAAGCACAAAGGTGAATGACAACCTCAAAAATACCAGAACTGGAAGGAATCCAGGAGAACTCCTAGTTTGGTGATTTTCGGACTATGCTTGGCAGAGCCCTAGTATTTTAAATAACTTTCAACGGGGCCACTGATGTGGAAGGGGGACAAAGAGAGAAATCCCGCTGTGATTCAAACAAAGCAGCTCTATTTTTATTTTTTTACATTTTTAAAATTATTTTAGAGACACAGTCTCACTTTGTCACTGCAGCTGGAATGGGAGTGCAGTGATATGATCAAAGCTGACTGTAGCCTTGACCTCCCTGGCTCAAGCAACCTTCCTGCCTCAGACTCCCAAGGAGCTGGGACTACACGCGCTCACCGTCAAACCCAGCTAATGCGTTTATTTTTGTAGAGATGGGATCTCACCAAGTTGCCCAATCTGGTCTCAAACACCTGGCTCAAGCCATCCTTCTGCCTCAACCTCCCAAAGTGCTGGGATTACAGGCATGAGCCACCATGCCTGGACATTTTTATTTTTTATATTACAGTTTGTACATTTCACCTCAATTAAATATTTTAATTAATTAATTAATTACTTTAATTAACTATGTTACTGCACATGAGCCGGGTGCAGTGGCCCATGCCTGTGTCCCAGCTACTCAGGTGGCTGAGGCGGGAGGATTGCTTGAGCCCAAGAGTTCTAGGCTGCATTGCCCTACGCCAATTAAATGTCTACACTGAATTTGGCATCAATATGGTGACCTCCTGGGAGTTGAGGGCTATCAGGTTGCCTAAAGAGGGATGAACCCACCCAGGTCAGAAACGGAGCACGTCAAAACTCCTGTGCTGATCAGGAGTGAGATCATGCCTGCGAATAGCCACTGCATTCCCGCCTGGACAACATGGTGAGACCCCATCTCTTTTTTAAAAAATGACTGCATTAAAAGACTAAGCTACGGGCCATGTGTAGTGGCTCACACCTGTAATCCCAGCTCTTTGGGAGGCCAAGGTGGGCAGATCACTTGAGGTCAGAAGCTCAAGACCAACCTAGTCAACATGGTGAAACACCGTCCCTACTTAAAATAATAATAATAATAATAATTAGCTGGGCACGGTGGTGGGCACCTATAATTATAATCCCAGCTACTTGGGAGGCTGAGGCAAGAGAATCGCTTGAACCAGGGAGGTGGAGGTTGCAGTGAGCCAAGATCCCACCACTACATTCCAGCCTGTGCAACAGAGGGAGACTCCATCTCAAAAAAAAAAAAGGTTAAGCTGGCCGGGCACGGTGGCTCACTCCTGTAATTCCAGCGCTTTGGGAGGTCGAGGCCGGTGGATTGCCTGAGGTCAGGAGTTCAAGACCAGCCTGGCCAACATCGTCTCTGCTACAAATACAAAAATTAGTCTGGCATGGTGGTGGGCACCTCTAATCCCAGCTACTAGGGAGACTGAGGCAGGAGAATCACTTGAACCTGGGAGGCAGAGGTTGCAGTGAGCCAAGATGGTGGCATTGCACTCCAGCCTAGGCGACAACAG
>NW_012108264.1:65894-68374 GCF_000951045.1 Mandrillus leucophaeus | reverse complement strand
TCCAGCCTAGGCGACAACAGCAAAACTCCATCGAAAGAAAGAAAGAAGGAAGGAAGGAAGGAAGGAAGGAAGGAAGGAAGGAAGGAAGGAAGGGAGGGAGGGAGGGAGGGAGGGAGGGAAGGAAAAGGTTAAGCTACCAAAAAAAAAAATTCGAAAATCACCAATCTTATTCTTCACTTTATAAATGAGAAAACTGAGACACAGAGGTGAATAACTGGAAGTCACAGAGAAAGTAACCAAACCAGGACTCAAGTATGGAGAAATTTCTAGACATCCATCAGATTCCATCCTCCCCTTCTTCCTTTCATTGAAACACCTGCCCCAGGCTTTAACCAGACACATAACTATTGGACTAGAGACCACAGTCCACAGCCTGCTTTGCAGTGACTAAGTTCTCAGCAATGTGAATAAAAATAATGCTCTGTTTCTTATAAGGAAAATGCCGTTTCTTCGCTCTTTCGTATCCTTCCTTTGGGTTGGAACATCAGATATCTAACTGTTGAGCCAGACAAGATCTTATGAACAAGGGACACATCTCAGGACATACCCACATAGAAAAAGAACCCGGATCTCCCGAAGGCTTTGTAAATCAGAACCACCTCCTTGCCCTGCACTTTCTACTTTCTTTGGAATATTTACGAGACAGAAATAAACTGGATTGTTGGAACACTCTGGTATTTTTATGTCTCTTTATTACTCTAGCTATGTCATTTATCAATTGCTTAGTAACAAATTACCCCACAACTCAGTAGCTTGAAACAACAAACATGGGAGTCCCTGGCAGGAGGATCACTTGAGGCCAGAAGTTCAATGCCAGCCTGGGCAACATAACAAGAACCCATCTCTTCAAAAAAAAAAAAAAAAAAATTATCAATTAGCTGGGCATAGTGGCTTGCACCTGCAGTCCTAGCTACTCAGGAGGTTGAGGCAGAATGTTCGTCAAGCCCAGAAATTTAAGGTTGCGGTGAGCTATGATCACACCAGTACACTCCAGTCTGAGTAACAAAGTGAGACCTTGTCTTAAAAATAAAAATTGGCCAGGCACAGTGGCTCACACCTGTAATCCCAGCACTTTGGGGGGCTGAGGCAGGCGAATCACCTGAGGTCAGCAGTTCGAGACCAGCCTGGCCAGCATGGTGAAATCCTGTCCCTAATAAAAATACAAAAACTAGCCAAGTGAGGTGGCGGGTGCCTGTAATGCCAGTTACTCGGGAGGCTGAGGTAGGAGAATCGCTTGAGCCTGGGAGGTGGAGGTTGTAGTGAGCCCAGATCATGCCACTGTATTCCAGCCTGGGCAACAGAGCGAGACTCCATATCAAAAATAAATAAATAAATAACACTGAGGCCTGGTGCGGTGCCTCACATCTGTAATTCCAGCACTTTGGGAGGCCGAGACTGGTTGATCATTTGAGGCCAGGAGTTCAAGACCAGCCTGGCCAACATGGTGAAACCCAGTCTTTACTAAAAATACAAAAATTAGCCTGGCGTGGTGATGTATGCCTGTAGTCCTAGCTAGCTGGGAGGCTGAGGCATGAGAATCATTTGAACCCACGAGGCAGAAGTTTCAGTGAGCTGAGATTGAGCCCCTGCACTCGAGCCTGGGCAACAGAGTGAGACTCTGTCTCAAAAATATAAATCATATAATTAATTAAAATTAAAATTAAAAACATTTAAAAACATTTCTTGTCTCATAGTTTCTGTGGGTTAGGAACTCAGGAGCAGCTCAACTGCCTCAGGATCCCTTCTGAGGCCGCAGCCAGAGTATTGGTGGGGACCACAGCCATCCAGAACTGCTAGCTCAGGACTAGAATATTCACTCCCACGTTCATCCACACTGGCTGTTGTCAGAGACTTCAGCTCCTCATCACATGGCTTCTCCACAGGTGAGTGTCTTTGTGAGGCAGTTCTTGGCTTCCCCAAGAGCAAATGACCAGAAATAAGGAGTGGCCTAGAAGGAAACTGCAATGCATTTTTATAGCCCAGTCTCTACTCCCAAGTCAAGCACTGTCACCTCCTGTTCATTCTATTTGCTAGAAGAGTCACCAAGTTCTATGTAATCCCAGCACCTTGGGAGGCCAAGGTGGGAGGCCAGGAGTTCAAGACCAGCTGGGCAACATAGCAAGACCCTATCTCTACCAAAAAAAACAAAACAAAATAAACAGCCAGGCGTGGTGGTGCACACCTGTAGTCCTAGCTACTCGGGAGCCTGAGGTGGGAGGTTTGCTTGAACCCAGAAGTTGGAGGAAGCAGTGAGCTAGAATTGAGCTACTGCACTCCAGAGCAAGACGCTCTTTCAAGAAAGAAAAAAAAAATTAAAAACAAAAAAATACAGCCGGGCGCTGTGGCTCATGCCTGTAATCTCAGCACTTTCAGAGGCTGAGGCAGGCAGATCACCTGAGGTCGGTAGTCCAAGATCAACCTGACCAAAATAGAGAAACCCCATGTCTACCAAAAACACAAAATTAGCTGGGCGTGGTGGC
>NW_012108264.1:59840-62609 GCF_000951045.1 Mandrillus leucophaeus | reverse complement strand
GCCTAGATCTTCTAAGAATGAAAATTGCAGCCAGGGAGACAGAGCAAGATCCTGTCTCAAAAGAAAAAAAAAAAGAAAAAAGAAGAAGAAGAAGAAGAAGAAGAAGAAGAAAAAGCGAAGGGCTTCATTTGCCCAATATACAATGCACGACTCTCAACACCTTCAAAGAATTACATGCTCCTCCCATGAAAATGCTTCTTATACAAAATTTAATAGTTTGGGAAAATATTGTGACAATTTGTCTAATTCTGAGGTATGACATGTTTACGTGGGGTTATATATTTTTTTTTGGTGGAGGTTTGGGGGGAATGGGTCTCACCCTGTCACCCAGGCTGGAGTGCAGTGGCACAATCTCAGCTCACTGCAACCTCTGCCTCTCAGGCTCAAGCCATCCTCCTGCCGCAGCTTCCTGAATAGCTGGGACTACAAGTGCACTCCACCATGTCCAGCTAATTTTTGTACTTTTTTAGAGATAGGGTTTTGCCATGTTACCCAGGCTGGTCTTGAACTCCTGAGCTCAAGCAATCTGCCCACCTTGGCCTCACAAAGTGCTGGGATTACAGGCGTGAGCCATGGCCTCCAGTCATTTATCATTTTTTATAACCAACCATGGTTAGCATTCTCTGTGCTACATTATCGGGCTGCACTTGGAGGCCCATGAAAGAAGGTATTTTACTAAAGATGATTCTCTACTGTTCACAAGGCCTTAAACCGAGGGGGGCTCACAGAGTGTCTAAGAGGAAGCTGGAGTCGGGCAGTGGGAATAAAAAGAATCCCTTGACTCCTGAGTAGCCTTTCTAGGCCAGGCATGGTGGCTCCCGCCTGTAATCCCAGCACTTTGGGAGGCCAAGGCCGAGGGATTGTCAGAGTTCAGGAGTTTGAGACCAGCCTGGGCAACATGGCAAAACCCCAGAGAATTAGCCAGGCATGGTAGTATGTGCCTGTAGTCCCAGCTAGTCAGGAGGCTGAGGTGGGAAGATCGCTTGAGCCTGGGAGGTGGAAGTTGCAGTGAGTAGAGATGTCACCACTGCACCACTGGGTGACAGAGCAAGACCCTGTATAAAAAATTAATTAAAAAAAAGTTTTTCCGGAGGTTTAGTATTTTTTCTCTTTCCACAGAAGATTTTAAAACATATTTCTTTCTTTTCTTTTCTTTTCGTCTTGCTCTGTTGCTCAGGCTGGTGTCTAGTGGCACAATCATAGCTCACTGCAGCCTTGAACACCTCAGCCTCTGGAGTAGCTGGGACTACAGGCATGTGCCACCATGCCCAGCTGATTTTTATTTTTTGTAGAGATGGGGTCTTGCTATGTTGTCCAGGCTGGTCTCCAACTCCTGGCTCAAGCTCCTTCACCTCAACCTCTCAAAGTGCTGAGATTACAGGTGTGAGCTACCACACCCATCCTAGAAACATGTTTCTACTTCATATTTATCAAGTGGCTTTGAATATATGGCCCATTATCTTCTTTACTGTTTCAGTTTCTTCCCCAGCAAACCAGACTAGTCTTCCTGACTCAGGTGGAGCTGAGTCACCTGGTGGTGAGGGTGGAGGAGTGAGAGATCTAAATTTAGTTGACATGATGTGAGAAATCAGCTTATCTTCCATAGAACCCTTCAGTCCAGGAAAATGCTGGGACTGAACCAATCGTTTCAAAGATGCCCAGAACCAAAGCCCTTCTACTAACATTTAACTCCCAATGTCAACCATCAGTTGAGATGCTGTGGCCACACTGGCCAGGAGGGACTAGGCGAGGAGAGTGTGAAGGGATACACCAGTTTTTCCAAATTGGAGTCCTTAAGTGCCTCGGGAGATCTTATTGAATTCTTAAAATATCATGTTTAAAATATAAATTGTTGCACCTGTAATCCTAGCTACTCAGGAGGCTGAGGCAGGAGAATCACTTGAACCCGGGAGGCAGAGGTTGCAGTGAGCTGAGATCAAGCCACTGCACTCCAGCCTGGGCGACACAGAGCAAGACTCCATTTCAAAAAAAGAATTTCCATCGTTCCTACCTTTAAGGGTGTTTTCCTACCAAGAACCTCTGGTCCAAAGGGGAATGGGATGGGAGGTGTTCTCACTTCCTGTCAATTTCCCCTTCAAAGGCTCTCCTTCTTTCACAGTCTGGTGCTGGAGGCACTTAGCAGGACAGCCTCAATAAAATTAGGATCACCCATCACACCTCTCCCCTGAGCCAATGAATAGAAAGAACTATTGGATAAGTTACCATTATGCACACTTTTTAAAAAAAACTTTATTTTTCAGCATAGTTTTAGGTTCACGGCAAAATTGAGAAGAAGGTAGAGTTCTGATACAACCCCAGCCCTACACATGTATAGCGTACCCCATTAATCCCAGCACTTGGGAGACCAAAGCAGGCAGACAGCCTGAGCTCATGAGTTTGCCACCAGCCTGGGCAATGTGGTGAAACCCAGTCTCTACAAAAAATAAATAAATAAATAAATAAAATTAGCCTGGCATAGTGGTGAGTGCCTGTAGTGCCAGCTACTCGGGAGGCTGAGGTGGGAGGATGGCTTGAACCCAGGAGGTGGAGGCTGTAGTAAGCCAAGATCACACAACTGCATTCCAACCTGGGCAACAGAACCAGACCTTGTCTCTAAATAAATAAAAACAACAAAACAGAAAGAATATACACAGACTATGTTCAAGGAAGAGTAACAACAAGGCTGATGAATAGTGTGTGCTGAAGGGGAGTATTTGAGTATGAGGAAGACTGAAACAAATAAGGCTAGACTGAAACACTTTATTTAAA
>NW_012108264.1:57493-59030 GCF_000951045.1 Mandrillus leucophaeus | reverse complement strand
ATGCCTGTAATCCCAGCTACTTGGGAGGCTGAGGCAGGAGAATCGCTTGAACCCGGGAGGTGGAGGGTGCAGTGAGCCGAGATCGCGCCATTGCACTCCATCCTGGGCAACAAGAGTGAAACTCTATCTCAAAAAAAAAAAAAAAAAAAAAAAATTAAAAAGTTAAAATAAATTTCTTTTTTTAAAAAGAGTCACCAAATCCTGCCCAAGCTCAAGGGGGTGAGAACTAGGCTCCACCTTCTAAAGGGAGGACTATCAAAGAATGTGTGGACATATTTTCAAACCACCATAGTGACTCAGCCTGTGTCCTAACTATTATCATTATTTTTAACTCATCAACTTTTTGTGTTTTTTCTTTTTTTGAGAGAAGTTTTGGCTCTATCCCCCAGGCTGGGGCACAGTGGTGCCATCTCGACTCACTGCAACCTCCGCCTCCCAGGCTCAAGCGATCCTCTCATCTCAGCCTCCAGGGTAGCTGGGGCTACAAGTGCATACCACCACGCCAGCTAATTTGTGTGTGTGTGTGTGTGTGTGTGTGTCTTATTTTGTAGAGATGGGGCTTTGCTATGTTACCCAGTCTGGTTTCAAACTCGTGAGCTCAGCTGGGTGCAGTGGCTCACACCTGTAATTTCACCACTTTGGAAGGCCAAGATGGGTGGATCACCTGAGGTCAGGAGTTCGAGACCAGCCTGGCCAACATGGTGAAACCCTGTCCCTACTTTAAAAAAAAAATACAAAAAATAGCCAGGCATGATGGCGGATGCCTATAATCTCAGCTACTCGGGAGGCTGAAGCAAGAGAATCACTTGAACCTGGCAGGCGGAGGTTGCAGTGAGCTGAGACCATGCCACTGCACTCCAGCCTGGACAACAAGAGCAAGACTCCATCTCAAAAAAAACAAAAACAAAAACAAACAAACTCATGAGCTCAAGCAATCCCCCCGCCTCGGCCTCCCACAGCACTGGGATTATAAGGATGAGCCATGGTGCCCATCCATAACTTTTACAGAATTTTTTTATCCTGCATCCTAATTAATATGCTAAATCTACCAACTCCTATCCGTGCATATTCTGAGCCATAATGCCTCATGATGTAGTTCAAGGACAATAATAACTAACATCATTGGGGGCTTTTTTTTTTTTTTTTAGACGGAGTTTCGCTGTTGTTGCCTAGGCTAGAGTGCAATGGCGCAATCTCGGCTTACTGCAACCTCTGCCTCCTGGACTCAAGCAATTCTCCTGCCTCAGCCTCCTGAGTAGCTGGGATTACAGGCAGGCACCACCATGCCTGGCTATTTTTTGTATTTTAGGTAGAGACGGGGTTGTGCCATGTTGATCAGGCTGCCCTCAAACTCCTGACCTCAGGTGACCCACCCACCTCGACTTCTGAAAGTGTTGGGATTACAGGTGTTAGCCACCACGCCCTGCCAACATGCCTTAATTTTATAGGTGAGGAAACAGGTTTAGCAGAGTTCATACCAGGCCAGGCTCCGAAGCCTTACTCTTTTTTTTTTTTTTTTTTTTTTTTGCACCCTGTT
>NW_012108264.1:53693-56365 GCF_000951045.1 Mandrillus leucophaeus | reverse complement strand
CTCATCTTTGTATCTTTGTTAGGCAAGAATTATGTGATTTTTGGTGAGACCTAATCTTCTTGGGCTTTGATTTTACCTTATAGAAAAATCGTAAAAAAGATAATCCCTTAACAGTTATGCTAAGGAATAAATGAAACTATCCGAAGACCTGAGCACAGGGCTTAGCACAGATAGGGGTGGTCAGTAAAAGGCAGTCTTCTCCCCTCCTTCACTTTTTTCTCAAATCTCCACTTTCATTCATACATGAGATGGTTCAGCTGTGGCCAGACTGTTGGCTTCGTTCCAGAAAGCAAAATGTAGCAGGACTATGCGGAATTCCTGGGAAACCAGGTACGCCTGAACTCCATAGCCTTTGTTTCCTCCCAGCCTCTGCTGACACTTAGGAAAAGCATCAGAGCATTCCCTAAAGAAATGCTTTAATGAAGAAAAGCCCCTGGCACCATCCCAGAACTGCCCCAGCTTCTAAAGAGAGAAAGTGTTTTCCTCCTTAGTCACACCAATGCCTTTTTCTCTGATTGCATTTTCCACGTGGTTTTCGAGCTGACAGGAAGGGTGGGAAATTGCTGCTTTGTTTTCCTGGAGAACCACAGACTAGGACCTGGGGACATTGCTGGGTAGATTATGAACACCTTCGGCCAAGAGTTGCATCAATCCCCTAAAAAAATCCATGTACTGGCCAGGCGCGGTGGCTCACGCCTATAATCCCAGCACTTTGGGAGGCTGAGGCAGGCGGATCACCTGAGGTCAGGAGTTCGAGACCAGCCTAACCAACATACTAAAAATACAAAATTAGCTGAGCGTGGTGGCGCACGCCTGTAATCCCAGCTACTCAGGAGGCTGAAGCAGAAGAATCACTTGAACCCAGTAGGCAGAGGTTGTGGTGAGCCGAGATCGTGCCACTGCACTCCAGCCTGGGCAACAAGAGCAAAACTCTGTCTCAAAAAAAAAAAAAATTCCTGTTACTGAGACTTCTAGGGTATCTGGACAGAGGAAGCCTAGATCTTCTAAGAATGAAAATTGCAGCCAGGGAGACAGAGCAAGATCCTGTCTCAAAAGAAAAAAAAAAAGAAAAAAGAAGAAGAAGAAGAAGAAGAAGAAGAAGAAAAAGCGAAGGGCTTCATTTGCCCAATATACAATGCACGACTCTCAACACCTTCAAAGAATTACATGCTCCTCCCATGAAAATGCTTCTTATACAAAATTTAATAGTTTGGGAAAATATTGTGACAATTTGTCTAATTCTGAGGTATGACATGTTTACGTGGGGTTATATATTTTTTTTTGGTGGAGGTTTGGGGGGAATGGGTCTCACCCTGTCACCCAGGCTGGAGTGCAGTGGCACAATCTCAGCTCACTGCAACCTCTGCCTCTCAGGCTCAAGCCATCCTCCTGCCGCAGCTTCCTGAATAGCTGGGACTACAAGTGCACTCCACCATGTCCAGCTAATTTTTGTACTTTTTTAGAGATAGGGTTTTGCCATGTTACCCAGGCTGGTCTTGAACTCCTGAGCTCAAGCAATCTGCCCACCTTGGCCTCACAAAGTGCTGGGATTACAGGCGTGAGCCATGGCCTCCAGTCATTTATCATTTTTTATAACCAACCATGGTTAGCATTCTCTGTGCTACATTATCGGGCTGCACTTGGAGGCCCATGAAAGAAGGTATTTTACTAAAGATGATTCTCTACTGTTCACAAGGCCTTAAACCGAGGGGGGCTCACAGAGTGTCTAAGAGGAAGCTGGAGTCGGGCAGTGGGAATAAAAAGAATCCCTTGACTCCTGAGTAGCCTTTCTAGGCCAGGCATGGTGGCTCCCGCCTGTAATCCCAGCACTTTGGGAGGCCAAGGCCGAGGGATTGTCAGAGTTCAGGAGTTTGAGACCAGCCTGGGCAACATGGCAAAACCCCAGAGAATTAGCCAGGCATGGTAGTATGTGCCTGTAGTCCCAGCTAGTCAGGAGGCTGAGGTGGGAAGATCGCTTGAGCCTGGGAGGTGGAAGTTGCAGTGAGTAGAGATGTCACCACTGCACCACTGGGTGACAGAGCAAGACCCTGTATAAAAAATTAATTAAAAAAAAGTTTTTCCGGAGGTTTAGTATTTTTTCTCTTTCCACAGAAGATTTTAAAACATATTTCTTTCTTTTCTTTTCTTTTCGTCTTGCTCTGTTGCTCAGGCTGGTGTCTAGTGGCACAATCATAGCTCACTGCAGCCTTGAACACCTCAGCCTCTGGAGTAGCTGGGACTACAGGCATGTGCCACCATGCCCAGCTGATTTTTATTTTTTGTAGAGATGGGGTCTTGCTATGTTGTCCAGGCTGGTCTCCAACTCCTGGCTCAAGCTCCTTCACCTCAACCTCTCAAAGTGCTGAGATTACAGGTGTGAGCTACCACACCCATCCTAGAAACATGTTTCTACTTCATATTTATCAAGTGGCTTTGAATATATGGCCCATTATCTTCTTTACTGTTTCAGTTTCTTCCCCAGCAAACCAGACTAGTCTTCCTGACTCAGGTGGAGCTGAGTCACCTGGTGGTGAGGGTGGAGGAGTGAGAGATCTAAATTTAGTTGACATGATGTGAGAAATCAGCTTATCTTCCATAGAACCCTTCAGTCCAGGAAAATGCTGGGACTGAACCAATCGTTTCAAAGATGCCCAGAACCAAAGCCCTTCTAC
>NW_012108264.1:46847-52608 GCF_000951045.1 Mandrillus leucophaeus | reverse complement strand
TTTTTTTTTTTTTTTTTTGAAACAGAGTAGTCTCGTTCTGTCGCCCAGGCTGGAGTGCAGTGGCACTGTCACAGCTCACTGCAGCTGCATCCTCAACTTCTTGAACTCCAATGATTCTCCCACCTCAGCCACCAGAGTAGCTGGGACCGCAGGTGCGCACCACCAGTCCCAGCTAATTTTTGTGTTTTTTATACATGTGGCTTCACCATGTTGCCCAGAATGGTCTCAAACTCTTGAGCTCAAGCAAACCGTCTACCTCAGTCTCCCAAAGTTTTGAGATTATAGGAGTGAGTCTAGACTGAAACACTTTGAATATCACACTCTAGTTTACAGAATTTTATTCTGTAAACACTGGAGACCAACAAATGTTATTAAGCAAAGATCAGATTTACATTTTAGAAAGATAACTGTGACCGGAAGGGATGAACTTGAGAGTGAAATCAGAGCACTGTTTCTTTCAATAGACGCATGAGAATCTGAGGGGTGGGGAAGACAAGGCACATTAAAATGAAAATTTCTGAGTCCACCCTTTATTGAATCAGAATCTCTGGGCTCAAGGCCTGAGAATCCGCACGTTACATCTCAAAGGTAGGAGTGATTCTTGTAGGCTCTAAAGTCTGAGCTATAGACTAGAATCAGAATGGCCACTTAGGAAGCTTTTGTAATTATCTAATTAAGAAATGAAATGTCCTGGGCGCCACGGCTCATGCCTATAATCCCAGCAATCTGGGAGGCTCAGGCGGGAGAATCACTTGAGACCAGCCTGAGCAGCACAGTGAGGCCACTCATCTATACAAAACAATTAAAAAGTGGCTGGGCTTGGTGGCAGGCACCTGCGGTCCCAGGTTCTTTTGGGAGGCTAAGGTGGCAGGACTGCTTGGGCCCAGAAGTTGGAGGCTGCAGTGAGCTATGATTGCGCCACTGCCCTCCAGCTGAGTGAGAGAGCAAGACTGTAACTCAAAAAAGAAAAAGAGGGCCGGGCGCGGTGGTTCAGACCTCTAATCCCAGCACTTTGGGAGGCTGAAGCAGGAGGATCACTTGAGGCCAGGAGTTCGAGAACAGCCTGTCCAACATGGCGAAACCCCGTCCGTCGCTACTAAAAATACAAAAATTATCTGGGCATGGTGGTGAGCGCCTGTAATCCCAGCTACTACGGAGGCTGAGGCAGGAGAATCACCTGAACCCGAGAGGCGGAGGTTGCAGTGAGCTGAGATCGTGCAGCTGCACTCCAGCCTGGGCGATAGAGGGAGACTCTGCCTCCAAATACCTAAGTAAATAAATAACAGATCTGTAGGCGGAAAACAACGTGTCAGTAATTGTTCCTTTGCTTTGGTGTCCCTGGGCAGAAGGCGGGCCCCCATCCCGGGGCATCGCACGTCGCAGCTCCCTTCTGTGCAGACGGAAGTTTCCCCAGGCCTGGCAAGACGAAGTGGGAGGGACCCACCGTGCGAAGATCCTCCCGGCTTCCAGGGAAGGGAGGGCGGGCCTGCAAATAATAGCCGGGGGCAGGAGAAAGGCTCCGATTGGTCGGAGGGCGGGTGACGAACAAGGGGCGGAGTTTTCCTGGGGGGCTGGTGGGAGCAGTAAAAGGGAGGGGGTGTGCACCGCCGGGTGTCAGTTTCGGAACCCCAGCCAGCTCACCTCCGCGCTACTGAACCCGAGCTGTACCTCCGGCAAAGGTTTTCCCTCCTCCCCCGGCCGAGGGCTTCTGCCGCCCGGGCACCCCCGCCCCGCGGTGCCCCACATTCCCCCAGCCAGGGGCCCTTGGCGCGTGCGCTCCGTGCGACTCTGCTCCGCGGGACTTTGTTTGTTTCCTCCTCGTCCCTCTTTGTTGGGCTGAACACCGGCCTCGCCAAAGCCCCCCACTCCGGAGGGAGTTCGACTTCTCCAGCAGGGCGGCTGCAGCGCGCTGCCCCGACCCCGCCTGCGGCCCCTCACGCCACTAGTGCTCCCACCCCGCCTTCCTGGCACCCCGCCTGCGTCCGTTCGCCCTAGGAAGCCAGCCGCGACTTCATTGATGCACCCGTTCCAGTGGTGTAACGGTGAGTCCCCAGGGCGAGGGCCGAGCCTACGTGGGGCTGGTGGGAGCCGCGGCGCGAGGCGCAAGGTCGGACAGCAGCGCGCTGGTCCTCCCTCGGGAACCAAGTTTCTCCTGAAATGGGACGGTCGAGAAGGCGTCCTGGCGCCCCACTCTGTTCTGCACAGCGCGGAATTTGAAACTATCCAGGTTTCACTCCAGGGCCTGGAAGGGGCCTCCGGACGGGCGGCGGGCCAGGGGCGTGGGAGCCGAGGGGTTCCCGGCCTTTGTGTGACGGCCCCGCTCTTCTACCCCCATCCCCTGCCTTTGTGCGCTCAAACTCTGTTCTTTGTTGTGGTTGTTGGAGAAGAATTAAATCCGCGCTCGGGCTGGGATCTCCTAGAGGGAGCTCAAGTTCCCGGCCTGAAACTTTGCAGGCTATTGTAAATATGTATACCGTGCAGCGTGCGGGACGGGGCGCGGGGGTGGCTTCCTCTGGCTTTGTTGGTTTCCCACGGGCTGCTGGGGTGGCTTAGTGCCTGTGGAAGACTGGATTAAAGAGTCGCTTTCGGCCGGGCGCGGTGGCTCACGCCCGTAATCCCAGCACTTTGGGAGGCCGAGGCGGGCGGATCACCTGAGGTCGGAAGTTCGAGACCAGCCTAACCAACATGTAGAAACTCCGTCGCTACTAAAAATACAAAATTAGCTGGGCGTGGTAGCGCATGCCTGTAATCCCAGCTACTTGGGAGGCTGAGGCAGGAGAATCGCTTGAACCCCGGAGGTGGAGGTTGCAGTGAGCCAGGATCGTGCCATTACACTCCAGCCTGGGCAACAAGAATGAAACTACATTAAAAAAAAAAAAAAAAAAAGCCGTTTTCCTGAGTTGATAAACCCTTGCGGAGAGCTCCGCTCCCGGCTGTCCCTGGGATGCCAGGCTGGCCTGGCGGGAGCCGTGCTTTCTGGCCCCAAAGCCGGATTGGGGTGTCTGCTCCTGAGCCCAAGTGAAGGCCGCACCTCCAGACCCGACAACCCCTCGTCCCATTTCTCCCCAGGCCTGGGTGATGCTTCTAAGTTAGTTCATTTCACCTGAGGCTTTTTGGAGGTTCAGGTGATACTGGGTTAGGCTGGAGTCTGATTCCTCAGCCAGCTACCCAAATGTAGGTGTTTCCGAGCGGGACACTTCAAAACCTTGGATACTAATCGCCCCCCACCCCACCCCCTCCAGCCCCCCTGGGGTCCCACTCTTGACCGCGTTGTTCCGATGCTTGGAGAGTTTCTGGGAGAGAGAGATGGGAAGCAGCTGGTCTTATCTCTCAGTATGGCAAGCGAGCTAGTTACAAGGGAAAAAAAAAAATCATTCTTGAGAGTACTTCTGCCAGATCTTGGATTAATTATGTCAAGAGGCTTTGTTTTAAGGCATGGTTTGGGTAGCATGTATACCCCACGTCCCCCTACCCCGCCTTCCTTCTTTTGCTGATCAGATCTCATTTCCTGAAAATGAACCAAGCCGTATGTGATAGGCGGTTTTGTGGGAGAGAGGGCAGAGGATGGGGGTTGAGGAAGGCCCGTGCATCCTAGCATCTGGGAAAGATTCCCGTTGGCTGGGAAAGCGAAGCAGTTCCCAGATCCCCTGGTCTTTCTTGGCCAGCCCTTGTCTGACGTCATTCCTGCTCCCAGCCTGCCAGATGAGATGAGACATTCTGATGTCAACGCTTTCATAGGTTGGCGGAGACAATGGAACAGAGACTTAGGGAGAAATGAGGCAGCTGTTAGTAACACTGCCCTTTCTGGGCAGCCCCCTTTCATATCAGATTTTAGACTTGCTGCTTTTTTTTTTTTTTTTTTTTTCTTGAGATGGAGTTTCACTCTTGTTGTCCAGGCTGGAGTGCAATGGTTCGATCTCCGTTCACCACAACCTCCACCTCCCAGGTTCAAGTGATTCTCCTGCCTCAGCTTCCCGAGTAGCTGGGATTACAGGCGTGTACCACCACAGCCGGCTAATTTTGTATTTTTAGTAGAGACGGGGTTTCTCCATGTTGGTCAGGCTGGTCTTGAACTTTTGACCTCAGGTGATCTACCCGCCTCAGCCTCCCAAAGTGCTGGGGTTACAGGTATGAGCCACCGTGCCCAGCCCATTTTAATGTTTTTTGAGAGAGGGTCTCACTCCGACAACCATGCTGGAGTGCAGTGGCATGATCATGGCTCACTGCAGCCTCCCACTCCCAGGATCAGGGGATCTTCCTGCCTTAGCCTTCCAGCATAGCTGTGACCATAGGTGTGTGCCACCACACCTGGCTACTGGCTAATTTTTAATTAATTAATTTACTTTTACTGATAGGGTTTCACTACCTTGCCTATGCTGGTCTTTAACTTCTGGGCTCAAGCAATCCTCACACCAGACTCTCAGAATGCCGGAGTTACATGCAGGAGCCACCTCTGCATGTACCTCTGGCCCTCTTTGCACTTCTTAGAAAAGTGACTGAGAGATCCTGTCCTTTGACTGCAGTGAAGAAGCAACCCCTCCCCCACGCCGTCAGAAACTACCTGGAGTCCCTCTTTTCTGGGGCTGGTATTCTCTGTCCTTACATAGTTTTAAAGAAAAACCTTACTGCAATGTCAGCTTTTGACCAAGAGACTATTTTGCCGTTTCTTTAATAGTAACACAAGCAAATGAACCATCTCCTCTTGACTACGCTCTTCCCACCAACCTCTCTAACATGTAAAATACCAAGCTCACTGATTCAATCAGTGGGGAGATAAAGGGGAAGCCTTTATCAGACGGGATAAGATGGTGGGGATAAACTGATCGGAAGACTTATGGGGGGCCATCGTGCTTGTGGAGTGCACAGATATCCTCTGTAATAGCTCTGACCAGGTTCTGCAAGTTCCCAGAACTGGAAACCAAAGGAGGTTTCAGCTCATAAATGGTGCCTGGAAGAACTAAGGCAGATAGGGGGTTAGACCCCCTTGTAACATCAAATACTGCTGAGGAAGGAGGTGAGAAGACAGCTGGGAGCACCGGGTCTCGTTGGAAGGGAAGTCCTAAGGCCCTTTTCCAGCATAGACTGAAGTTTGTCACTCTAGCCAGTCTGCCATGATGTCCTCATGGAAAATTGTTCTTCTTTGACCCACAGAAAGTAAATATTTGGGTGGGAGTGGTGGTGAAAACCACTTTCTCTCTAACCCCTGCTGGAGCCTAGACACAAGGGACTTCCTGTTGGGCACAGCAAAGTTTGGTAGCTAATTATTTCTTTCATTTCAACTTAATCAAAAAGTCTTTCAGAACAAGAACTTTTACTTTGTTTTCCTACAATGTGTAGGTCAGTGCATAAAGCAAGCCCTCAATCATACTCGCTGGTTGACTGGTGATCCATTAGCGGAGGGCAGTTTCTGGGCAGTTTTCCCAAACATCAGTCCTGCTGCTTTGAAGTGGGAGGTTTTGCCAAGGGGACCAGGTTATTTTAAGCAAATGGGGAATTATTTATCTGTTAACTAGTTATTGAGAACAAGCCAAACTCTAGGCTAGGCCGGACACTGGAGAATATACAAAAGTCCAAATTGGAGTCAGCAAACCTAGGAGGTTCAGGCTTTTTTTTATTTTTCTTGAGATGGAGTCTCGCTCTGTTGCCCAGGGTGGGGTGCAGTGGTACAATCTCAGCTCACTGCAGCCTCTGCCTCCCAGGTTCAACTGATTCTCCTGCCTCAGCCTCTCAAGTAGCTGGGACTACAGGCGTGCACCACCAT
>NW_012108264.1:44331-45752 GCF_000951045.1 Mandrillus leucophaeus | reverse complement strand
ACCTTTCAGACTCGAGTGATTCTCCCATCTCAGCCTCCCGAGTAGCTGGGATTACAGGCACTTACCACCACACTCAGCTAATTTATCATTATTATTATTTGTAGAGTTGGGGTCTTACTGTGTTGCCTAGGTTAGTCTTGAACTTCTGGCCTCACGCGGTCCTCCTGCCTCAGTCTCCCAAAGTGCTGGAGTTACAGGTGTGAGCCACCACACCCAGTCTGTGCTTTCTTATAATAGTACTTATCATATAATCAATGATTAGTGCACATTTGAGTTACAGTAACTGAATGATGTAAGACAGTTACTGAGTAAGCAGGGGCCACAACAAATGATGGAGGTCATGAGTGCTGTAGAATTCAAGGAAGAGAGGTTATTGGACTATCACAGGCTTGATGGGCCTCAGAGAGAGCATTTCAGGCAGGGAAAGCTGTGTGAACAAAGGGAAGCAGGTAAGGACAAGGTGGGACAAGAAATAGTGAAAAAGACTGACCCACGTGGGATAGTATTTGAGAACTTTTAAGTAGGAAGTTGTGAAGGGACAGAGTGAATGTTTTAGGAGGACTTGAAGCCAGTCATGAGTTTGGAAAATACAAGATCAAAACGACTAGGAGGGGGCGGGGCACAGTGGCTCATGCACTGTAATCCCAGCACTTTCTTGGGAGGCCGAGACGGGTGGATCACTTGAGGTCAGGTATTCAAGACTAGCCTGTCCAACATGGTGAAACCCAGTCTCTACTAAAAATACAAAAATTAGCCAGGTGTGGTGGTATACACCTTAGTCCTAGCTACTCAGGAGGCTGAGGTAGAAGGATTGCTTGAACCCAGGAGGCGGAGGTTACAGTGAGCCAAGATAGTGCCACTGCACTCTAGCCTGGGTGATACAGTGCAAGACTCTTTCCAAAGAAAAAATTAAGAAGAAAAAAAAAAAAAGCAACTAGGAGGATGTGTCAGGTGTGTGGGGTAAATGAGAGAAGGAAGTAGAAACAGGGATGACATCAACTAGGAAACAGTAGGAGGTGATGAGTGTTTGCAATAGGGCTGTGGCAGTAGAATTGGACACAGTCTGAAAGAGGTTTGAATGGAGGCTCGTTGTATACTCATCAGTAAGGGATGAAGAGGACTGATGTCCAAGTTGACTTCCAGTCTTTCAAGCCAGCGTTCTGCTGAGTTGTGGTAGCACTGGTCATTAGCGTATAGAATTCTGTGGCATGTGAATGCATCTGGCTCCAAGATGTCAGGAAAGTGCCTGGAACCCAAGGCCTGGGTACAGAGAACCCTTTGGAGCTGGGCTTTCCTAGCTATTTGACTGTGGGCAGGTTACTAAATGATTGAGTCTTTTTCCCATTGGTGGGGGAAGTAACCTTTACTGTGGCAGTACAAAGATTAAATTGATAGCATGAGAATATGCTTAGGATGTAGCA
>NW_012108264.1:29664-42381 GCF_000951045.1 Mandrillus leucophaeus | reverse complement strand
TTTTTTAATAGAGATTGGGTCTCACGCTGTCACCCAGGCTGGTGTGCAGTGGTGTAATCACCGATCATTGCAGCCTTGTACTCCTGGGCTCAAGTGATCCTCCCACCTCAGCTTCCTGAGTAGCTGGGACTACATGGTAGTACATGCGCCACCATGCCCAGCTAATTTTTCTATTATTTTTTGTAGAGATGGGGTCTTGTGTGTTGCCCAGGCTGGTCTTGAAGTCTTGGCCTCAAGAGATCACCTGCCTCAGCCTCTCCAAAGTACTGGGATTACAGGCGTGAGCCATCGCACCCAGCTTGCCTGAATTTATTATTTCTTAGATGGGGATATTGTTTTAAGTATTTTAGATAGTATTCAATTTTGTAGATCAGATTTACTCAAGATTACGTAGCTAGTAAGTGTTAGAACTAGGATATAAAACTGGAGCCACTGAATCTGAGGCTTAGATGCGCGGAGCCTGCCAATTATTTCTATCCTGCTGACACAGTGCCATCAGCCCAGCAGTAAATTTCCAACCCTAATGATTTTTTTTTTCCTCTCCCTTTGCAGGGTGTTTCTGTGGCCTGGGACTGGTTAGCACCAACAAGTCCTGCTCCATGCCACCCATCAGTTTCCAAGACCTTCCGCTCAACATCTATATGGTCATCTTCGGCACGGGCATTTTTGTCTTCATGCTCAGCCTTATCTTCTGCTGCTATTTTATCAGGTACATGGATCCCTGGCTGAGCGGGGTGGGAGTCCAGCAGGAGGGAGGAGACCAGGGCTGTGGGGTAAGCTGAGCGAGGATCCCACAGCAGAGTCACCAGTCTTATACTGGAGGCACTGCTTTGAGGACATGGCTGAGCCTGCTTTTCTCTAGGCCCCTGAGGGTCTGGTGTTTCTATTTACATCAGCCTATCAAGTTGTTCCTGAGCATATAAGGTCACCACGGGTTGGGCTGCATCCCACCACCTCGCCAGTTATTCTAAGGTTGCCTAGAATTTCTGTGTGACTGAGTCATAAAGTTAGCAGTCCTTTCCTTGTCCGTCTGTCTCTATTCCTACTGATGCCCTTTGGGTGGTCGGGAACAGGTGGGCATCAGTTATGCCAGCATCATGTTCCTTTGCCCTCCTGGGACCTGTTGTTAGCCCTCCAGATACTAATATTAGGAAGCAAGCCAGTGTCTAGAGAGCTACTTGGTTTTTGTTTTGTTTTGTTTTTTTGAGATGCTCAGGCTGGAGTGCAGTAGTGCGATCTCAGCTTACTGCAACCTCCACCTCCCGGGTTCGAGCAATTCTCCTGCCTCAGCCTCCCGAGTAGCTGGGATTACAGGCGCACGCCATCATGCCTAGCTAATTTCTGTATTTTTAGTAGAGATAGGGTTTCACCATGTTGACCAGGCTGGTCTCGAACTCCTGACCTCAAGTGATCCACCCACCTCGGCCTCCCAAAGTGCTGAGATGACAGGCGTGAGCCACCACACCCGGCCAGAGCTACTTGCTTATTCTGCCTTATAAGCTCTTATTTTTGAGAGTGGAAAAAAATAAAACCAAAACAAACCTAAAGAACTATCATTTATTCTTAATTGCTTAGGGATCCAGAGGAAGACCTGGAGTTTGGCAGGGCTCTTCACCCTCCAGGAACGCTTTCTCTGTCTCCTGCTGAAGGACTTGGGAACTGGTGGCTGGTTTTTGTTTTGTTTGTTTGTTTGTTTGTTTGTTTGTTTTTCTTTTGAGATGGTGTCTCACTTCATCACCCAGGCTGGAGTGCAGTGGCACAGTCTTGGCTCACTGCAACCCCTACCTCCTGGGTTAAAGCGATTCTCCTGCCTCAGCCTCCCTAAGAGCTGGAATTACGGGTGCATGCCTAGCTAATTTTTATTTTTAGTAGAGACGGGGTTTTGCCATGTTGGCCAGGCTTGTCTCGAACTCCTGACCTCAAGTCCAAGTCATCCACCCGCCTCGGCCTCCCAAAGTGCTGGGATTACAGGCATGAACCCTTGTGCTTAGCCTCTGGTGGCTGTTTTCTATAAAAAATTTTGAGCATGACTGGTATTTAGAATGGGAATCAAAGTAGTAGTGTTTCTGACTGGGGTTTACTGTTGGCATTGACAATTCCTCATTGTGTGGGACTCTTCTGTGCCTTGGAGAATATTGAACATCTCTGGCCAGTAGGGCATGGTAGTAGTCTTTAGGGCCATTGTGGCCATCAGCTGTCTCCCCCGCCACCCACACATTACCAGATGCTTGGGTAGACATCAGCTGGGGTCTGGGCTGGTGACGGGTCAAATAATTTAAGAAGATTAAATTAAGATTAAGGAAAAGGCTTTGCTGGCTTTATTCCTAAAATGCCCGTCTGGGTTTGAGTGCTTTGCTGGAAGGCAACTACAAGAGAGGCAGGTACTAGTCCATCTTCCCCAAGGCTGGAAGAGCTCCCTCTAAGAAGGGGAAGTGCCGTCAGGCACATTTCCCCACCACTCCCAGGTGCTACCTTGGACCTGTTCTTTCTCAGAACTTTTCACATAGGTCCCTGAAACTGGAATTTTCCATGTAAAAATCTATGCAGAGGAGATACTGGCTTATCTTCCCTCTTGTACAATTGGGTCTGAAGATTACATCTAACCATTAAGTGGAGGTAAGGGTAGATTTCTGGTATCTCTTCTCTCTTCATGTCTCCTCCCCTTTCCTGAAGGCTGTTTTTTTCCTCAAATTCTTCCCGACCACCAGCCTCCCAGCTCCTGCACCCCCATGTTAAGCAATTCACACGTAAATCCTGGAGACACAGGATGAAGATATACCAAATACCAAAGATTTCTTTATGATGAGGCTGACAGGGGTTTGTAAAACCAACTCTGTTTGTTCCCTTTCCCCCCTGCTCTCCTTGCCCACCACACACACACACACAGAGGCATACATATGCCAAGCAGCAAAGGGCTTCAAGAGACCATCTAGGCCAGGCACCATGCCCTTGCCTGTAATTGTAGCACTTTGGGAGGTCAAGGCAGGAGAGTCGCTTGAGTCCAGGAGTTTGAAACCAGCCTGGGGAACAAAACTCCATCTCTACAAAAATGACCTAGAGAAAACTACTCTGGGCTAGGAAGTGGGTGACCAGGGTTCATTTCCTAAATCAACCAATAATAGGTGTGACCTTAGGTTTTCTCTTTTTTCTTTTTTTTTTGAGACAAGGTCTTGCTCTGTCGCTCAGGCTGGAGCACGGTTGTGAGATCTCGGCCCACTGCAACCTCCACCTCCCGGGCCCAAGCCATCCTCCCAACTCAGTCTCCCAAGTACAGGCGTGTGCCACCATGCCCGACTAATGTTTTGATTTTTTGTAGATCATTTTTTGATTTTTTTTGTAGCGATGAGGTTTCACCACGTCACCCAACGTGATCTCAAACTCCTGAGTTCAAGCCATCTGCCTGCCTCAGCCTCCCAAAGTGCTGGGATTACAGGCGTGAGCCACAGTGCCTGGCCGTTAGCCACTCTGTACCAAGGACTTTCCATAGGCCAGGCATTGTGGTCACCATTTTATAAACCATTTAGCTCACTTAATCCTCAG
This sequence comes from Mandrillus leucophaeus, assembly GCF_000951045.1. Classification (NCBI taxonomy): domain Eukaryota; kingdom Metazoa; phylum Chordata; class Mammalia; order Primates; family Cercopithecidae; genus Mandrillus; species Mandrillus leucophaeus. The sequence continues at coordinate 38,841 of NW_012108264.1, read as the reverse complement.
TTTGGGTATTAGCCCACTTTATAAATGAGGAACTTCATGCCCAGACAGTTTAGGATCTGCCCAAGGTGATACATAGAGGAAGACATAGAGGTGGACAAGTCTGGGAGCGGTGAGCTAGGGTCTTGCCAAGTCCTTCCAAGTGTTTGCCTTTTGAGTCGTATTCCTTGAAGTAGAGGAGTTGCTGTAGGCTCCACGGCCACCCTCTTGCAGGTCAGGGTCAGTTCTCGCAGAAGGACAGGCTGGAGAGCTGTGGATTGCTGATTTCTTTTTCTTTGGCTATAGTCAAAGAACAGAACAGGGCCGGGCATGGTGGCTCACGCCTGTAATCCCAGCATTTTGGGAGGCTGAGGCAGGTGGATCACCTGAGGTCAGGAGTTTGAGGCTGGCCTGACCAACATGGTGAAACCCCGTCTGTACTAAAAATACAAAAATTAGCTGGCTGCGGTGGCAGGCGCCTATAATCCCAGCTACTTGGGAGGCTGAGGCAGGAGAATCGCTTGAACCCGGGAAGTGGAGGTTGCAGTGAGCTAAGATCATGCCATTGCACTCCAGCCTGGGCAACAAGAGTGAAACTCCATCTAAAAAAAAAAAAAACCACACACACACAAAACAGAACAGTAACCACATGATGCTAAAAGCTGCCCCCACTGTGGTGCTACTCAGCACCACCTGTTCCTTCAGTAATCTGCTCCTGCGTCACCCTGCCCTGTTCTATAGCCTGCCTGAAGCCTGCTGACCCTGAAGTTTCACAGTCCCAGAGGCTCACTGGTACGTGGTGGCCTGTGAATGTCTATATATAGAAAGACACACAGGCGCAGAAACCACCACTTCCTCTCCCTGCTTCTCGGTTTCCTCCTCAGCCAAAATAGGCCCCACTGCTCCTGACCTGGTGAGCTCAGCAGCCAAGGCCAGCCCCTCGCTCATTCTTCCCCCTCTCTCAGAGCTGACCTCTGCCCTACACAGGAATGGAGGGGCCGGGGAAGTACAAATAGGCAGGAAGGGAAACATTATTTTCAGGACCTGGATGCATTGTTTGTTCTAAAAGGGAAAAGAGGAAAGGGAGAGCCACTGGCAGCGGCTAGAAATGGTCTCATTGAAATCGGGGTATTTTTAGTTGCTGTGCTTACCCAACAGCTGAGAAGGCCACCTGTCCAGACTGGTTGGTACTAGGCCCCCAGCTGGGATTGCCCAGGGTTTTTGCTTTTTACTCTATATTTTCCTTGCAAGCTTTTCGGCCACATTTCATCATGATCTCATTCTTTCTGAGCTGAAATCTACATGCAGGATGAGGGGGCAGCTCTGAAGCTTCCCTGTTCTGAGTTTTGGAGGATCCCTGGGCAAAACCACTAAAGGATTCAGCCAGACAAGAGGCATGAGGGGTGGAGAAGTGGTATTCTAGGTGCCTGGGGTACAGAAAACAGAAAAAGACAGCGCCTACTACATAAGTATAGCCACATTGCAGGTGAGACATTAGTGCCTCAAAGATGCATAGCAGTCCCTCATTCCCCAGACAGTTAAAAACACAGGCTTTTCACCACTTCCTTATTTACTCTGCACGTACCTCATAACAGAGCAACAGTGTCTTTCTCCCTCAAGGCGGCTCTGAGCTCCCTGTCCATGGGAACACTTCCTTTCCACCTCAGCTGAACCCAGTGTCAGTCAAACAACAGTAGCCACCTAAGCATTGGGTATGTCCTGCCCTGCTCATTTGGAAATTGGGACAGAGACACATGTGTATGTACAAAGACCTTTTCTGGACCAAGAAGCTGTCTGCGAAGTGAAGGATGGGACAGTGGGAGCCTTGCTTAGGCCTTTAGCCCAGCCCTGCATTAAGCAGAAAGGATATTGTTGGGAGAAGGGGGAGGGGAGGGGATGGTGGATATGCTGCCCTAGCGCCCAGGCCTGTGGCATGAGTCCACTTGGACTGGAACTCTCAAGAGGCTCCAGGAACATGAACTTCGCCAGGTCACCTGACTTCCCATCAGGAACAACGGAGGAGGCTGGCAGCCTGATCTTATCTGCCCTGCACTGTGTTGCGGGCCTGGCTCTGCCCCCATCTTCTGCCTCTTCCATCACCCAGGCAGCAGCTTCAGCTTCTCACCACACCCCCTTCCACTGGGGCTCTTTGTGATTGGAGCCTTCCTTTTTTTGACTTGGGTCAGCCATCCATCTATCCACTCATTTGTTTATTTATTTAAAAAATTTTTTCTGACAGCATCTCACTCAGTTGTCCAGCCTGGAGTTCAGTGGGGACAATCCTAGCTCATTGTAACCTCTGAACTCTTGGGCTCAAGTGACCCTTCTGCCTCAGCCCCCCCACAAGTAGCCAGGACTACAGACATGCACCACCATACCCGGCTAATTTTCTTTTGTTTATTTATTTTTGAAGAGACAAGTTCTCTGTGTATCACCCAGGCTGGTCTCAAACTCCTGGCCTCAAGCAATCTGCCTGACTTGGCATTATTCTTTATTTCTGTTTTCAGCCATTTAAGAATAAAAACCACTCTTAGCCTGTGGACCCTGCAAAAACAAGTAGTGAGCTAGATTTGGTCCTCAGACTGAAGTTTCCTGCTTCTCCTGGCTTGCTGGGTTTCTATGTTTCCTTCCACATAACCCAGGACTGTGTTAAGAAGTGATCACCAGGAAAAGCCCCATAAGGTTCCCCCATAGCACACACACAGGAGGCTTTTTTTTTTTTTTTTTTTTTTTGAGACAGGGTCTTGCTCGTCACCCAGGCTGGAGTGTAGTGGTGCGATCTCTGCTAACTGCAGCCTTCGCCTCCTGGGTTCAAGAGATTCTCATACCTCAGCCCCCAACTAGCTGGGATTACAGGTGCATGCCACCATGCCGTGTGAATTGCCCTATGAATTTTTGTATATTTTGTAGAGATGGGGTTTTGCCATGTTGCCCAGGCTGGTCTCAAACTCCTGAGCTCAAGCAGTCCGCCCACCTCAGCCTCCCAAAATGCTGGGATTACAGGCATGAGCCATCCCACCCAACCCACATACAGGAGGCATTCTAAAGCCATCCGCAGAGTTCAGCATGGAAGATCCTCCACCCCTTCCTTGAAAATAATATGGCACCAAAGCCAGTGTATAATTATGGTCTCGGCCATTTACACAGCAAGCCATTCAGAGTTGTAAACTTAATAAAAGGTAGGGTGTGTCCCAGGACCAGATCAGATTCTCAGGACTATGATGTATTCCACCTGATTGGGGAACAGACCACATTATATGGTAAAGAGCTTGGACTCTGTCATCACACCAACTTTGATTCACATCCAGACTCTGCTATCAATTAGCTCTGTGATGTTTGGGCAAATAAATTCACTTCTTTGAGCTTCATTTTTCTTTTTCTTTTTTTATTTTTTTGAGACAGAGTTTCACTCTTGTTGCCCAGGCTGGAATGCAATGACACAGTCTTGGCTCACTGCAACCTCCGTCTCCCGGGTTCAAGCTATTCTTCTGCCTCACCCTCCCGAGTAGCTGGGATTACAGGCATGCACCACCACGCGCGGCTCATTTTGTATTTTTAGTAGAGACGGGGTTTCACCATGTTGGCCAGACTGGTCTTGAACTCCTGACCTCAAGTGATCCACCTGCCTTGGCCTCCCAAAGTGCCGTGATTACAGGCATGAGCCACCGCACCCAGCCAGGCTTTATTTTTCTTACCTATAAAAGCGAAGGTATCTCACTCTTAGAGTGTGGAAATCATTAAGAACATATATGAATATGTTAAGTGTCCCAGTGACACATAGCAAGTGCTTCATAACCATTATATTATGCTATTGCCATTAGAAATGGCATGCCATGTTTTGGCCATTGAGAGTCAGCCCGTATGCAGGCCACTAGCCTAAAATGAAAAGCAGAAAACAAAGGAGGCATCGTCTGTGTTGTCTGGCACAGTGAAGGGAAGAGTGTGCTTTGGTTCCAGAATACTTAGGTTCTCTGTGTGGAAAATTCCCCAGGGTCAACAGAGACTTATTTATCCTGCTATCCTGGCTTAACAGAAATAACCCTTTTATGCTTATCTGTCTAACTGCTGCACACTCAGTAAACACAGTGTTGATTTCTATACAGTTTGGGTGACTGAAGGAATTTGCCGACCAGAAAAAGGCAGGGTGAGTGAATGAGCTATTTGGGGGTGCTGTGCTGGAGGGTCCCCCAATCTGTGTATGAGACCTGGTGGTGAATTTTGAGGCTGTTAAACCCGAGTAAGAGTCTTAGTCCTTCATCAACCCGTGTTGGCCCGCATAGGTCCAAAGTATGCCCTGTGGTGTGTATGGGACAAGCACCCCTCCCTGCCCTCGGAAGAATGCCCAAGCAGCCAACCAGCCTCTCCTGCTTTGAATCGTTCTGTTTAACATGCTTTCTCCAATTTTTTTTCTCTTTCCCCCAGCAAACTTCGGAACCAGGCACAGAGTGAGCGATACGGATATAAGGAGGTAAAGTGCTGTGTATTCCCCTAGAAGCTTCCTTCTCTGCCTGACCTGATAGGAAGAGGCAAAGAGGGCAGGCTCAGGCTCTCCTGGGCAGGAATCCCCCGGCCTCACCTCTGGGCCTCCCTGAGGCTAACCCCCTTCAGTGTCTGAAGTCTGGCTTGCCCCAGGCAGTCCAGGGGACTCCCTTCATTGGTTGATACTACCCGGCTGGCCCCAGTGGTTGGTTTATCTTCGGACATCATGCCTCCTCTTTCTTTTCAGGTGGTACTTAGAGGTGATGCCAAGAAGTTACAATTGTATGGGGTAAGTGTGCCAGGAGAGTGTGCAGGAGGGCCCCCGCAGGTGAGGCAGACCACACCTCGCTCCAGCTCTCAGCCTGGACGCTTTTCAGAAAACTGCTTAGTGCATGCTTTCATATCTCCTTTGGCCAAATAATAGACACATCTCAGCAAGTAATTAACATGTGGAATTGATTACATCTAGAACAGCCTCAGGCAGAAGGCATGAAGGGGTCACAGAAGGGTTTAGATAAGTAGTGCCTCACGGCCCCAGAAATCCCACAGTGCATAATTTTTACCAGGAGGATGGTCACACCCTTTCATGCTATAGACAGAATTCAGCTAACTTTCCCTATGTTCAGCCCCTATGTCCTGGTTGTTACCATAGAAAATGAGGTCCTTTTACCTTTGTGTATACCCCATCTTAACAGACTAGATCTGACTAGTGTGTTGATTCCCATGGCTCTCCCATTTCTCTCCCACCAGACTCCCACCCATACACCAATTCTTTGAGTCCCCTCAACTCTGACTTGAGGAATTAGTTATATCCTATTCCTTTCCTACCTATGCCTCTAAGGTCACCTAACCCATTTCCCAAGGCTCCTGATCATGACCACAGACACTCCTGCTCCGAGCATGTTTGTGGTTGTCTGGGAGCGGGGAGGATCACAGTTCCACTAAACATGAGACCGCCTAGACATGGCCTCATTTTGTCTGTTACGCCTCAGCAAGTGCAGATGTTTCCCAAGCCCTTCTCTCGGAGAATAATTCAACTGAGATCAAGGGAGTTAATATGTAGGGATGTGGGAAGTCTGGATTTAAGGACTGTCACTGGGCTGGGCGCGGTGGCTCATGCCTGTAATCCCAGTACTTTGGGAGGCCGAGGTGGGTGACTCACCTGAGATCAGGAGTTCGAGACCAGCCTGACCAACATGGTGAAATCCCATCTATATTAAAAATACAGAATTGGCTGGGTGTGGTGGCGCATGCCTGTAACCCCAGCTGCTTGGGAGACTGAGGCAGGAGAATTGCTTGAACCTGGGAGGTGGAGTTTGTGGTGAGCCGAGATTGCACCGTTGCACTCCAGCCTGGGCAAGAAGAGTGAAACTCCATCTCAAAAAAAAAAAAAAAGAACATAACCGATCACATATACTATGCCCCCTTACCTCTGGTTGGTATTAAGTGCCACCTCACCAAATGTGTTGGGCAAGAAAGGATTGAAAACCATTCTTTTTTTTTTTTTTTTGAGATGGAGTCTCGCTCTATCACCCAGGCTGGAGTGCAGTGGTGCGATCTCGGCTCACTGCAAGCTCCGTCTCCCAGGTTCATGCCATTCTCCTGCCTCAGCCTCCCGAGTAGCTGGGACTACAGGCTCCCGCCACGATGCCCGGCTAATTTTTTGTATTTTTAGTAGAGACAGGGTTTCACCATGTTAACCAGTATGGTCTCAATCTCCTGACCTCATGATCCACCCGCCTCGGCCTCTCGAAGTGCTGGGATTACAGGCGCGAGCCACCGCGCCCGGCCGAAAACCATTCCTCTAGGACAGTACTTTCCAGTGCAGTGGAAACTTCTGTGATAATAAGAATGTTCTTTATTCGCACCATTCAATATGGAAACCATTAGCACCATGTGGCTGTTGAGCACTTGAAATGTGGTGAGTGTAACTGAGGGATTGAATTTATAATTTCATCTAATTTTGGTTAATTTAAATTTAAACAGCCCCATGTGGTTAATGACTATCATGCCATCAATACAGTTTTGTAAAGGATGGCTAAAAAGTTTCCCTGCCTCGTAGAACAGACTGGGCTAGAGCTTAATTTTCTTGTCTGGGGATGAATGAATGAGATACTTCCCCAGTTTCCTCACACGCCTGCTCCTTTCTCTCTGCAGCAGACCTGCGCAGTCTGTCTGGAAGACTTCAAAGGGAAGGATGAGTTAGGCGTGCTCCCGTGCCAACACGCCTTTCACCGGAAGTAAGTGGGAATGTGTCTAGGGTGTCTGTCAAAGGAGAACTAATCAGGGATCATCTTCTGGAAGCTTCCAGTCTCTGCCACTTTCTATTTACCCCTTGCCAGTGATGTCCCTGGTCCTGCGTGAACACAGAGCAAAGCCCAGGTAGATTAGGTTGGGACAGAGATAGGGATATTCTTCTTCTTCTTTTTTTTTTTTTTTTTTGAGATGGAGTTTTGCTCTTGTTGCCTAGGCTGGAGTGCAATGGTGCGATCTCAGCTCACTGCAACCTCTGCCTCCCAGGATCAAGCAATTCTCCTGCCTCAGCCTCCCAAGTAGCTGGGATTACAGGTGCCCACCACCATGCCTGGCTAATTTTTGTATTTTTAGTATAGATGGGGTTTCACCATGTTGGCCAGGCTGGTCTCGAACTCCTGACCTCAGGTGATACACCTGCCTCGGCCTCCCAAAGTGCTAGGATTACAGGTGTGAGCCACCACGGGATATTCTTGTTTCGAGAGACAACTGGAGCAGTGTGGTCTATCTTGTTAGAGATTACCGTTCTTCATTTGTTCCCAGGTGTCTGGTGAAATGGCTGGAAGTTCGCTGTGTCTGCCCCATGTGTAACAAGCCCATTGCTGGGCCCTCAGAGGCCACGCAGAACATTGGGATTCTATTGGATGAACTGGTGTGAGTGCTGCCACTACACCGAGACCTGGAGAAGACCTCTTGCCTCATGGATGCCTGGTCCCTCTGCACAGCTCCAACCAACAGGACTGTAGGGTGATGATGATCACTTTCCCGGTGATGGGAAGGGTGGTCTAGGGCTGGGTTTCCACCCTCAGTTCGAGACCAGTGCCAGACGTGCCCCCACTTCCTGCCTCCTGAAGCCTTCTTCCCTGCTACTCCATGCTGGTGGCCTCTCCCATCAAGACCACTGTTTCCCGGTACTGGACTATCTACCTGCCTTGTCCCTGTAATGGGGGGAGGCATTCACCCCGATCAAGAACATGGAGAACATCCTCTTTCAAGGCTCCCCTTAGGAGGATGAGCTGCCCTGATCCAGAAGGGATGAGATGGGCTCTGCCCTCTCTACAACCTTCCCTCCCCTTCCCACTCCTTCCAGAGGAAGGTTAGAAGGGAAGGAAGGAAAGATCAGGGAACCAAGCACCTCCACGGGAGGCAAGGGAGGCTCTGTATGAAACAGAAGAGCAGGGACCTAAAGGAAAATGTCAATGTTTACATGGGACCTATGGAAACAGGCTGGCCGGCGCCGGCTGACTCCAGGGTAAGAGAGGGCCCGTCCCCTGCCAGGACCCACGGTGCTATCCATTCAATCTCTTCCTCAGTTAATCTCGGAGCTTCCTATTCTCTGTTGAGGTTTGCGGGCCCCTCTAGAGGAGGGCTAGTTCTATGCTTAAATGGATTCCCAGGGGCCTTTTTTTTTTTTTTTTTGGATCAAAAGGGGTGTGGGGATGGGGGTGTCTATGGTTAAGCAACAGATACCTCCTTCCCTTTGTAAATAGTATTTTTATACTTCATCCTCACCGCTCAGGCTTTAGATACGAAATCCCCAGAATGGAAGGGGGTGGGGATTTTCTGTTCCTCCCTGGAGTGGGTGAGGGTGGAAGAAAGTTACATATTTAAAGAAAAATAAATTTAATAACAAGTTTCTCTAACCTACTTTTGCTTGTGGTTGTGGCTGCCTGGCCCTTTTCTGCCAATAGAGGGAAAAAAGTTCTCGAATTGCCTCTTCTCACTTCTCCATACCCAAATCAAACACACACACACACACACACATGCTCCTGATCCTTTTTAAATTTCTTTATCTTTTTGAGGCAAGGTCTCACTCTGTCATCGAGGCTGGAGCGTAGTGGCATAATCACAGATCACTGCAACCTCCCCGGCTCAAGTGATTCTCCCACCTAACTTCCCAAATAGCTGGGACCACAGGCGTGTGCCACGTGCCTGGCTAATTCTCTAAAATTTTTTGTAGAGACTAGGTCTCCCTATGTTGCCCAGGCTGGTCTTTAACTCCTTGCCTCAAGCAATCCTCCCACCTCAGCCACCCACAGTGCTAGGATTACAGGTGTGAGCCACTGCACTCAGCCTAAAAGTTCCTAATCCTTAAGAACAAAAATCGATCTTAGATTATTAGCTGAACAATATATGTTAGGATTAACACTAAGGTACATTAAGACCTTGCTAAACCAGGCTCTGTCTCATTTCTAGCATATTTTTAAAGGAAGTCGATATTTTCAATCACAGCATTCCATCAACTAAGACTTGAAACTAAGAATTCTACTTGTAATTCAAGCAATTGTCAGTGCCCTTAACACAACTAGTCACAACTAAAAAGGTCTAGATTGCTACCATACAGGCTTTGAGCTCTCTTTTTTGTTTGTTTTGTGGTTTTTTTTTTTGAGATGGAGTCTCGCTCTATCACCCAGGCTGGAGTGCAGTGGTGCGATCTCGGCTCACTGCAAGCTCCGTCTCCCAGGTTCA
>NW_012108264.1:23769-28871 GCF_000951045.1 Mandrillus leucophaeus | reverse complement strand
GAGAATCACTTGAACCCAAGAGGCGGAGGTTGGACTGAGTCAAGATTGCACCACTGCACTCCAGCCTCGGCCACAGTGAGACTCTCAAAAATAAAGTAAAAATGTTGGGAATGATTTTCGTAACCCTAATAAGCATGGAACAGCTGGGCCTATGTTGCCCCTGAGTGTTGAACACAGAAAGAGCATTTGCTGAGTGAGTATACTGTTCTGGTGAGTCATAGGTAAGCAGGAGATGCCCATGCACCCCGATGTAGCAGGCCCCACGGTAGGTGCGAAGCCTTCTCACCCCTGTGGTTGTGCCGTGGAGGCTGTCAGCACAGTGTGTGCTCATGCTGGGCAGCCCCAAGGTGCAGCTGGGGCACCTGGCAGTCCTGGTGCAGTTGTTGATACCTGTCTTAATGGAGTTCTTTGCCCAAGGGTACACCTGTTCTTACCACCTGTTTTTCCCTCAGAGAGTGGTAACCCCTGCTCTTCCTTGAAGCCACCAGCCCCAGCTTGCTGCTGCCAACCCTATGAAGCCTGATCCTTTCTTTGTTGGGGATACCACATCATCTCCCAGCACCCCTCAGCTTGCTTTAATGTGGGAAATAAAATGCGTTTCCTAAGCAAAACACAGAGCCTTCCCTCCAGCTCCTGCTGTAGCCTTGTGGTAGATGCACTGCTGGGATCAGATGGAGAAAGCATGATCAGTAGGCTGGCTTCAACTTTCCTGCCTCAACCATCTCCCCTTCCTGTTAAGGAAAATGTATCGGTGTTGAATTCATCAGATTAGCATAATTCTGATTGAATTTTCTTTTTCTTTTTTTTTTTGAGAACGTCTTACTGTGTCACGCAGGCTGGAGTGTAGTGGTGCAATCTTGGCTCACAGCAACCCGCACCTCCCAGGTTCAAGTGATTCTCCTGCCTCAAATGAACCTCCTGAGTAGCTAGGATTACAGGCACGTGCCACCATGCCCGGCTAATTTTTGTATTTTTAGTAGACACGGGGTTTCACCATGTTGGCCAGACAGGTCTCTAACTCCTGAACCTCAGGTGATCTGCCCACCTCAGCCTCCCAAAGTGCTGGAATTACAGTTATAAGCCACCATGCCCAGCCAATTCTGATTCAAATATTGGCACTAAATTGTCTGTGTTCACAAATTTGAAAAGTCAATGTCCTGAAGTCAAGAGGACAGGGGAAAAAATGTCCTTGCATTATTTCTAGTGCTTCCATACAGTTAGGTAGAATGTCGTGACGGAGCACCGAGAAGGGAAAACTGGATATTGTTTAGCTAATCAGATATGAGTTGGCAGCAGCTGAAAACAAATAATCATAAATCAACTCGTAGTCATTAGTGTGGTCTAGTGACTCAGTTCAGTGTTGCTGAAGAACCTACTACCTGGGCCAGGTGCTGAGATAGGATAGCTCCTGCCTCATAGAGCAGTGTAAGCAGTGTATTTTAGGTGAGCAGGCTTGTATGGCAGAGACCCTTAGCACCACGTCTGTGAAAACTGCGAGGGTACCTGCCGGGATATGACACCTAAGTCTCAGTATCAGTGTGGGCAAACTCACACAGGATTAACAGCCTGCTGGGTAGAGCTATACAACAGAGTGCAAACTGTAGAGAATAAAGTTGAGGTGGGCAAAGGCTGGAGAAGAGAAGTCTCTGGTGGGGCCAGACACCTGGGACTTGATAGAGTGAGAATCCTGAAGTTTCTTTAGGTTGGGCTTTTTAAAAATTTGGGCACCACTGGCCAGGTGCAGTGGCCCACGCCTGTAATCGCAGCACTTTAGGAGGCCAGAGTGAGTGGATCATGAGGTCAGGGCCTGGCCAACATGGCAAAATCCTGTCTCTACTAAAAATACAAAAAATTAGCTGGGTGTGGTGGCAGGCACCTATAATCCCAGCTACTCAGGAGGCTGAGGCAGGAGAATCGCTTGAATCTGGGAGGCAGAGGTTGCAGTGATTCAAATTTGCACCGTTGCACTCTAGCCTGGGAGACAGAGCAAGGCTCTGTCTCAAAAAGAAAAAAAAAATTGGGCACCATTTGGGAGCTAAGGCCATTATTTTCCTCTCTGTTCATGAGATGACCATGGGCAGCTACAGGGTATTTAACTCTATTCACATTACTGAAGGATAACTTGTACTCTGAATGTGTTTCAATGGGTAAAAAACTGGGTCAAGCATGGTGGCTCACGCCTGTAATCCCAGCACTTTAGGAGGCCGAGGCAGGTAGATCACTTGAGGTCAGAAGTTGGAGACCAGCCAGCCAACATGGTGAAACCCTGTCTCTACTAAAAATAAAAAATTAGCCAGACATGGTGGCGGGTGCATGTAATCCCAGCTACCGGGGAGGCTGAGGCAGGAGAATTGCTTGAGCCTGGGAAGCAGAGGTTCCAGTGAGCCAAGATTGCACCAGTGCATGCAGTCTCAAAAAAAAAAAAAAAAAAAAAAAAAGTAAAAATCTGGGTGATAATCATAGGTACCAGAATTCCAACTTCGTGACCTTATCTGTGACAAACAAACACCAATCAGTCAAAGATAATAAGCATTTACTCACCAAGTTGTTTCACAAAATGCATTTCCCGCCTCCCCCTCCCACCGCCATATATATCCCTCTGACTTTCGGATTAGGAAAGAATGTTGAGAAAAGCAACACTTACCTGTAACTACACAGATAATAAGCATCAGAGTCAAGGCACAAACCCAGATTGTATAGATTTAAGTTCAATATTGGCTTTGCTGCCTCATGTAGCTTCAGAAGCAGATTGCTCTCTGCAAAGATAAGAAAGCGGCAGGTGCTATTAATGCCTGGACTGATGCAATCTGGGAAAACAAAAACCCCAGAAAATTGTCAAGTGATTTGTGTGCTTGTCATTATCTAGGGCCATGGGGTGTGGGTGTTTCTTTTTATACTATTTGTATGTGCTTTGGGGGTACATATGATATCTGTTACATGTACAGAATGTGTAATGATCAAGCCAGGGTATTTAGGGTATCCATCACCTCGAGTATTTACCACTTCGATGTATGCAAATATTTCAAGTCCTTTCTTCTAGCTATTTTGAAATATACAATACATTGTTGCTAATGTGAATCATCCTACTCTCCTGTGGAATATTAGGACTTATTCCTTCTGTCTAACTACATGTTTGTCTCCATTAATCAACCTCTCTTTACACTCCCCACACATACCCTTCCCAGCCTCTGGTATCTATCATTCTACTGTACTTCCATGAGATGTTTTTTTTTGTTGTTGTTGTTGTTTTAACTCCACAGTGGATTACTTCTTTTAAAGAAATCTATGTATGTTTGATTGTTTTTCTTTTCTTTTTTTTTTTTGAGATGAAGTCTCGTTCTTGTTGCCCAGCTGGAGTGCAGTGGTGCGGTCTTGGCTCACTGCAACTTCTGTGTCCCAGATTCAAGTGTTTCTCCTGCCCAAGCCTCCCAAGTAGCTGGGATTACGGGCACCCACAGCCACACCCAGCTAATAAAGAATCTGTGTTGAAGCAGCATTTATCAAATGAGTAATTGGAGCGTGGATGAGAATATGAAAAATCCTGAGTGATAGATGAGACAATGGGTCTCTTCAAGGACTGTGCCCTCCCATTCCTCCATATTCCCTCCCATCAGTTTTTGTTTTTGTTTTTATTTAAAGACAGGGTCTGACTCTGTCACCCAGGCTCAAGTGCAGTGGCACGATCTCGGCTCACTGCCACCTCTGCCTCTCAGGTTCAAGCAGTTCTCCTGCCTCAGCCTCCCAAGTAGCTGAAATTACGGGCACTCACTACCATGCCCAGCTAATTTTTGTGTTTTCAGTAGAGATGGGGTTTCACCATGTTGGCCAAGCTGATCTCCAACTCCTGACCTCAAGTGATCCACCTGCTTCGGCCTCCCAAAGTGTTGGGATTACAGGTGTGAGCCACCGTGCCCGACTCCTCCCATCAGTTCTTATGTCTGTCACCCATCCCTCAACAGGGCTTTTCCCCATTCTCACCTGGGGTATGTTTCCCCAGTTTTGCATGTTCTCCCCACTGAGGTAGGACCCAACCTCTGCCTTCCATTCTACCACCCTCTTGTATCTTTGTGGGTGTCAGTAATATCCTGCATGCCCTTCACTCACTCAGAGGGAGTCTTCTGTTGAAGCCATATGCACAGGTTCAGAGGGACAGATGTGATCAAATTAGAGACAAGGACAGACTGACCAGTAATGCAGGCATGTGTAGCCAGTGCCATTCATGGAAAAAAAAAAAATCAAGCTGTTTATGACACCCCAGTCAGCACTTATTTTTAAAATCATGCCCATTTAATTATTTCTCTAATAAACTGGTCAAGCAGGGAAGCAAGGAGGACATGACCAATGTCACTTTTGTGCATGGGCACGGCTTCCTATTTTGTTCCCATGTGAAAGTCTCAGTAAGAAACCAGGGCAGGCTAGGCACGGTGGCTCACGCCTGTAATGCCAGCATTTTGGGAGGCCGAGGCAGGTGGATCACAAGGACAGGAGTCCGAGACCATCCTGGCCAACACGGTGAAACCCCGTCTTGGCAGGAGAATCAAATAGCCACTGCACTCCAGCCTGGGCAACAGGGTGAGACTCCATCTCAAAAAAAAAGAAAAGAAATGAGGGCATGTGCTCTGTAGAGGAGGGAGAACCTTCAAGAAGAGTGCCAGGAGGACTAGAAGATGTTTGTGATGGCTGCTGAGCACTCTTCCCCATCTTTGGCACCTCTCTGGTGCTAAACATCTGCACATCTCTCTTTTTCTTTTTCATTTTTTTTTTTTTTAACATGGACAGGAAGTAGCATTTATTGGTGGGTATTAAGAGGGGGCAGAGGCCAGGTGCAGTGGCTCACACCTGTAATCTGAACCCTTTGGGAGGCCGACGCGGGTGGATCACGAGATCGGGAGTTGAAGACCAGCCTGGCCAACATGGTGAAACCCCGTCTCTCCTAACAATACAAAAAATTAGCCGGGCATGGTGGCAGGCGCCTGTAATCCCAGCTACTTGGGAGGTGGAGGCAGGAGAATCGCTTGAACCTGGGAGCTGGAGGTTGCAGTGAGCTGAGACCATGCCATTGCATTCCAGCTTGGACAACAGAGCAAGACTCCATCTCAAAA
>NW_012108264.1:22463-23719 GCF_000951045.1 Mandrillus leucophaeus | reverse complement strand
AAAAAAAAAAAAGTTTGGGGGAGGGGGGACAGCGCAGTGGAAGCCCTCACCAGTGCAAGACCTGCCACTCGTCCAGAGGGCCATGATTGGGGATGTACTTGACCCTGCAGCCATCTGGGATGAGCTGCTTCTCAGCCACCATGTCTTCACATTCATCCACATTGAACTTGTAAAGCCCCACTTCTTGGAGATGTGGATCTTCTGGCGGCCAGGGAACTTGAACTTGGCCCTGCAGAGTGCTTCAATCATATGCTCCTTGTTCTGCAGCTTGGTGCAGATGGACATGATAACTTGGCCAATGTGAACCCTGGCCACAGTGCCCTGGGGCTTTCCAAAGGCACCTTGAATGCCTGTTTGGAGCCTACATTGGGGGTAGTGCAAGGTCAGAGACATGAACATACATTTGAAAGGCCTGTCTCCAAGGACCCGTAGAGCAACCCATATAAGAAACAGGCCATGTACACCACCAAGAAAGCTGCTGTTTGCAGCCATTGCACACTGGGATTAGAACTGCTTTCTTATCAATCGCATCTCCTCTCCCATTCATTTTTTCTCCCTCTTCCTTTCTTTCCTCTTTTTTTCCCCTTTCATCCCAGTCTAGCCTCTATCATGGCTGAGAACGCCAAGTCATTGCAAAACCCTCCTCATGGGCCACGATGGTCATGAATAGTTCAAAGGATACACAGATTACTAAGAGTACACCCAAATGGTGGTTTAAGCCCCCACAGCAACCAGCTCTGAGTTTCTGAATGTTTTCTTATATATGTCTATTATTTCTCAAGAAGATGCTGATACCCTCAGAGAGAGGAATAGAATCCATGGCGACTTTGGTGCAATGTGAGGGCGGCCATCAAATAGCAACCCAAATGAAGAAAAAACTAGATTTGCTTAAGTGTAGGAGAAATTGATTTGGTAGCATAGTGGATCGTTCAAGCTGGTCATAAGGCAGAAAAAAATCAAAACGAATCAAAAATGCAATAGCACAATTATAACATGCCGGGAAGAAGTCCTCTCTGCCTTCAATATTGTCCACATTTCTATTGGATTCCTTTACTCTCATTTTACATCTGCAGAAAAACAGAGAGGCTGTAAAAAGTGCCATGAGGGGCCAGAGACAGTGGCTTACACCTGTAATCCCAGCACTGTGGGAGGCTGAGACAGGAGGATCACTTGAGCCCAGGAGTTTGAGACCAGTCTGGGCACCATAGTGAGATCCCAGCATATATATATATAACATATATTTATATAAAATAACT
>NW_012108264.1:21013-21523 GCF_000951045.1 Mandrillus leucophaeus | reverse complement strand
TCTTGGCCTCCCAAAGTGCTGGGATTATAGCCGTGAGCCACCGCACACAGCCCATTTCATATTTAAAATGTGGTTGCAGTGGCAAAGAGTTGACTGCCTCACTTAGCTTTTCTTTTTTCTTTTTTTTTTCTTTGAGACATGGTCTGATATGGTTTGGCTGCTCCCCCACCCAAAATCTCATCTTAATTTGTAATCCCTATAATCCCCGTAATCCCCGTGTGTCAAGGGCAGGACCAAGTGGAGGTAATTGGATCATGGGGGTGGTTCCCCCATGCTGTTCTCATGATAGTGAGTCTCACGAGATCTGACGGTTGTTTAAGCGTCTGGCATTTCCCATGCTTGCACTCACTCTGTCGGTCCTGCCATCCTGTGAAGAAGGTGCCTGCTTCTCCTTTGCCTCCTGCCATGATTGTAAGTTTCCTGGGGCCTCCCCAGCAATGCAGAACTGTGTCAATTAAACCTCTTTCCTTTTTTTTTTTTTTTTTTTTTTTTTCCTAAGTCACTGTGTTT